>NC_022019.1:15473016-15505488 GCF_000317375.1 Microtus ochrogaster | reverse complement strand
AGTTAAGGGAGAGGGACTAGGGCTTTAAATTTTTAAAAATGCCCAGGCGTTTTGGTGGAGTGAGGCTTCAGAACCATCAGACTTTAGGGTATTTATTTATTTTTATTGTTTTTGTTTATTGATTGATTGATTTCTATACTGGGGATAGAGTCCTGGCCTTCCAGTATGCTAGGCTAGCACTGTACCACTGACCTACATCTTCAGTCTCCACCAAACCTTCCTGCGGAAGGAGCTCGTGTGGCAGTTGAAAGGAAGGGGAAGGAGGAAGGCAAAAGGTATGTTTTCTACTATTCTTGATTGGAATGCAAGCACGATTTGTCATAGTGCTTGTACTCTGTAGAGTGTAAGTAGATGCTTCTTGTCCGGACTGTTGATGTTCCCAACTTCCTGGCAGCTGTTTCCCAAATTACCACACAGAGGCTTATGTTAATTATAAATGCTCTGTCAATAGCTTAGGCTTATTATTAGCTAACTCTTACGCTTTAAATTAACCCATATTCCTTATTTACACTCTGCCACATGATGGTACCTTTATTAGCATGGCACGTTCATCTTCTGCTCCCTCTGCATCTGGCTGGCTACCCTGACTCTGCCCTTCTCCTTCCTATCCTCCTTAGTTTGGTTGCCCCACCTATAGACTTCCTGTTTAGCTACTGGCCAATCAGTGTTTTATTAAATCAATTTGAGTGACAAGTCTTTATAGTGTACAAGAGGATTATCCCACAACACAAGAGCCTTTGAGTCAGTCAGAAAACTTCACTTAGGTCCCAAACTGAATTCTAAACCAATTTACACAATGAAGGAGGAAGTTACTGTGGATTTCTTATCCTTAGACTTTTAACAAGTCTTCACTTTTAACAACTTCTAACTTTAACTTTTAAAAGCGGAGTGAGACTTTTACCACTGCAATTTGGTCTGACTCTGATGGTGACCCATGTCCATTACTAGCAATCCATCCCTCACCATTACATTCCACGGTCTTGAGACAAAGGTGTCACCTCTGTCCCATGTCTTCTCTTGAAATTCTTCCAATTCCTTCCGTCTTGCCCTTGTCCTTTATAGCTGTTCCTTGCAAGATACAGGGATTATTCCTCCAAATGAAGGCTCTCCATTTTCCTTCTTCTTCCTCCTCCTCCTCTTGTATAACCACGGTATAGAGTTGGCACTAGGAATGTCCACAGATGTCGAATACAAGGCTCGAAAGATTTAAGCCATTTGCTTCAGTACACCTTGTGAAACTCTCATTTCCCATCTCATCCCTTTGGTTTGGAATATCAGTTCCTCTCCCTCCACAGCCCTTTGTGTCTTTCCTCTGTTGCCATGGATTTGACCCTTGCTCTTGAATTCCTACCTGAAGGTTGGTGTATGGCCACCTGCCAGGTAATGTCCACTTATTATGGACCCACTACCACTATGGGTCTCAGACTTCTGGATGCACCTGGATTCCTGTGGATTTCATCAGACTACTCCAGGGGCCCAGACCCCACCCTGTCTTCTGTTACCAGTTTAGGTTGCTGAATGTGCCAGAAAAATACAAGTTGTTTGTTACTAAAATGGGCTGTGGAGTCTGTTGTGACCCTTGCTTTTCTTGTCTGGAAGTCTTTCATAACTGGCCATTGAAGAGTGAAAAGTTAATCTAATAGAAATCATTTTAATACAATGAACAAAAATAGCCTTGGTAGTGGGTTACAGAGATGGCTCAGTAATTAAGAGCACTTGTTAGAGAACCTGGGTTTAAAACCAAGCATCCATGTCATGGCTTACAATAATTTGGGTTTTTAAAATATTTATTTATTTATTTATTTATTTATTTATTTATTTATTTATTTATTTATTATGCAGTACTCTGTCTGCTTGTATGCCTGCAGGCCAGAAGAGGGCACCAGACTTCATTACAGATAGTTGTGAGCCACCATGTGGTTGCTGGGAATTGAACTCAGGACCTTTGGAAGAGCAGGCAATGCTCTTAACCGCTGAGCCATCTCTCCAGCCCCGGCTCACAATAACTTGTAAATCCAATTCCCAGGGTCCATCTCCTCTGACTTTGGTGGGTTCCTGCATACATGTGATACACATACATATATTCAGGCATACATACATACACATAATATAAAATAAAAAAAAATAGTTCTGGAGAGATGGCTCAGCAGTTAAGAGCATAGGCCACTCTTTCAGCAGAACCGTATTTGATTCAGAGTATCCGCTGGAAGCTCACAACTGTCTATAATTCCAGTTCCAGGGGATCCAATGCCCTTCCCTGGGCATCAGGCACACACATGACATAAGAACATACATGACCCCCCAAAAACCCTCAGACTGCTTTAATCCTCCCTTTCCCAATTCTGTGCAGTCACTAATCAGATTTTTTTTGTCCACGTAGTTTTGCCTCCTCTGGATATTTTATGTAAGTGAAATCTTAAAATAAATGACTCTTTATGACTGGTTCCTTTTACTTTGTATTTTTCTTTCAAGGCTCTCCTATGTGTAACATGTATCTATATTTTACTTCTTCTGCTAAAGAAACGTTTAGCTATTTACAGCATTTTATCTGTTAGTAGATACTGAGGTTATATGCACATCTTGGCTGTTCATTGTTTTCTTGGCATTATCTTCCCAGTTAGCACATTATCTCTTGAACACTCAATGACTTTTCTAGCCAGAGATCTTTAGTCCTCTACCTTTCTCCCATGGAACCGTCCAAGACATAATGTTGGCCATAAACAACTAGGGGGAGGAAGGGTTTCTTTTATTTCACAAGTTACAGTCCATCACCTTGGAAAACTAAGGTGGGATCCTGGGGCAGGAACCTGGAGACAGGAACTAGAGCAGAAACTACAGAGGAACACTGCTTGTGTTCTGCCATGGCTTGCTCAGCTTTTTTTTTTTCTACAAAGGATGGCATTGCCTGTAGAGGGCTGGTCCCTCACTTATCAGTTATATTTCAAGAATATCATCAGTTGAAGTTTCTGTTTCCAGATGATGCTAGTTTGTGTCAAGTTGACAAAAACTCGCCAGCACAAATAGCATATTCAGTTTTGTGTGAGATCATTTTCATCTTTCTTTGGTCTAGATGCAGAAGTGGAATTGCCAGGTCACATGGTATCTGTCTTAAGTAATGTCATGACCGCTCTAAAGTGCATTTGAGTAGATTTTTGTTGTAGATACCAGGGAGAGCACAGTCAGAGATTTCTGGAATAGTTCAGCGCAAGGTAAAGTAATAGACTAAAACCATGGCCAGCAGACTCCAGGCCACGACAAAAGAGAGGGGGGTGGAGAGTGAGAGAAGAAATGTCAGGGTTAAATAGGAGTGAGAAGCTGGGGGAAGTGAACTTGAGAAGTTTAGAGTTTAGGGTCGGGGGCAGGGTGAGAAGAGCCACAGGTCCTGTGGGAGCCTGGAGGGCTAGCAGGCACTTTGGTATTTCAACAGGCACCACAGATACCTAGTTTTCAGGAGGTTTCCCCCCTCCCCCCCCAGAGACCAAGCCATTTCACATTCCCACCTGCAGTGTCTGGAGTTCCATTTTTCCACAACCCAGTCAATGTTTATCATCTTTATTATAGTCATTCTATTAGGTTTTTTTTTGGGGGGGGGTGTTCGAGACAGGGTTTCTTTGTGGCTTTGGAGCCTGTCCTGTAACTAGCTCTTGTAAACCAGGCTGACCTCGAACACACAGAGGTCTGCCTGCCTCTGCCTGCCGAGTGCTGGGATTAAAGGCGTGCGCCACTACCACCTGGCTCATTCTGTTGTTATTAACTGTCCGTTGCTCGGGATTGGAAACAAGAACAGACAAAAAGGCTAAGTTCAAGTCCTTTAGTCATATAACACAAAGAGATGATTGACATCATGATTCCAATACATCCTTGAAGAATCCTGTTTGATTCTCTTTCCCTACTCCCAATCCCCAACTACAAGGGGTGGCGGTGTTTGACACAGCGAGAAGACTTGCTCAGCAGGGTCTGCTCTTTAGTTCTCCCCCTTAGATACTAGCTCTGACAGTGACTTGAGCAATCACCCACAGAAGCCGCTGGGTTTCCTTTTCCCACACCTCTCCTCCAGGGCTGAGAAGTGGGAGTTACAGTCTTCTGGAACAAGGACCGGGAGGATGAACAAAACTACAACACCCAGGAGTCCAGGCGGTGCTGGCAGGGGCGCGCGCTCCATTCTGGCCGATAGCACAGCGCCCTCCCCGGTGTACTACTGTTAAAGCTTGGAGGCGAGTCTCTCTTCAACTAGTTTAGCCTCTGTCCTTCTTTCAGGCCCTTTTCCTGCTGGGATGACGCAGCTTTTCCCCGCCCCATTCTCCCGAGTCTGTAGAAGGAGGGGCTCTAAGCAAGCGCCTTCACAGATTTTTAAGGGGCGGAGAAGGTAGGCTAGAGACCTCGGGAACAGAGCGCATGCGTCCCAGAGCTGCACGGTTACGAGAGTTTACGGAAGGCGTGTAGGGGGGCGGGATGACGGGACACGGGGCGGAAGTGGCTGCTGAAGTTACGCACGCGCATTGGCCGCGAGTGCCCATCCTCCGGAAGTGGAGCGACCGCCCTGCGACAGGCCCCGCCCCAGCCCCGCCCCTGCTCCCCGCCCCCTACTCTCTTAGGTGGCGCCGGCTTGCGGTCGGTGTGGCGCCGGTATTGGTTCCAGAAGCCGGAGCGGGCACGTTCCCTGGACAGGCGTCAGGGCTATGGTCGCCAGCTTCCGAAGGCCCGCTTTGCATCTCAGCCCGATCCTGAGCGCGAACCTGAACTGTCTCCTCAGCCCAGTCCCCTGGAGCGGTCGGCCGCTCCCCGGGCGCGCCCCCTCCGATGGCGGCGGAGATCCAGCCCCAGCCCCTGACCCGCAAGCCGATCCTTCTGCAACGGGTCGAGGGGTCTCAGGAGGTGGTGAACATGGCGGTGATCGTGCCTAAGGAGGAGGGTGTCATCAGCGTCTCGGAAGACAGGTATGGACTGCTTGCCCCTCGGCCGCGCGGAGGTCCGACCGGGGTTTGGTGGGAGTGGAGACCGCGCCTACTGGTCCAGTTCTGAGCGCGGGGACTGGCTCCTGGTGGAGTCCGAGTGGCCCTTGGGCTGACGGTGCCGGGGACACCAGACCAGGGTCCAGATTCGGGGGTGGGAGGGGCAGAGGGAGGAGCCGCCCGGCCTTGCAGGTGTGTTAGCTTGGAAGAAGCCCGCCGCGCCAGGATGATTTGGGGACGCTAGTTGGTCCAGTTCTTGACTCCCCAAAAGAGAAAGGAAACGCTACTACTTTCTTCCACACAGTCTACCTACTGACCTGTGTATATCCAGGACATTTTTTACCGAACTCAAGGACTGTTAAATTGTGAAGACAGTAACTGTGGGCTTCTGCGTGTCGTGCCTTTCTTTCCTAAGATCTTGGAGCTCAAGAGGGAAGTTTCTGGAAGTTGCAAGGCGCCACTTTTGCAGACAACTACTTGAGTTCCTTCCCTTTGCCTGCTTCCTTTCCACTTGCTTAGTTAGCAGAAGTAACTCTAGTTCTAATGCCGTCAGTGTTCTCCCCTGCACTGCGTTTTTGATTTCCAGAGGAATGCCGCTTGAACATGGGAACTAGGGTAATAGATATGAAATATATATGAAATTGGGTAATATCCACAAGCATCCTAAAAACAGTTGTAACACGGGAGAGGGATGTGAATATCTGAGTTTTTAGCTTCAATCAGGTGGTTTGGTTTGGTACCATGCTGAGGTAGTTTTCTTCCATAATGACTCCTAAACTTGTAAAGGTAGAGCAAAAGTGTTCACTTTTTTTTTTTAAATAATCGTTTTGGCACTTTCTATGATGTAAGCTCAGACATTGTTACTTGGTTGGTCTCTTAGGTTCTTGAATATAACTAGGAAGAGTGTCTTACATGTGTATATTACACATCTGCATCATGCTTGGAATAAAGGGCACAGGCTTCATTTCCTATGCAGATCCGTGGGAAAACACTGGCAACATATGGTCAATGGCAGTCAGTCCCGGAAGAACAGAAGAAGTTGATTGAGGTGAACGTGGGAGCTTTTTGAAATTCATAAGAAAGTCTTATGACAGTGTTTCACTTTTTCCTTTGGTGCCACATGCTTAGATGGCACCAGACCGCTTCTGGGCTTCCTTTTTTTTTTTTTTTGTCAAAGAATTATCTTTTGGGAATATTTCCCATAAGATATATTGAAGAACTATATTGATAAATGTCCCTTGCCATTACTGGAGATGAAATTGTTTCCTAATTTGTAAGCAATTCATAAGTTCATTGAATCAAGTCAGAGAAGGAGAAAGCTTGTCAGACCTCAGCTCCTTCAGATTAGTTTCGAAGCATCTGATTCTCATTCCAATGTCTTTTTCCTGAAGGGAGCAACATTAGTGGAGGTGCTAGTTCAGTGTCTAGAGAAGCTAACAGTGTATGTGGAAGAAAGTGAAGAGTAAGTTTCATTTCATCGCAGGACAAAGGAAGTGCAGTGTGTAGTTATCTTTTGCTTCCCTAGTTTGCAGTGTATATAACAGAATTTATCTTATTGTGGAGTTACTGTTGAATCAGCCCCTACAGAAATCCAGGGTCCTTGGTTTCGTAAATCTGATTGTTCAGGTTGGCAAGGCTGTACTTCTTTGGGTCACTCAATCATGAAAGTAACTGTTTCAGGGAGCATTTTTAGTTATAGTTTTCACTAAAAGAGAATTGATCTGTGTGTTCTTGCTTCTCAGAATCAATGTTAGTGCCTTGTGATATAATGCTAAAGATAGGAAGACAGAATATTGATTTTTTTTTCACCAGCACTTACAAAGACATTACCATTAGCTGCTTTGCCAATTCATTATTGAACCACGAGGGTCAGCTACAAATAATGCCATAGCATTGTTCTTAGGAGACCCTCATTTCCTTTTCTAGTTCTGGCTCATTATATATGTATGTGTACCTTTGAAAAACACTTAATATTCTTTGTTTTAAACAGTAATATATATACTTCGTATCTATTTTGTGTTCTGTGAATTCTTTAGGGAGCTTTGTGTGTCTTATCAGTTGTGATCTACACAGTGCCTGGCACACAAGAGCCCCTCAATATTTGTTGTATCAGTAACTGTATAGAACCTCCTTCCACTCCGTTTCTGGAAACACAGCATCTTAACTGTTCTGGATTTAATTGATATTTGTTGAGTGACTACTTTGACGGCCCATGAAAACCTTATGTAGATGAATACACATTTGTGGGGGAGGTATTAGACTAGATGGCCTTAGACGCTTTAAAACTGAGACGTCCAAACATTGCTTCATTCATCCCATTAGACAGTTGGGTTACTAATGTGTTCGCGTGTGTGTGTGCATGACGGTGACGCACACAGTTGAGTAGCAGAAATTTTAGAGTACAGGTTTTGTTTTGTGTATGTGTGTGGTGCTAGGGATGGACTCTTAAATCTTGTGCATTCTAGGCAAGGACTCTACCACTGAGTCACATCTCTGGGCCAAGAATATTATGTAACAGAACAAAACCCCTATGTTTAAGATACAGTACTGGAAAGAGAACTTTCAGCTAGGGAAGGATGGCTGGGCTCCACACTCCACAGCCCTTCTTCTCCTCTGAATCCCTCTTCCTTCAGAAGATTATTTCACTTGAAGAACATTTTCGCCTCAGCCTTCTCTCATTAGTAAGCTGATGGCTCTCAACTCTTCAAGTGAAGAATAGGTAAAAGTAATCTTCGCTTTCATTGTTAGAGATTGTCATACACCCTAATTTTATGTGTTATGTTGCTGGGATTAAACTTGAATAAGACAAAGTGGTTAAAAAAAAAAAAGAAGTCTTTGCTTTCAGGTTCATTGTGGCACAGTTTGGACAACTTGGAACTTTACATGATATCCAAGGAGGAAACACAGGGAAAATAGGGAATATAAGAACAAACGGAGTCCCTCACCAGTTAAGCTCTCTGCCCTGACGCAGAACCTGTTTCCAGAACTCACTGGCCTTGCGGACGCTTTGGTTTCCAAGGGCTCCAGGCATTCACACGGTGCACATATATACATGCAGACCCAACACTAATACATACATACAAAATAAGAATTTAAAAAGATGGACAAAGCCATTTGAGAGCAGAGCAGCAACTCAGACCTCTGTGCTGTTTCAGTAGAGCCTAAGGTGAAGAAAGCCAGGCAGAACCTCTGTCCAGGGGGGAGCCAGCCTGTTCAGATCCCTATCTTGGTCTTAGTTAGGTTTCTATTGCTGTAATAAATCCTTTCCTCAGAGAACTTGGGGAGGAGAGGGTCTATTTTGAGCATGAAGAGAAGTTAAGGCAGAAACCTGGAGGCAGTAATTGAAGCAGAGGCCATGGAAGAGTGGTGCTTACTGGCTTGCTGTCCCCAAAGCTTGCTCAGCCTGCTCCCTTGTACTGGCTAGGACCTGCCCAGGGTACCAACACCCACATTGGACTGGTCCCTCCCACATCAACCATTAATTAGGAAAATGCCTCACAGACTTGCCAGTCTGGTAGAGGTATTTTCTCAGTTGATATTTTGTCTTCTCATGATTCTAGTGTGTGTCAAGTTGACAGACTAACCAGCACACCTTCCTAAGTTCATTATATGCAACACTATCTTACCATACAGAGTCTCTGTAACAGGTAGTTTCTGTTAGTTGTTGGAAACTGATATTTTCCTCTGGGTGGTCAGAGAAGTACAGCAATCCCTCCCTCAGATGGGCATTGTAGGATGAATAGGAGTTAGGAGGAGAAAAATGGGGTAAGCCAAGCCTGGTGGTGCAGCTACTCTTAGAGGCTACTCAGAGGGTGAGTGAGTAGGGTTACGTGTTTGAAGCCACTGCAGCAATTTAGGGAGATGAGCCTCAAAATGAAACAGTGAGAAATGGACCATGGGTATGTCAGTGGTAGAGAACCGTTGCCTGGTATTCACAAAGCTCTGGATTCAACCCCTAGTGCTACCAAAAGCAAGACCAAGATCTGTGGTAGAGGACAGGGTAGTCTAGACAGTGGGTCAGAGGGGCTAGCACCTGTGGGCAGGCACTAAGGAACCAGCTAAGACTGCAGCCATCCTGCACTAGTCAGGATCAGCTCTGAGAGTTGCTGGGCCTCCAGGAATCTGGGAAATGAGTGTCTTCAGAGGAATAACGAAAGCCAAAATGAAAAAAAAAATGACTGAAACAAATGCAAGCAAGCATTTGGGATGTTTTTTCTGGATAAAGGACTTGTGGAGGCAGGGGTGGGGCTGGCAGGATAAGAGGGGACCTGAGGGAGGGCAGCCTAGTTTGATTTCTGTTGGTGTGATAACGCACTAGGCCAAAAGTACCTTGGGGAGGAAAGGTTTTATTTGGCTTTCTGGTCCAATCGCAGTCAATCATTGTGGGAAGTGGGGGCAGGAACTCCAGGCAGGAACTGAAACAGAGACTTGGCAGAGTGCTGCTTACTGGCTTGCTCTCCGTGGCTTGCTCAGCTCCTCTTCTACAACCCGGGACCAGCTGCCTAGTGGCTGGGCCCTCCCCCATCAATCATTAATTAGGAAACCGCCACATAGACATGCCTGTAGGCCACTATGATAGTGAGAGTTCCTCAACTGAGGTTTCCTCTTCCCAGTTGACTCTAGTTTGTGTCAAGCTGACCAAAACCAACGGACTCAGAGAGGTTAAACACTGAAAAGAGGACCTTGGAGAACTTCCCTGTACTTTGGCTATTTGGAACCAACCCTTTCAGCAGCTTCCTTTAGGGGAGAACTCATGAATGATAAAGGACATCAGAAAAAGGAAACCTGGTGCCCAATGGCTAGCACAAAGGAGACTGTCAAATGGACCCCTGACTTTGAGTTGTAATGGGCTGAGTTTCCCAGGCAGATGTTAAAGCTAAGCCTGAGGCAGCTTGCTTTAGGCAGGCTGGGGTGGAGATGGCAAAGAACTGTACTAGAGAGGACCTGGCTGTCTGTCTTTAAAGCTTCACACCTCTAAGTCTTGCAACTGTCCTGTTCCTAAATGGCCTTCATTACTTAATTTTATTTGGAAAAGATAGGTTAGACTTTTATTTCTTATAAATCATCATAATAGTGGTTAATTTACTACTGATTCTTTCACTGTGAAGTGAAATTGCAGAAATACTTACATAAAGCACAGAGGCTGGGCTCCTGATGGAGTTTTATGTACCATGGATTTTTAACATTTGTATACAGTTTTTGGAAAAGAGCACATCAAAGTTTTTCCTACAATTGAAACATAGTTATGAAAATTGAGGATTTCTTAGAGTGATGGGCTGAAGTCCAAACTCATTTTGACTATGTGAACTCTATTGAATGGCATAAAATAAGTAAACTTTCACCTTTGTACTAGAGAGCTGTCAGTTGGCACTAATGTTCCTGTTTTCAAGTCCCAAAGGAGTTTGCGCCATGGCCATGGGATTGTTGAAAGTGAAACTTTTACTCTGCATTCAAGGGTGCCCAGGAATCTGTGGTGGTGGGGGGGCTGCCTGTGTGGCCCTGAGGTCAGGAGCAGGCTGACTGTCAGATCTTCGTGGGAAAATGGGATGTGTTTCGGATTACTAAGGCCTCAAGGCTGTTGACAGCTCTGACTTTCTTTTAGATTGTGGAACCGGATTTTCTGCAGGACTCTACAGATCTTAATCACTTGAATTGCAACATTGGAAAGTGCCAGGATGGCATTTCTGACACTCTCGACATGAGTGATTTTGAGCCTGTGATACATACTCCTAGTATAGAACAGAAGCCACTTGAGAGAACCTGTCCAAGCAAAGGAGATCAAAACTTCGAAAAGCAATCCTACTTTGTACTTACACAGTGTCTTTCCATCGCCGTTTTTGCTTTGTTGTTTGGCATAGAGATAGGGACATTTTTTTCATTTGTTACTGAGCATCATCTTGATGTCATTAAAAGAATTTGGAAGAGTGGGGATGTAGTTCAGTTGGTGGAGAGCTTTCCAAATGTGAAGGAAGCGCTGGATCCACTCCAGATCCAAATAAAGGGGGCCTGGTGGTATATACCTCTAGTATCTGCACCTGGGAGGTGGAGGCCAGAGGAGCCGAAGCTCAAGGTCAGCCTTGGCTAAATATGGAGTTGGAGGTTGGGGGGAGGAGATATACTGGGAAAAAAAAAAAACACTTTGGAGTTTGGAGGAAATAAAGCCACTTTATGTCATTTAGAGGTTAGTAAATTGTGATTTAAGACAGGAGTATTAATCTGCTGATACCTGTAGTGTTAAACTGAATGGTATATAGTATATACTTACTTACTGAGACAGAAAGCTCCTCTGTCTCAGTAACTAGACTGAGCAGTCTAGTTACTAGTTCAACTAGACTGTTGAACGGAGTATCAGGATGCTGAAGGCAGCAACTCCTCCTCCCCTCAAGCAGGAGGCCTCTGGGGTTAACCATTAGTAAAAATTAATCCAGGGTTCTAAGAAATAGCCACTAAGGCCGAAAGAGGAAAGGAAGTGGCCTACTTGTCCTCGGCAAGGGTGCTGCTTCACGCGCTTCTGTTTTTAATTTAAAATTCTTGGAAGAAAGCTGGGGCAGAGGCTGAGACCCCAGCCAAATCCGTTTCGCTGCATATTCAGCCCGAGTCTCTTCATCTTGGAAAAGTAGGGAGTTTGTGTCTCAGAACTACTTTGTGCCCTTGGGGTGACTGGATGAACAGAAGGTCCCCGCAGCCACCTCACTCCGAAATCACCAGTGAAAAAGAGTAAGGTGGGGAGAAAGAGGCATGCTTGTGTGAAATTGTCCCCAGTTCATGGAGCAACTGAGAAGCAATGCTCTTCCGAGCTTTTGGATAGCAGTGGTTGTTTCTTCCCGGCAGAAAGCTTGCAGATGTGTTTGTTTTGTTCTGGTGCCTAATACCCAGTCGAACAGGATTCACTTTATTCCTGCTTCTAGACTGATCCTTAAGTTTCGAGTAGTGAACATTTTAGCCCTGGGTAGCTTGCTAGCACCCCATCAGGCCTTGGGGGTGCAGAGTAATGTTTGGGAAATTGATCAGAAATCCTAATATTTAGTGCCCCTCTCCCTCCCCCATCTCCCTCCCTCCAAAAGAACTGGGGCAGGGAGTGAGATCCCAGCCGCTCTGCTCTGACCTCGGCATTTCTTGGGTTTCCTGTGCTGTGAGGTGGTGACCTTCTCATGTGACTTTCTGCTCAGTCATCTCCCTTTTGATTGACTTCCTGACCTGCTAGTGGGCTGGGAACCAGAGTTTGGAATTCAGTTCTCTAGAGGGGCTGCTCAGGTCCTTTCTCTGCCTTTACAGTTTTAGTTTTGTGTTCTTTTAAAACAAAACTGGGTGTGGTGGTTCACGCCCTCGAGGCAGGCGGTTTGGACCTCTGTGAGTTCAAGGCCAGCCTGGTCTAGAAGTGAGTTCTAGGACTGCCAGGGCTACGTAAAGAGACCCTGTCTCAAACAAAACAAAACAACAATATGAAATGCAGGTCAACATGGGGGCCTATTTCCTATGATCCGACCCCTACCCCTGGTCTTCCCTGCCTTTCTGAAATTTGTACTATAGTTCTGGAACCAATCCAGTTTGAATGGAAGTGGATGGAGTTCACAAAAAGCTGGGACTGCAGCAAGGGAGTAGTTGCTTGAGTGGCCTTTGGCTTCCTGTGGCGTGTTCCCTCATTACTGATTTATTACTTGAAAAATGATGCATCTCACCTGATTGTGAATGTCATTGCTGACCTGTATGAGGAAACTTTTCTTTATAGCTGGACAGATATGCCTGTAATATGCTGCCTAAAGACCTTAGTGCATTTTCTTATAACTACATTTATTTTATTTTATTAATTGAAAACAAAGTTGTTTTCATACAGTATATTCTGATCACAGTTTCTCCTTCCTCATCTCCTCCCAGTTCCTGTCCCCCTCCCCACCTTTCCATCTCCAGGCCTTCTCTCTCTCTTAAGAAAACAGTATCTTTTCTCTAATTCTAATGAACAACTTAATTTTAAGTGATCATGATAATTCTTCTGGAATATTCTTTCATCTTAAATGAAGACAGTATCATTACAGTTAAAAAAATACCTGCCTATTGACCTTAACACACTGTGCTGTCATGTATTACCTTCTAGCAGCTTTCCTGAAGCAGACCTCAGAAGTACAATCTAGTCATACTTGTCTGTAGAATTGTCCCCACTTAAAACTTTGCCAGGAGCTAGCTAGTCCTTGCTTGTCATTTTGAGTGGGGATATGGCTTTCTTTCCTTCAGTGGTCACTGGTGTCTGCTAACTGCAGTGGCCTGTATTTCCTCGGCTCCTTATCGTCGTCACTCGTCATACTGTTGGTTCTGTGTTTAACAAGATTGAGAATGGGTGGTGGGGTAGAAACCCTTGTCTCACTCTTGGTTTTAGTGGAAGTGCTTGGTTTTTTTTTCTTTTTTCTTTTTTTGTCCTGTTCAGCAGGATGTTCACTCTGGGCTTGCTGTATATTGCCTTTATTATGTTGAGATATGTTCCCTCTATTCCTAGGTTCTCTATGATGCTTATCATGAAAGGATATTGGATTTTTTCTTCATTTAATGAGATGATCATGTATTTTGTGTCCTTGAGTCTATGTGATGAATTCAATTTATTGACTTATTTATATTGAACCACCTCTACATCTCTGGGATGAAGCTGACTTGATCATTGTGGATTATCTTTTTGAAGTGTTCTTGAGTTCATTTGGCAAGTATTTTATTGAGAATTTTTGTGTCCGTGTTCATCAGAGATATTGGCCTAAATTATTATTATTTTTTTATTGGATCCTTGCCTGGTTTTGGTATCAGGGTAATACTGGCTTTGTAAAAAGACTGGGAATGTTCCTGCCTTCTGCAGAAAAATTTCAGTAGTATTAGTGTGTATTTTTCTTTGAAGGTCTGGTTGAATTTTGCATTGAATTCATTCAGTCTCTGCTTTTTTCATTTGAGAGATTTTTAATTTCTGCTTCTATCTCATTGAATGTTGTGGGTCTATTTAAGTAATAAGTAATTTATTTCCTCTTATTTTAGCTTTGATAGGTCATATATATCAAGAAATTCATCCATTTCTTTTAGATATTCTAGTTCTGTGGAATACAGATTTTTAAGATACATTTTTTTTTTTTTGATTTTCGAGACAGGGTTTCTCTGTAGCTTTTGGTTCGTGTCCTGGAACTAGCTCTTGTAGTCCAGGCTGGTCTTGAACTCCCAGAGATCCGCCTGCCTGTGCAACCCAAGTGCTGGGATTAAAGGCGTGTGCCACCACCGCCCGGCTTTAAGATAATTCAGACTCTTTAAGAGTCTGAATTTCCTTGCTGTTTGTTGGGACGCCTCCTTTTTATCTCTAATTTATCCACTTTGATCCCCACTTTCTTTTTCTGGGTTAATTTGGCTAAAGATTTTCCAGCAGTGTTAAGCTTTTCAAAGAAAGGACTCTGTTTTATTGATTCTTTGTGTTGTTTTTTGTGTCTGTTTCAGTAACAGCCCTGATTTTGGGGATCTCTTCCAGACTACTGCTTTGGGTGTTTTTTGTTCTGGTTTTCCCAAGGCCTTTAAGTGCATTATTGAATTATTAACTGACATTCCCTCAGTGTTTTTGATGTAGATATTTGTTGTTAACATCAGATGCATTTTAAGAAGGGTCATGCACAGTAAGAAGACTGAATATGACCTAATCTATCAGTCAGAATAGAGAACCACTCAGATTCTGTCCCTTAGTATAACCAGCTCCCTCTTTCTTTAGACACCATAAAGAGACCCTGGATTGTAGCCTGGGCCCTGGAACAGCCGTATCCCTGTGGCCTGCTATCAGTCTTGATAGTGTCCTTTAATCTACAGCGTTGTTTTGCTCCAAATAAAGTTTCCTTGCTGCTTCTGCAAATATATGTGTGTCCCCATTTTCAACTCTTTGGGTAAGAGGCCAATCTGCCAGTTACCGTCTGCTGGCAAGCTCTCATAGTACTGGGAAGTGCTGTCTGGCCACCTGAGGAGAAGAGCTTCCAGTGCTGTTACTCATTGGTGAACTGACCTGATAAAGCAAGATGTGCCCCCTGGTGCAATAGTGGTCTGGCTCTCATAGTGGAGTGGCCAACTAATCGCTTTTGTATTGGATTCGAGGTCTGCTCCACAGGAAAGAGTTCCTGTCTGGTATTGTAAGTCTAGTCAAAGGCCCTAGAGGGCCTTTTTGTTGTCTTTCTAAATGGACGTGTTGTCAAACTGCCTTCCAGATGTTTATGTGTGTACACATAGATTAGAGGCTGCCCTCTGCCTTGACCAGAGAAGCTCCTCTCTCTGTAGAGCTTGGCAGTTAATGCAGAAACTCTAACTAGTCAAAGTGCTGAGAATAAGGGACTGTTGAGTGCTTAGCCGCTCTGTATCTCACACACTTATGACCCCTACCCAAGGGGTCATAGGAAAGGAGAGCAGAAAGAATGTAAGAAGAAGCAGAGGTGGAGAAAGAATATAAGAAGAAGCAGAGATGGGGAGGCTTGCTCTGAAGTGCTGTCTTCTGGATGTGCTATGGCTGTTGTACTCGTGAACTCTCTACAGCTATGGTTACCTACGCAAGACCAAGCAAACAAGATCAGTTAATGTTCAATCAGGCAGCACTTACTAGATTCAGTTAGTGGGGTGTGGGAGGGTGATAACATGCAATGGGGGAGCATGCAGAGGAGGGAGGAGAGAGTTGGGAATGGACATGTTTAAGATACATTATATTATTTTTTGAGACAGTGTTTTTCTGTGTAACCTTGGTTGTCCTGGAACTCACTATGAAGACCAGGTGGCTGGCCTCTGGTGTCTCTCTCCCACGTGCCACCATGCCCAGTAAGATTCATTGTTTATTTTCCAACATTGTTTAAATGTATGAAATTGTCAAAGAGTAAGTGAAAGGTATTTTATTAATAAAGAGAAAGTAAAGTTCCTTACAATTGTCTCAGTGCACTTGGGTGTCGAATACCTGCATTCAGTGTGTGGTGAACTGGGCAGCCTGGTCTTCATGGGAACACTTCAGCGGCTTCCGTGGGAAGCTCCTGGGACATTTGAGTGGGAGCTGCATTCTAGGTCTAACTCAGAGGGCACACTGTTTTGTTAGCTCCCCAGGAAAAGTCCTCTTGAACTACTGCTGATAGGTCAGAGATGGATTTGCATTGTGGCTGCATATAGTTCACATTTTCTTCCTGCCCACACCCCATGCCCAAGTCCAGAGGGTCCAAAAGTGGCAAAGGTAGAGTCCCCTCTGTGAAAGGTTGGCTGACTTTTGAGGTGGGATATGTATTATTTACTCATGGCTACAAAAAAATACCTGACAGAAAAGCAAAGGAGAGAGGCTTTGTTTGGTTTGCGGCTGAAGAAAGAACGCAGTCTGTTAAGGTGAGAAAGACAAATCTGCAGTGAGCATGAGCCAAGCACCTCACATCTGCAGTGAGCATGAGCTGACCGCGTCACATCTGTAGTGAGCATGAGCTGACCATGTCACATCTGCAGTGAGCATGAGCTGACCACATCCAGAGTGTTCTTACCCCTTCAGTTAAATCTCTTAGAAAACACCCTCCCAGATATCCCAGAGTCGTGTTTCCATGTCGGTTCTGAATCTAGGCAGGTTGACATAAAGATGAATCATCATAGGATGTGAGTGCATGGGCCCCTCCTCTTACTAGCTAGAGCTAGTCACAGCCATAAGTGGACTCAGAGTTGTGTCATTGTTGCTGTCTGTCCCAAGCCTATTTGTCTTTCTTTACCATAATGGTCAACTATCTAATTTCTTTCAGTGGTTAGGGTTATTCTTGTTTCTGCCTTTCTTGTCTGCAGGGTTAGAGAGTGGAGACGTTACGCGAGACACACAGCGGTGCGAGACAACACAGCGGTGCGGGGTTAGGAAGGAGACACGGACACGCGGCGGTCCCACGTGGGTGCACTTTAATGGGGGAGGGGTAACAACAGATAAGGGACGGGTGTGCAGAGACCAAAGGAGAGAGGGGAAGAGAGGGGGGCGGCTCATGGCGACCCCCGCTTTTAACCGGGAATGCAAGGGCATCTGGGAGAAATGCCCTGTGCCTTTGCGGCTTCCAGTCCAGGGGGATGCTGGGAGCTGTAGTTTGCAAAAGGAACAACAGTGGCAAATTTAGTAAGCTTTAATTCCAGCATTCGGAGACAGAGGCAGGCAGATTTCTATGAGTTCCAGGCTAGCCTGATCTACAGAGCTAGTTCTAAGAAAACTAGGGCTACATTAAGAAACTCTGTCTTAAACATAACAAACAAAGAAAAAAACAAAAAGAAAGGGGTATCTTTCTATCTTACATTTCCCAAACCGGTCTCAGATGATACTCTTGCCTCAGCCTCTTGGGCTACAGGTATGTGCCAGCATGCCTAGGTTATTGGTTATTTTCGAGGTCTACACATTGCTTTGTTACTCTTAAAGACTTCTAATATTGATTGGATTTAGCCTGTGTCACTAAGAATGCTTGTCACAAAGCAGTTAGTTATGTAGGTAAGTATTCAGTGCGACCACCAACAAGCAGGGACTTTGTTCTATTCTTTGTGTTTAGTACCATGTTGGACACATAGCAATACTCAGAAATTTAGTGAGTGTGGATTGAAGGTGTCCAACCACTGAAAACTGTTGCTGCTGCTTCATTTAGTCAGTTTGCATGTGTAGTATTTGAAGAATACATGTATTCACAATAGTTCAATATTTCACATTTTATAATTAGGTGACAGTCATTATAGTTTTTAATTTTGTGATTTTTTTAGAAAGTATCTTTTGTTTTCAGAGAATCTCTTCATCATTGAGATTGTCTCTCTCTCCTTCCTTCCTTCCTTCCTTCCTTCCTTTTGACAATATTTCTCTGTGTAGCCCTGCTGTCCCACTACTCACTCTGTAGACCAGGTTGGCCTTGAACTCAGAGATCCCTTTGCCTCTGCCGCAGCTGGGATTACAAGCATGCACCACCACTGCCCATCTGAGATTTTCTTCACTAAGACATGAAATGTCTCCCTAACTGAATGATAATCTTTACATTTATAAAGCATCTTTATTTATTTACTTTTTTGATTATTTTATTGAAATAGATTATTTTCTTACATAATATATCCTAATTACTGTTTCCTCTCCCTCTACTCTTCCCAGTTCGTCTTCTCTTCCCTTCCCATCTGAATCCACTTTCTGTCTCTTTGAAAGAATTGGCTTCTAAGAGATAATAATAAAATATCACAAAGTAAAATATAATAAGACAAAACAAAGCTAACACATCAGAGTTGGACAAGACAAACAGAAGGAAAAGAGCCCAAGAGAAGGCCCAAGAATCATACGCCCACTCGTTCGCCCACTCAGGAATCCCATAAAAACACTAAACTGGAAGCCGTATTATGTACATGCTTGTACATGAGTGACCCGGTGCAGACCCTGAGTCTGCAGGCTCTGAGTTCACATGAGCCCTGCTCATGCTGTCTTCTGTTTCCTCTGGCTCTAACGTTCTTTCTGCTAACTCTTCATTAGGGTTCCCTGAGCCATGAGAGGAGGGATTTGGTGGAGAAATCCCATTTAGGGTTGAGTGTTCCAAGGGCGTTCACTTTTATAGAGCATTTTTAGAATTGGCAGTTTTTTTTCGTGCTTCAGCGTTTGATTCTTACTATAGTACTGTGAAGTCATAGTTTCTCAACACTCTTATCTGCACAGTTGTTTGCGTCATCCTTTCTTTAGATTTCTTTTATTTTATCTGTATATATGCATGCCTGCATGTATGCATGTGCATCACATATATGCTGGTGCCCTCAGAGGTCAGAAGAGGGCATTGGATTCCCTGGAACTGTGTACAGGCAGTTTCAAGCTGCCATATGGGTGCTGCGAACTGAACCTGGATCCTCTGCCAAAATAGCCAGTGCTTTTAACTGCTGAGCCAGCTCTCCAGATCCTATCTTCATTCTTGATGGCTGAGAAGTTAACTAGAATCTTCTGGGTTTTTTTTTTGTTTTTGTTTTTTGTTTTTGTTTTTTTACAAGTTTTGTTCAGATTTCTACCCCTGTCTTCATGTGACTCTAGGCTGAATCCTGTTTTGTTCAAGCCTGTTAACATTAAGTTCCCTTTGGCAGGATTGGTTTAGGTCTAGGCATGTGGTCAGACATTTAAGAAGGAAGACTGATGGAGGTAAAGCAGGGAAGCACATGTTCCCTCTTTGCTTGGAAGGGATTCTCAGAGAAGGAAGGACTCCTTTTTTCCCTGTGCCTGTTATCTTGGCTGGTTGTCACCATCTGGAGCTCGTATTGCAGGAAAGAGAGGGAACCTGACAATGTGGACATCTGTTGCATATAGCTGAAGAAAAAGATGCAGAGAGCCAGTTGCCACATTTCCAACTTTGGGGCTGACCTTACTTCATGACTCCTAGCTAGACGCTGTCACTCTACAGGAAAGGAATGGAGACCCAGAGAGCTTGAAATGGAGTGACCACCAGCAGCTGATGAAGCCACCCTTGAAGTCATAACTGTAATGTGGTTACTGATTCCTTCTCTGGTGGCCCCTGTTGGAGTGGACAGCATTTCTGAAAACAGTCTTGCTTGGATTTGAGAGGAACTGGATTGACAAGGGAAAGTGTTTTATGTCTGAAATAGGTTTAGATGGTTCCTCATTATTTGATGATTGGATGACCTCTGACAAATGCTGGTCTGGAATTCTTACTGCTGGCCATGGTGGCATTTGCCACACCATGATGCGTTTGCCACAACCCCAGCCTTCAGGAGGCAGAAACAGAGGATGCTATGGATTCTAGACCAGCCAGGTTCACATAGTGAGTTTCAGGTCAGCACAGCTTTGTCAAGAGGACCTTTCTCAAGCCACAAGCAAACAACAAACACGAATTCTTACTTTGATTTCATTTTCTACTTTTCTTTACCTGAGATGAGGAATAAATCAGTATATGTTCTTGGGAAGGATCTTCTTGGTAGCAGAGTGGTTCAGTAGTTCCTCTGCTTGTCCTCATCTGCAGAAACACTAAGGAATATGATCGATGGTGGTAGGATTTGGGACATCTTCTGGAATATTTCCTTAATTGCAGATTGATTAATAACATCAAAAAACCCAATCAGTCTTTCTTTAGTACTAAAAATTCTCCAACTGTTTCTCCCCTTGCGGTGCCCTGATGAGGGTGCTTTAACACCAGGGGACCACAGGTGACGCCTTGTGGTCCTGGTTACTGACTTCTCTGTAAAGACCACTCAATGTCTGCTGTAGTGCTTCACGATTTGGTTCCTCTTTTTAAAGTAAAATGTGGTTGTGAATGTAGAACTTGCCCTTTAAGCTAGCAGAGCTTTTCTTCAGGAAGTCGCTCAAGTCATGAACGTGGAAAGGGTGTTTTGCTGTGTGGTTTTGATACTAAATTCTGCTGGAGTGATGAGAAACCCCAGGTCACTAGCAGTGTTCTAAGTAAGTTGGTGGGCTGCCCGCGAGTGGTAGGAGGCTCAAAGAAGCCATCCGAGGCCAAGCTGCTTCTGCCTGGTCATGCAGCCATTGCGGTGATCTCGTCTGGATGCTGCTCTCCAGTCATCCCTGGGGCTGCCTTCCAGACAGCAAGGAGGAAGAGAGCAGATGGCAAGGGCATCGCCAGCTGCACCTGTTCTCAATCAGCCCCCTGGAAGCTCAGTTCAGTGACTTGTGCTCACGACTCTTTAAACATCTAAGAATTTATACCATTGTTGTCTGTAAACTAGCGGGACTTGGGGAGAAGAAAGTGTCTGAATATTTATAAAAAGCCTGCTGCACATTGGATGAGGTGCTGGTTCTTTTTGCATGACAGCACCCTGAGAGGCCATATATGCATGTGAGAATAAGTAAGTTTAGGGAAGACCTAAAGAGCTGAAAAGGGAGAATTAATGTATTATTTGTGAAAGCATTCACTTGATTGTCATGCGGTTGTAGTGAATTTAGAGGATGATGCCTTGAAATCACAACAGGAAATTTTGGCAAATGTAAATGACATTCATTTCAAAAACCAGTGTTAAGAGGCCTGCAAGGTGGGTCAGTTGGTAAAGGCCCTTGCCTGAGGACCTGAGTTCAATCCCAGGACCCACATGGGGGAAAGAGAAAACAGACTCCTTCCTGCAAGTTGTCATCTAATCTCCACATGTGTGTCATGGCACATGGACCCCTCCCCTAAATAAACAATAATTTTAAAAAAAGGTTGGTGTTGAAAGCCATTATTGTAAATGAAAGCCTGTAGGAAAAGTATTAGTAATATATATTAAAAACTATATTTTTTCAAAATAAAAGTCTCTACAAATAACATAATAATAAAAACTCAATTTTGTTAAAAACCTAAACAGGAAGACATTACAAAATGTTGAAAATAAATATTTGGATCATTACAACTTAAACAATGAAATACACTGAGTTTCCCATCTTGACAAATGTTTTTAAATTTTGATATTATGCAGTCTTGCAAGGCTCTGAGGAGAGAAGGAGCCTCCATCACTATGGAGAACAGCTGGGACGGGCATACTAGCTGAGATACAGCATGGCCTTTGACTGGGTAAACTTTAGACAGGTGTTAACATGGTTTCACATTGTGACTAAGAAAAATGTGGGCCAAGCTGTGTATCTGTGAAGGCTTGGTTATCTAAATCGATTGTCTATGGGATGGGCTATTAAGTTGCAAAATAATGTGCAAGCCAGTTTTATGTAAATGCTTAAATTCCATGTATGTCTAAAAACATGTAGTAAAAACTCTCCTTAATGGTTTTTATTTTGAGACAAGATCTCATTGTGTAGTCATGGCTGGCCTAGAACTCACTATGTAGACCAGGCTGGTCTTGAACTCATAGAGATCTGCCTGCCTCTGCCTCTAAGTGCTGGGATTATAGGTATATGCCATTCTCCCAGTTGTGATTGTTCATTTTTGATGCTTATAGTTTTGAATTTTTAAAGTTTTACATTATGTGTGCAGATGTTTGACCTACATGTATGTATGTGCCATGTGTGTGCCTGGTGCCCAGAAAGGTTAGAAAAAGGCATCAGGTTCCCTGGGACTGGAGTTATGGATGGTTGTGAGCCATATGGGTGCTGGGAATTCTGGAAGAGCAGTCAATGTTTCTAACCACTGGGCAATCTCTCCAGCTCCATATTTGAAATTTTTGCAAGGGTAAATTGACATGTACGTTTTGCAAGAATGAGTCATCATTTCTTTAATTAATAATCACCTTTTCAAAGGAAGAATGTTTGAAACTAAGAGGACATCTCTGCTTGATTCCTCAAATGTTAGAATGCAGAAAGCGACGTTTATGACTTGTCTTCAGGGAGTGTGAGGGTAGCAAAGGATGGTTATGTGGTGACTAACAATCCTCAGAGAAAGGCCAGTTTCCATTTCACTGCCTAGTGTTCATTTCAGCTGGAGTTGAAAGGCAGTTAGCAGACAATTGCCCAATCTTGGGGTCTTCTTGGTGATGGTCCATGACAGAGCGGATCACAAACAAGCCAGAAGAAACATGAGCAGTGTGAGTGAGGGTTTGGGAGCCCCTGCATTTGCCAGCAGAAACTGTGTAGGGTGTGGCTGACCTTGATGCTCGCTTAGGAGAAAGGAAATGGGTTTGGACAGTTGCTGTGTGAATGAAGGTCAAGCCTTGCGGAGTTCTGTCTTTTCAGGACGGCCTTCTCTTTGTGGCATCCTGCAGTTTCTCTTCCGTTCTGACCTTCTTTCATTTTCCATAATCATCCTGCTCTTTTTATTCTTTCTGTTTCCAGGAACTCTGCTCTTGTGTGTTTTCCTTTCACTCCTGTTTTCTCACAAATGAAAAGGCTTTTGAGGACTTCCTGATCCTCATCATGGACCATTTACACAATAGATCTTCCCCTAGAATCCAAGATAATGGAGAAGAATCTCAATTGCTTTTTGAAAACAGTGGGCCGAGTATCAAGAGATGTCATGCATTATGTCCTTAGAATTCCTCTCCTGAGATAACGCAATCAAGCACTCTGAGCCCTGAATTTTCTGTATGCTAAATTCTTTGACTTATTGGTTTAATTTTCTTCTTTAGTCATCAAACAGGAAAAAGCTTTTAAAAGGTCTTTGCGAGATTTCAAGCTGCTTTATAAAACATGAAGTTGTGTGTGCTACTCATTATTGCTGATTCCCCACCATTATTCAGCAGTCTTGGTCTGACCATAGCATAAAATCCTCTAACGAGGCAGCTACATCTTTACTGATGTAGATGTGTGCTCTACTTTTCAAGTGCGGAGTGCTGTGTAAGGAGAAGCTGCACACACTCTCTGAATTCTACAGAATGTTGAGTCCAGATGTAGCCCCCCTCCAATATTTACTGCTACATCTTGGCAGCACTTCCTGAGGCGTGTCAGATCAGGAGAGAGGACAGGGAAAAGAATTGCTGGATGCACGCACAGACAGACACACAGACAGACAGACAGACACACACACGAGCACTTCTTATGTGCTAGCACATTACTTCAAGAAGTTAGGGCAGTGGCTGACTCTCCTCACGTGACTGGCAGTGCTATTGGTGATAAATTAAGAATCAAGATGGAGCTTTCTTGGTCTGTTAATAGCTTCTGAGCATCTTGAGGGCCGAGATTGTAGGTACCACACAGGTAGTACATGATGTGTGACCAGCAAGTTATAGATTCTCCCTGACTTACAATAGGATTGTGTCTGCTTGCTTATGGGAAAGCTCGAGAAACTTGATATGCTAAGAGCTGTGTTCCTGAAGAATAGAAAGGATTAAAAAACAGGATTATGGGGAAAGGAAGAAAAGAAGAAAGGAAAGAGAAACTTCCTGGTTCCCATCATTAATAGAAAATAAACGTCAAATGCATTTATTCCACCTGCGCTGCCTACCATCTTAATTCAACAACACTGCACGTGGGAATTAGTTGTTTACCCTCATGTTTTTGACTGGGAGCTGCAGTTGCTACCATCCAGCATCCGGAGAGAAGGCTGGACTACAAATTGCTACCCCATGGAGAGAACCACATTCAAAGTTGAGTTTCTACTACAAGAGTTTCACTTTTACACCATTGAAAAATAAGCAAGTCAGAACACTGGAAGCCAGTGGCCACCTGTAGTTGGATGAAGCCTGTGTGAATGGATGGATGAATGAATGAAATCACAAAAAGACCACCCGGTCCTCAGTCTGGAGGATTTTGTGATTTAGATTAGTTAATGGATCTGGAAAATGACTGGTGAATGCTTGAAGCGTTTCCTAACTGGTAGAGCACAGTGTATTCTGTCTGTCCTTTGTCAAGTGAGCCTGCCCGTTCCTTCCATTCCAAATGCCATTCTTAGTGTGTAGCACCCATCTCCAGTGAACTAACTCAGATTCTCAGTGAATGTTGTTGGAATTTCTTCAAACACACAGAGCATTGTAGTTCTAGAAGATGGACACTTGCCAGTGCAAGACAATAAGGACTTTGCCTCCTCCCTGCGTGTGACTCCTGGAGGAGGGGATGGTGAAGAGGGATAGGCGTCCACATACCTTCACTTAGCAGTGGCCACTTGGCTGCTGTGAAATGGTAGATAGTGGCGAACTGCCGCACTCAAAGGAGGAAAAGGGCCAATGGTGCCTCGCTTTCTTTGTGTCCCCTTCTCTCAGCTGTGACTTCCCCCTTGTTTGTCACAAGAGATCCCTTTTCTGCTGATAGATAGACCAGTTTTTGCAGTGATTCTCCTACCTCTTCCAAAATGAGGTCCTTCAAATAAGATTAGGGATGACTTCCCTAATTCTGTTTCATGGATGGTCAGTCATCCTCTAGTGAGAAGAACCATTTCCTTGTTTACCTGTGTAGACAAAGCGAATGCTCTTTTGTTTTCTATAATCTGGGCTGACCTTTCTCACAGGTTCCTTCCTTGTACAGAAACATACACAGAGAGGCATATTCTCAACACAAAAACAACAGCTCTCATTTTAAAGGGAGTAAGATGTAGCTTATTCTGGAGCCATTTTGAGCGATCATGGCCTGGGGATACAGATTTAGGTTACCTGATATTCTGTGTTCCAAAGTGAAAGCAGTTTCAGGACATTTTATAGTTTTACAAAACAAAGTCACAAATCTCAGCCAGTTCACAGTACTAGAGAGGGAATTACAGCAAGATGGGAGAAGCTTTTCTGTAGGCCCAAGATGCTCTCTGATGACATTCTTAGCTTGCTTGGTGAAAGTGAGTAGTCTGTGTCCAGATGCTGGTCCTTCACCTTTCATTTTTCTAATTAAGGTGGTGTCTGGAGAGGGGGAGTGGGTAGGTTGAGAGGCTCTGTGGGTAGATGGACTCCAGAGATGCTCTAGTCACCTCTGGATCCTTTTTAGCTCAACAGGGGAACAGCTGTGGCCCATGGCCTGAACTGAAGAGTGGTAAAGAACGGTTCCCTCCTTGATGTCCCCTAGTGGAGACTTAGGTGGTTCTTGCCCCTCTTGGCCGGGCCATGCTTGTCAGTGCTTCTGACCAGCTCTGATTCACAGAACCTTCTGGCTTCCTTCATCTGGTCAGGCTTTCTATGTCTTGTGGAACCAAAGCCAGGGGAAAAACAAACTGTAGCTGTTATTCTGACTGGCCTTAGCTCTGGAATTTTTTTTTTTTTTTTTAAAGCGGGCTGCTTTAGGCAGGAGATGGTGTGGTGCAGCCTGTGTGTCAGTCTTTACCCAGAATCCCATGTGGAAAGTGCAGCCTAATCTTCTGGCCTCTAGGTTTCTTTTACCCCGTGCGTGAGCATACCTCTTGGGAGGGAGGAGTGGACACACATGCTCATGTACTTCCTCTCCTGCTGGTGACTTTCTTACAGTCCCCAGGTCCCACTGGCCTCAGTGATGAGGTCCATTCTTTTCTCTCTCTTTCTCATGGCTCTCTAGCATTTCTGCTAGAAGCCTTGCCCAGAGGGCCTAACAGATTGGGGCTATTTGTGTTTAGAACATAGCTTTAATAAATAGCCCTTCATTAGGTGCAGAGTTAACGGGGAGTTGATTACCTGGGAAAACAGACTTAGACACACTGAAGGGCTATTTTGATTTAAGAGCCTGGAAGATTCTTCAGATTTTAAACAGTTTTGAGTAATAAATTATTTGAAACAGTTTTGAGTAATAAAGTAGAAATGTCTCAGCACTCTGATTAACAGTTATAAAGGGTGTATTAAAGATTACAAATTGTTGTTCCTGGTTCCCACAGACACAATTGATCAAGGACAGTTTCCCTTGAGTTTCATTAAAATAAACTGAAGTTTAAATAGGGAAAACACGTTTAAATTTATTGATATATGTAGTAATTACTTAAAATGGTTGATTTTTTTTTTTTTTTACATTTATTTGGTTGCTTTGTGTAGGGGTAGGTTCTTAGGTGTCAAAGCATGTGTGTGGAGGTCAGAGGACAACTTTCAGGAGTTTGTTTTATCCTTCTGCTATGAGTTCCAGAATTGAACTCTATCATGAGGCTTAGGGGCAAGCATCCTTCCCTGCACGAGGGAGCCTAAATGGGAAGATAACATGTAATGGAAGTCGTGGCAGTTCGAATGAGAACGGCCCCCATGGACTCATTTATTTGAATGCTTGGTTTGAATTGCTTAGGAAAGTTTAGGAGCTGTGACCTTGTTGGAGGAGGAGTATCATTGGCAGTGGACTTTGATTTTCCCAAAAACCCTGACCAGGGAGGCTTGTTCTCTCTTCCTATCATGTGCTTGTGGGTCAGATGTGAACTATCAGGTAGCGCTCCAGTGCCATGCTTTCTTGATTGCCTGCTATCCTAGGTGGTCATAGAGTAACTCTCTGAAACTGTAAAAAAAAAATTTTTTTCATGAGCTGCTGTAATTGGAATTTTCTTTGGACCACCAACCAGCTCCCAAATAAAGACATGGAAACTTATTATTAATATGAATTCTTGGCCTTAGCTTAGGCTTGACCTACTAGCTCTGTTAACTTAATTTGACCAGTTTCTATTTATCTACATTTTTCCTGGGGCTTTTTACCTCTCTTTCATTCTATATGTCCTACTTTCCCGCTCTCTCTGTGTCTGTCCCTCTTGGCCCCTGATGTGTCCCTGATGTTTCTTTTCTTTTTCCCCTTCTTTCCCACCTCCCCAGCCTAAAGTCCTCCACCTACTTAATTTCCCTGCTCCTCCAAAAACATTCTCATGGTGTTCAGAGGCTTGTATTCTAGGTGATTCTAAATCTAGTCACATGTTGACAAAGAAGATTAACTGTCACCCCTGTTTTCAGCCAATGCATTTATACATGTGTTACACTCCACACTTGTAGAACCTCAACAGCACCATCAACTTCCTTTTGCTGTGTGTGGTAGAGAATTAGGAGCCTTTACACATAAATCAACTTGAAAGTCCCTACCTGAGAAGCTTGGTTTCTCAAGAAACCCATGAGATATGGTCAAGGGCAGTTGAGCTTCCTCTTCCCTTCAATATCACTTCCCTTTTATTTCTTTGATTTATACACATTTTCCCTTTTTAGCTTATACAAGTATTCTTAGGAAAAATACGAGAGGTCTAAAAAAAGCATAAGAAGCAAAAGATGATGAACTACTCATGATCTTTCCAGTGTGTTCAACCATGATATATCTGTACTTACAAATGCATAGTCTTTGTCTCACACTGTAGTACTGACTGTAGCCTGACCTGGCCTTGGACTCATAGCAATCCTCCTGTCTCAGCTGGCCAGTCTGAGATTAGAGGCACAAGCCACAATGCCTGGAATTCATGTATATGAGTATTTATAAAGTTACAAAAAGCTGCCAGGTAGCAGTGCACGCCTTTAATCCCAGCATTTGGGAGGCAGAGGCAGACAGATCTCTCTGAGTTCGAGGCCAGCCTTGTCTACAGAGTGAGTTTCAGTACAGCCAAGGCTATACAGAGAAACCCTGCCTGTAAAAACAAACAAACAAACAAACAAACAAAAAAACCCCAAATTACGAAGAGTTTATATTCATTTAACATGATATTCTCCACAAATCTAAAGCTAATAGAGTAGAAATATGGAGTCTACCATTATGAAGGAATTAAGTTTCTTCAGTCTGGAACCACATATCTTTACATTCTTTTGTTTAAATCAAGTCTTTTTTCTTGAAATCATTTTAATTCAATCTTCTGTTAGTGGCAGCTAAATAACACTCTAAACAAAGAAAACTATGTTGACTTTATTAAGTCTTCCCATATATGAAATTTGTGTGTGTGTGTGTGTGTGTGTGTGTGTGTGTGTGTGTGTGATAGTTTGGGTTTTAATTGCTATGAAGAAACACCATGACCATGGCAACTCTTTTCTTTCTTTTTTTTTTTTTTGTTTTTTGTTTTTATTTTTATTTTTCAAGACAGGCTCTGTAGTTTTGGAGCCTGTCCTAGAACTCACTTTTTGAGCAATCTGGCCTTGAACTCACAGAGATCTACCTCTCTCTCTCCTGCCTGAGTGCTGGGATTAAAGGTCCACTCCACTGGTGATGTGGGATTCCCTTCTGTATGCTGTGAATACCATTGGTTAATAAAGAAACTACTTTGATGGGGGCTGGAGAGATGGCTCAGTGGTTAAGAGCATTGACCGCTCTTCCAGGGGTCTTGAGTTCAATTCCCAGCAACCACATGGTGGCCCACAACCATCTGTAATGAGGTCTGGTACCCTCTTCTGGCTAACTGTATAAATAATAAATAAATGAATATTTTAAAAAAAGAAACTGCTTTGAGCCTATAGCAAAGCAGGGCAGAACAGAACTAGGTGGGGAACTAAACTGAATGCTGGGAAAAGCCATGTAGCCCTGCCGGAAACAGATGCCTGAAGTTTACCTGGTAAGCCACAGCCTTGTGGTGATACACAGATTAATGGAAATGGGTTCATTTAAGATATGAGTTAGCCAGAAATATGCTTAAGATATTGGCCAAACAGTATTGCAAATAATATGGTTTCTGTGTGATTATTTAAGAGCTGAGCAGCCAGGAACTAACTAGCGGCCTCTTACAACACACCACTGACTGTTTTTTTTAATGTTTTTTATATTTATTTATTTATTTATTATGTATACAATATTCTGTCTGTGTGTATGCCTACAGGCCAGAAGAGGGCACCAGACTCCATTACAGATGGTTGTGAGCCACCATGTGGTTGCTGGGAATTGAACTCAGGACCTTTGGAAGAGCAGGCAATGCTCTTAACCTCTGAGCTATCTCTCCAGCCCCACCACTGACTGTTTTGACCACAGCAACTATTATAAAGAAAATATTTAATAGAGATGGCTCACTTACAGTTTCAGAGGTTCAGTCCATTATCATCATCATGGGGAGCATGGCAGCGTGCAGGCAGACATGGTGCTGGAGTTGAGAGTGCTACATCTTGATCAGAAGGCAGCAGGAAATTGACTGGCTATTACACTGAGGGAACTTGAGCAAACAAACCTCAAAGCCTGCCCCCACAGTGACACACTTCTTACAACAAGGCCACACCTCTTTTGGGGGCCATTTTCTTTCAACCACCACAGTGTATGTGTACATGTGTTTTTGCCTTTGCTTGTGCATGCTGGAGGTTGATACTGGGCATCACCTCAATAAATCTCTGTTTTCTTTGAATCAGTGACTGTCATTGGCCCTGGAGTTCACTGGTTTAGCTAGGGTGGCTTCCAGTAAGCCCCAGCGATCCTCTTATCTTTGCTGCCCAGCACTAGGATTAACATGCATGCACCTGAGCAATGGAGCCATCTCCCTGGCTTCTGACTTCTTACTTTTACAGCAATGAACAGTCGAATAAATATAACTAGAACTTCTTGGTTAAAGAGAATACCTTGTCTTGTCAGCTTATGAGACTTGAACTTTGTTTATAATATCTTTTTGAATTTGATCTTAGATTTTATACGTGTATATAGTGAGTTCTGATTAATGATTATTCACCCTTCTCTGAAATTCCAAAATCCTTTTTACTCCCACCCTTCATCCACACATATCTCTAACGTTCATTTATGGCTTTCTGTTTTGTTTGTGACACACTGAGTTTAACCAGGCTGTCTGTGTAACCATGGATGTGGAGGTGTCCAGTTCAGTCTGGTGGGCTCAGCAGTGGGTGTATGACTCAAGAGAATGTGTGTTCCTCCCTTGGCACCATCAATAGTTTTCTTTTAGTTTAGTAATTTTTTTGTTTAAACAGGATTTCTTTTTTCTTGTCTTTTCTTTCTGTTTTGTTTTGTTTTTGTTTTCAAGACAGGGTTTTTCTGTGTAGTCTTGTCTGTCCTGGAACTCCCTTTGTAGACCAGGCTGGCCTTGAATTCAGAGATCTGCCTCCAGAGTTCTGGTATTAAAGGTGTGTGCTACCATGCTGCCTGGCTTTTTATAGAAGAAGAAAACTTTTCTTTATGAGTTGGGAGTTTTAGTTTTTGATCTTTATTGTAGGTACATTTAAAATTTGAACTTATCATTTTACCAGTGTCTGTGGGGTTTCCCCAAGGCGTATGAGCATTTTAGAATGTTGTTTTCTTTTTCCCTTTCTCTTACCTCCTGTTTCGTTGAAATAATAAGAAATATTTTGTCATTTAAATTTTAAACAAAGTGTGCTCTTTCTAAATATTTGCACTGTGACTTCAAGTCATGCAGCTTTGGGGTGGTATTGCTCACTGTTATTTCCTTTGTACTTCCGTGTACCTTCTAATTTCTTCTGTTCTTCATCTAGTTTGTTTCCCACTTGATTATGTATCTCCCATTAAGAACATTTTCCCCAGAGAGAATATACAGAAAGCATATTTTTGAGTCTTTTATGCTATTATATTTTTTCTTTGTGCTAATGATAATTACAGAACTGATGATTTAGTCAAGCTTTGAATTCTTTTTTTAACTTTCCATTTACTCTTTGTGTCTTTCATATCATGCATATTGGTCCTATTCATTTCCCGACACTTCGTATCTGCCTGCCCTTGCAACCTTCCCATAACCCCCAAGTAAAATAACATAAAATTTAAGAGAAAACAAAAAGGGAGAAATCTTGTCTTGGAAGTTGCAGTTTGACATAGTGAGTCACACAGTAAACTCTTTTACTATCTATCTTTGTGTGCAAGTGTTCATTGCAGGGAGTCATTAGTTTGGTTTGAGGCCTCTGGTTTCTGCTACACTATTGATGCTGGGCCCTCACTGGCTCTCCTCTCTTGGTTACCCTGTTGTGTTCTTGGGTTTGTGGAGACTGCAGCTTTGGGTCTGCAGGACCGGCCCCTTCACTTGCTCCAGCAGATGATAGATGGGCTGGATGTTGGTGTGGGCCTATTCATAATCCCGGTTCTGGGCCTGAGTCGTTGCAGGGCTGGCCAGCCTGTCAGCTCTCCTGCCTTCACTACCAGGATGAGCGCTCCAGCATTGCCCTTGCCAGTTCTCCCCTTGCTGCTATGAATGAGGGGCAGGCAAGTTTCCCTGCTTTTACACCCTCAGAATCAGCTCTGCCACGCCTACACCATCAGAGCTAGCACTACTGTGTTGCCCAGGAGAGATGTGGGGGTAACTTGGAAGAAAGGTGGGGGGCAGGAGCAGTTCTCCCACTCTTATGACCTCAGGGCCAGTTCTCCTACCTGCTGCCGGCAGTGAGGGTCTTGGGGTGGGGTGGCATCTCTCTCCCCCACCCACACTACCGTATGGCAGACGAAAGGCAGGATCAGATCTCCCATGCTCATGTTCTCAGGGTAGTTCACCTCTACCCTGTCAATAGGGTCAGCTCTACTGTGCTCCCCAGCTGAGGTACAGGATCCACTTTCCCAAGTGCTGCAGCTGCTAAGGAGAGGGTCAGTCAGACCAAGGGGAGGAGGGCATCTTTCCTTTGCTCTCATCACCACTTGACTGGTGAGGGGTGTGTGGCCAGCTATCCCATTCTCACACCCTCAGGGGCAGCTCACCTGCGCCTCTGCCACCAGGGTCAGCTCTACTGTGCTGCCCAGGCGAGGAGCAGGGCCTGCTTTCCTGAGTACTGCAGTTGGTTAAGGGGGAAGGTCAGTTCCTTTGTCTGTTGAAGGCAGTGAGGGGCAAGCGGTAAGGGGACATCTTTCCCTGCTGATACCTCCACATGACAGACAAGTAGTGAAGACAGCTCCCCCACACCTCCACCAACAGGGTAGGCTCTATTGTGTTGCCCAGGTGAGGTGCAGGGCTTGTTCTCCCCAGTGCAAGCTTTGAATTCTTATAGGAGTAATGAAGTAAGTCTTACTCCATTGACTTAGCACCTTGTATGGATAAATGAAAAACCTCAGGTTGGACTCAGTGGTTAAGAGTACAAACTACACTTCTAAGTTTGGTCCCTAGCGTCCCTGTCAGGTGGCTTACAACCGCTATAACTTTAGTCTCAGAGGATCAGACTCCCTCTTCTGGCATGTGCACACTCCTCGCTCACATACACATAATTAAAATAAAATAAATCTTAAAACCCTCTCTGAATGCAGGTAATAAACACGAGTTAGAAAAGAGACTATAAAGCTAATTGTTTTTCTAGGTCTAATTCTATCATGGATTTTTTGTTTGTTTGTTTTCAATGGTGGATAAGTGCATAAGTATGTGTTTGGTAATGAAAGTATAAAATCCGTTGTGAAGCTTCATAACTTCAGAACTGCTGTTCA
>NC_022019.1:15471831-15472745 GCF_000317375.1 Microtus ochrogaster | reverse complement strand
TTTGGTGTGTGATTTTTTTATTTGCAAGTTTTTTTTATAATAAACTTTATAAAATAAAAACCCTCAAAGTTTATCTTACTCCTCTGTGTCTGTGATGTATATTATGGTGGTAAATTATCATGTTTTTTTTTTGAGCTCACCTAGAAACTAGCTCTGGAAGTAAGGATGCCTCTTCCCCCATTTCAGATCTAAGCATGTTTGTCTTAAAGTGTTTTCCAGGGCTTTGGGGATGATTGGACCCCATGAAAGAGAGAATAGTGTTAAAAAAAAATTCCAAGGCTAAAATATCGTGCCCTTGAAAACTGATTGTAGTTAAACCATTTACAACCAAGCGACTGTTGTGTATCCCATGGCATAAAAGCACCTGCAGGGGAAGAGAAGCTGAAAGTGCAGCCATGGGAAGTGCAACAATGTATAGAAAGCTCAGCCAGGAATGCCTGCCCTTACTTAGGCAGTTAGTTTCTGTTGGTTGTGAACATTCGATTTGATGACATTAGCAGCTGCTATTTCTTCTATTACTTGGAAGCCTCACCCAACAGGACAAACTTCTCTACCTGAGACCCCTCTCTCTATGGGGAACTCATGCTGGCTGTCCTAGGAAGGCTGCCACAGTGGACTTCACTTCTGCTGGATGGTTTGAACACCTGCTTTGATGATTGTTCCCTTCAGCCCTTGCTATTTATTTTTTTGCTTAGGTTTGCTATATACTTACTGTTCCAGTTTGGTTGTTGTTGGTTTAATAAAAATAAAACATTCTGACCAAAAGCAACTTGAGAAGGAAAGGTTTTGTTCCAGTTTATGGTTAGTCCATTGTCAAGGGAGGCCAGAGCAAGAGCTCAAGGCAGGAACCTGAAGGCAGGAACTGAAGCAGAAACCAAGGGATACTGCTCGCTTCTAGGCTCACATTCTGCTGC
>NC_022019.1:15460449-15471721 GCF_000317375.1 Microtus ochrogaster | reverse complement strand
GAGACAGGGTTTCTCTGCAGCTTTTTGGTTCCTGTTCTGGAACTAGCGCTTGTAGACCAGGCTGGCCTCTAACTCCTGCTTCTGGTCCCGAGTGCTGGGATTAAAAGTGTGTGCCACCACTGCCCAGCCCTGCTGCCTTTTTTATACATTGCAGGCCCACTTGGCTAGCCATGATACCACCCATAGTGGCCTGGGTCTGCCTCCATCAATTAGTAATCAAGAAAATGCCCCAAGATACTCGCACAGGCCAGTCTGACAGAGACCCTTTTTCACTTGAGGTCTCCCAGGTGTGTCAAGTAGACAATCAAGATTAGTATCACACTTAATAAACTCACTCATTCAAACTGAAGATACAGCTATCATAGATTACTATCTATATCAAACAGAACAGTGTGGCGTTTGAAGTGTGTGGCTGTGTATATGCAGGTGTGCTCCTTCCTTTGGGTGTGTCTGGAAACCAGAGACTGACATCAGGATGTCGGCCTCAGTTGAGACAGGACCTCTGGACCTCACTATAAGCCCTGAGCATCTCCTGTTCATAGTGATTTTCTTTTCAAGCTTTTGTGGAAGTATAGATGTTTATTCCTTTTCTTTACTTTAGAATTTCCCCAGGCATCCACTGGCCTTTTATGGTGAACTTTGCTAACCTTCAAGTGAATAGTTTCAATCTGATCAGCTCAGGTTTTAAGCTCTGCTCCTCTCCCATTCCTTACTCAGTTATTACATTTGTAACTGTTAATTCACCTCAGAAATCCTGGTCTCCTTAAAACTCATGTTGAGATGTAATTGCAATTGTAAGAGAACTGTGGGGTAGGATGGCAAAGAGGGCTCTCCCCTCATGGATTGGCCAATGCTGAGAAAAGACTCTAAAGACAACTGAGCCTGATGACTCCTGACTCACTCATTTCAGGACTTGGAAGGCTGAAGCAAAAGGATTTTTGTTTTGTTTTCTTGTTTTTTGAGAAAGGGTTTCTCTTGGCTTTCCTGGAACTTGCTCTGTAGATCAGGTCTGCGTCTGCCTCCTAAGTGCTGGGATTAAAGGCATGCACCATACCGTAACCTGGCAGAATTTTTAATTCAAACCCTCTCTCAAACAAACAAAAATGTTTGGGTGGAGAGAGAGGGAGGGAGAGAGAGAGAGGAAGGGAGAGGGAGGGAGGGAGGGAGAGAGGGAGAGAGGGAGAGAGGGAGAGAGAGAGAGAGGAAGCATCTTAAAAGGCTGAGAGTTTCAGCCATTGCAGAATGACAGGAAAGCAGGAGGAGGTCCCTTGACCTTGGGCACCTGGTATCCAGATATGTAAAGCCAGTGAGCCAGTATATTTCCATTCATTTTAATGCCCAGTCTGTAGTGCCCCGTTAGCAGCTACTTGAAGCTGACAGACACTTTATGTCTTTGAACAGCTGGTTCTATCAGTTAGGTGATGAGTTTATCTAATTATTCTTTATCAGTAAATCTCAGGAATCAGATAACTGGGTAAGAACCTGAATGATTAGAAAAGCAGCAGAGAAGCGACCAGTGACGACCTATCTCTGTCTTTCTAAGCTCCACAGGACTACTTCATGTCTTTCTATCCCTCAGTCCTCCAAAACCTCTATGGTTAATTTTGGACGGCTAGTAGCTAACTCTGCCTTCTCATTCAAAGCAGACTTTATTGTCAGACCACAATCAAAATATCACACAACAGTCAGATCTTCTCATTATGTAATTTCTTGCTTTCCTGTGCATTCAAGACTGGGTTGACCTGGTCTCCAAAGCAAGCAGGTCAGGTGTTTTGCACCAACAAGCCTGAACCTTATGCACTGTTCTTGGGCTAACAGTTCTGCATTCCGCCATCAAATACTATTTTCTGTTGCTTGGTTTTTATCTTTTCTCACGGTAGCCCTGTATTAGTGATTGCAGGATCTTTTTTGGATCACAGAGAGTGTTCACAGAGAATGTATATTTTGACAAATGGTTCTTACAGTTACCCTAATTATTCAGGCTTTTCTACTTCTCTTAAAACAATTAGTCTGGCCTGCTAGATTCTCTCTCCTCTGCCAAGTGAGTGGTAGTTGGTTCGTTTTAGTAGTTGATACTGTGTTGTCAGAGATTATGTAGGTCATTGTTAACTCTCCTTCAGGCATAAATGGAGAAAAGAGTTGAGATTTGTCTTTTTTGTTTGGGGGGGGCAGCTTTGAATTCTAATAGTAAGGGATAGCGATGGGGCTGCAAGTAGTGGGAGACAGTTGCAGGACAGAGTGGACCTTTGTTCAGAAACAGTGTTCTTTTGTGTCCCCTTGGCCCCTTGAGGCATGCTGGGGCCTGGCCTTGGCATCTAGCAGAAGTGCCTACACAGCTGCTTCATTCCCTGGCCTCCTACAATACAGGAGCCACCAGAAGGCTCTGCGGGAGGATTGTGTGGGGTTGGGTTCTCTGAGGATGGCCGCGTGTTGGAGAGTCTAAGCTTGATTCCTAAGGTCATTGTGTTCCTATCCTAATTTTGCTTCTGGCTAGTGTGTGGCATGGGCTGTCTATTGACTCTCAGCAACAGTTCCCTCATGTGCTTGAGAATCTGAAATTTGCAGTGGCTTAAGGTGCTAAGAGGGTGTCTGGATCTCCTAACTGATGAATGGGAGCAGTTTACTGTCAAAGTTCTGGCTGCTGAGTGAACTGTGCCTTTCTTAATCTATTTTTAAAAAATAATTAGAAATTATATATGTATATACACATACATATATGTATTATATTACTTTAAAAAATAATTAGAAATTATATATGTATATACACATACATATATGTATTATATTACACATATAAATTTTACATAAATAAAAGTAGTTAGTCATTGGTAGAGAACTTTCCCTACTAAATTAGGGTACACATACCCTTGAAGGGATGAGTAGAGTCTTACGTGTCTTGGTTCTAAATGTTCATGTGTAATTCTTTAAAAGTACCTAAAGTTCATTTTTCAAATCACCTGAAGTGAGTAAAAGGTCCACAATTATTATATAGCTATGATTAAATTCCCATTCTGCACATTATTTTTAGTATGTATTCAGTGTGCTTGCTAGTTGGACCCGTGTCTTAAAGTGGCAGGAGAGGACAGTTGGAGCAGGCACTTGGGTGTAGATCCTTTAGGCTGCTTTTGAATTCCTAAGAGGCTAAATGACTTACTTGCTTCTCTTTGCCATTTATCATCTTTAAAAGGGACATAGTGATAATGCTAGCTTATAGGACTGTAATAAAGATTAAAACAGGTAATTCTTTTAAAGTAATTAAAACTGTGCTTGGCTGAGTGTAAGGGCTTTAATAAAGCTTGCTGTTCCATTTTAAGACTTACCCCCTGCTCATTGTGGACTTTCTGTTTTGGATCTAGTTTCAGAGCTAAGGAGCAGAAGAAGTAGATTCTTCTATTTCATGGTTGTCGTTCCTCCTCATTTCTAAGCAACAACCATTAAAAGGCTCAATAACACCAAGAGCTAATTTTCTATGTAAGTAGTATTGTTCGTTACTTATTGTAACCATACCTGACCAAAGTAACTTAGAGAATGGTTTACTTTGGCTCACAGTTGGACAGGAAGTTAATCAGCAGGGAAGGCATGGAAGCTGGGCTGGGATTATAGCCTTGAACTACCAGACCCACTTTAATATGTGCTTCTGAAAATGCGGAATAAGTCTGTAGTCCTATTGCCCTTAAATGTGTCCAATCTTTCTTGATCTTGGAAACTAAACAGGGTCAGGCCTGGTCGGTATTTGGAGAGAAACTGCTTGGAGATTCTAGGCTCTGTAGGTGAAAAAATAAAATAAAATTAAAAAAAAGGAAATAAAGAGGAAAGAAGGAAGGAAAAAAGAAAGGAAGGACAAAGAAAAAGCAACATTCTAGCCTTTTTATACTGGGGGTTTTAAAGTATGGACCCACGTGAGAGTTAATTGAGCTAGTGTAAATTTACAATACCTGCTACACATTAAGACTGCAGAACAATTTTTTTTATCCTCATGCATTCACTACCAAGAAATAAATACTAGAAAAATAAGTACTAAAGAAATCAAGGAAGATTTCTTTGCTAAAACATTCATGTGCCGACCAACTGGACATGTTATTTGGATTAAATGAATTTCCTCCATAAAAAAAAAAAGCTGGAAGACAGCATAGTTGGGGACTGTCTTGTAAAGATCTGACTTCAGAGATATGTCCTGAAGGTTTTGAGTGACTTACGAGGAGCTGGCAGATGAATTATGAAATGAGCATTTTTTTTTTTTTTTTGGTCATCCTGTGAAGAACACAGCTCTGTGTAACAGACAAGTGGCTTTGTCATGCCTTCTCCTGCACCTGAAGACTTGGCTTAGGATAGGTGGGGCTAGGTGCCAGGAGGCCCAGGAGCTTTTCCATGGTGGCTTCTCAGTCGTAAACCTGCTGCCATGCTTCTGTACCCGCCTCTTGTCCTCTTGGTCTGATTTCCTCTTCTCTGAGTATTAAACAACTTCAGAAACAATTTCATGGCACATGTTGAGGATCTCCAAAATCTGAAATTGGCGATACTCTAAGTTAGGACATTTGAGGACCAAGTAAGGCTACAAGTGGAAAGTTCCATTCCTGATCTCACGTGGTGAGTCATGGTCAGAAGGCAGATGCACCGAGAATGTCAGTAACATCACCTCGGGCTGTGTGTGTGAAACAGTGGGGTTTGTGTGTGCACTTGAGTCGTGATCCTAGGCTATTCATTATCTATGCACAGGCATTCTAAAATATGAAACGCTACTGTCCTATGCATTTCTTTTGCCCCTTTTCATGTGGCTCGGACTAGCTTCAAATCGCCTCTTAAGCTCTGATTTCTTGCCTCTACCCCCCCCCCCCAAGTGTTGGCGTGCACACTTGTTTTATGTGGTGCTCGGAATCAAACTTCATTCACGTTAGGCAACAGCCTAGCAACTGGGGCTTCACTCCCAGTCTTAAACAGTTCTGGAGAGATTTGCAGTCTGTAAGAGTTTGCCTTCCCTGTTACACATTGTGTCTGAAATGGAAATACAAATGGGATCGCCATCTTAGAACTTATATGAGAATTAAATGATGTAAACCAGGGAAAGTGTTGTGTGTCCTAAAAGTACATTGTCACTGTTTTGTTTGTCTGTTGTTTTATTTAACTCTCTCTACTAGTAGAATACTGTGGTTTTGAAGTGGTAGGCAAGGAGAGTGTGTTGCCAGTCTGTAGTGCTATTGAGAGGTAGGCTTTAAGAGGCAGTGTCTATACATGGATGCCCGGGGTCTGGGATACAGTCTGTGGCCCTGCCAGGGCTATAATGTTTGGAGTGGCCTGTAATCTCCTCGAGGCTATGATATTATCCAGGCTAGGGCTGCTACCTAGGGCCATGTCTGGGTCCATGGCCTTGCGGCAACATGGGTCTGGGTGATGTCCATGGCTCCTGTTGCCACTGAGGGCTCTGCGGATGCCCAGGTCCTGTCAGCCACCCAGGACCGTGTTGGTGTGAGAGTGTGTGGGGGTGGGCTGGATCTGGGGACCTGTGGACAGAAGAACTGGCCTGACTGCCTGTTGCGCTGAGTGAGAGCCTGGACAGTGCTGGAGAGTTTGCCTGCGTAGTGATGATGAAGAAAGCTGGTAAGTTGACCAACCCAGCTACCACCCAGGCCCAGAACCAGGATGTTGGGTTAGCTCAACACAACATCCACCACACTATGAACCACATGAAAAGGACAAACCTACCAATCCAAAACTCCATGTATCTCCATGACACAGGACAACAGGCTATCTAAGAGGAGCCCCAGGGAGAGCCCAGTATTGATGGTGTAACAGAAGCCAGAGGCCTCAGACCAGACCAAGGACTCGTGGCAATGAACACTTGCAGTAAAGATGAATGGAATAAAGGGTGAATTGTGTGACTCACCAGGCCGCACTAACAGCTTTCACAAGATTCTTCTACCCCCCCCCCTTTTTGTTTGTTTGTTTGGTTTTTTTCTTTTAAATTTTGTTTTGTTTCCGTGATGAGGTTGCATGGGCAGAGGGTGGGAGTGAGGGGACGGGGCAGTAAGTGGAATTGGGATTGCATGATGTGAAATTCACAGAGAATCAGTAGAAGCTGATGAAAAGGAAAGAGATGGGTCTAGAAGGAGGACACTAGCCATTGAAGAGATCACTGGGGCCTAAACTTTTGATTTTTTCTCTTTGCTTCTTGACTCCAAGAAATGAATAGGTTGTCTCTGCCACATGCTTCCACGTTAATGTATGGTGCCACTAGTGGCCAAAAATCATAGGACCAAGCAACCATGGCTGGAAACTACCCAAATGATTCTTCCTTCCTCCCAGCTGATTATCTCAAACATTTAATCACAAACAGAAGGAGAAGTGGTGGTTTTGATCAAGCCACCACTCTCCACTTCTCTTCCCGTATCAGGCTGGGACAGACTAAGTTCCCCTTTAAATGGAAGTGCCTCATACACTCTCATTAGCCTTTTAGCTCTTAATGGAAGGGATAGAATTTTGTCTTTTGCTGAGTTTTGCTTATTTTTCATATCCATATATGGTGTGTTCACGTACTCTTGACTTATAAACGTGTTTTAGACTAACAGGCCCCTCTTTTACGGTTAGCAAGTGTAGACAGAGGTTTTCATTGGGACTACCGTCTCTCCAGTAACCACACAGAGACTTATTAATAATCATAAATGCTCAGCCGTTAGCTTGACTTGTTACTAACTAACTAGCTCTTCAACTTAAATGAACCCATATTTCTTATCTAAGCACTACCATGTGGCGGTACTTTTTCTCATTATGTTATGTTCATCTTGCTTTTCTCCGCTTCTTCCTGGTAACTCTGCCCTCTGTCTTTCCCATGCTCTATTTTTGTCTGCAAGTCCCACCTGACCTTTTCCTGCCTAGCTATTGGCCAGTCAGCTCTTTATTAGCCAATGAGAGTAATACATATTCACAGTATACAAAAGGACTATTCCACAGCAATCAGGTTACTTTGCCTGTCATTAATGGACTTGTTTCTGCCAGAGGGGACGGAGAGGGAATCGATCTTGACGTCTTTTGGTATGGTCAAAACCAGTTAGTACTCGTGCTTTAGGCCAAGGAAGATCTTCTTAAACATGGAAAGCAACATCTGGAAGGAGTCAAAAGACTTTGCATAGCATATTCATGTCAGACAGACAGAGGCACAGGAGGAAGTACAGTGGACCTGGTCCAGGTCTTCTTTCATCTGCACAATCTGTTTATTCTTGGACCACGAGCCATGTAGAGAGATGTGGGCTTGCCAGACAGGTGAGGGACAGACTACAATTCAGAAAGAGACCCACATGGTCAATTTGATTTTTGGAAAAAGAACAAGGGCAACTAACTGAGTAGAGAAAGCATATTCTTTTAAGCACACGGCTCGTAAAAGTTGATATCTGTTGTGGGAGCCGTGGGCCTGCTTTTTGTTCTGCCTGGCTCCCGCAGGGCTAGCTTTACACCAGAAATAACAACACACAAACTGTATTCATTTAAACACTGCTTGGCCCATTAGCTCTAGCCCTTACTGGCTAATTCTGATATCCCCATCAACCCATCTCTAATAAACTGTGTAGCACCGGTTTTACCGGGAAAGATTCAGCATGTCTGACCTGGCAGCTTGCTTCATTGTGTCTGCCTCTGAGAGGAGCTGCATGGTTTCTGAGATCACTTCCTCTTCCTCCCAGCATTCTGTTCTGTTTACTCCGCCTATCTAAATTTAACCTATCAGGGCCAAGGCAGTTTCTTTATTTAACCAATGACCTTCCTCCATCAGATTTCTACTCTGAGAAATGGACACGAAACAGTTACAGATCCAAATGGAAACACAGGCCAAAATATTTGTGGTATGAACTAGATTGCAGTGGCACGTGCCTGTGACCCCAGCTCTCCAGGAGGCTGAGGCAGAAGCATCATGTGTTTGAGCTTGCCTTGACTATGTGTGAAGGCAGAGAGATCAGTCACTTAATAAAAGGAATCCCACACTAGCTCAGAACTAAGGAAACAGATCAGTGTTTATTAAGGGGAGACTTACAAAGTCAGGATGTTCTGCTTGAACGATGGACGAAGATCAGATCCAAAGCAAACTGAACAGCCAAAACGGGGTCCAGGGGCAAGCAGAGAGATGAAGGAAGGGGCCGGACACGTGTCTAGGTAAATATTCCATGAGGCTACGCCCCCGTAGGGGGTTAGGTATTAGCTGTAACCTTCCTGCAGCGTGAGCAGTTCAAGGCCAGCCAAGCCCATCTCAAAAGAACAAGGGCTAGGATTTCAGTTTGGCAGGGAAATATTCACCTAGCTTATGTGTATTGGTTACTGGCAAATATCTGATCAAAGCAACAGAAGGAAGGGAGGGAGGAAAGAGGGAAGGAAGGGGATAGGTTTCTTTGGCCCAGTTTGGAGGTATAGTCTTGCATGGGGTCCTTTTCCCCAACAGGACCGCGAGGCAGCTTGACCATATGGGAATGCTGGGACTCTGTTCATTTTCTCCTTTTCATTCAATTAAGGACCGTCATCCTTGGGATAGTGCTGCACACATTCAATGATCTTTCCTCCTAAGTTAAATCTTTCTTCAGACTCCCCATTGACACACCTACCTAGAGATGTGTTTCCATGGTGATTCTAGATCCTGTCAAGTATAGGATTGCTACTAACAATTCACAATTGGGTTGGATTGCCAACACTGCACATGAGTGCCAAAATACACACGCACACACACATGGCCAGAATTTGTCTTTTATTAAGATGCTCAGAAAGTTCCACTGTAAGGTGAATATTGAGATGCACTAGCTAAGCAGATGGTAGATGCTGGGGAGGACACAGTGTTTTAGCAGCAGGCCAGTGTGCATAGGGACACAGCGGAATAATGAGTCAGGGCAGCCAGCTGGTGAAACCAGCCTATGCAGGTTTACAAGTGTGCAGTGATACAGAGAGGACAATGCAGTCAAGACTTTTATTCTTAAAATTTGATTTGTGCAAGTTCTAAAATTGTAAGGTTTTATTTTTCATAGCTTTTTAAAATAGTAAAATAAAAGGACTAACAAATTATAAGGTTTTTTTTTTTACTTGAATTATTCTTTTATTTGGTGTTTGCCTTCTTCTGTATTACTTATCTTATCGGCTATTTTTCTTATCGTTCCTCCTGATGTATGAAACTGAAAACTGGCATCTGCTGAGCGAGAGGACTGAGAGTGGTTTAGCGAGAACAAGCCCATTGGGAGCTGGGCTGTGTGGGCAGGAGCAGCAGACATAGGTGAGATCCTGGAAGTGGTTTAGCGAGAACAAGCCCATTGGGAGCTGGGCTGTGTAGGGCAGGAGCAGCAGACATAGGTGAGATTCTGGAAGACCTGGTAAACCATAGAATTGTACGTGGTCCTGAGAATGCCGAATGACTAATGTAATTAGGTCATCTCAGAGAAGGGTGAACTAGGAGCTAGCAGTCTGGCTAGGAGTGTATCACAATCAAAGTGTAATAAGGCAGTGGGGCTAGCAGACAGGACCCAACACACACTAAGGATGGAGGTAGAAATGACAAAGGTTAGTAATTTATTGGTTGGTAGAGAAATTATCCCCTGACTTTAATTTTTGGTTAATCTAATATGCTTGAATGAGTGCAAGTCAAACTTAGCAGTGGATTGAAATAACTAGAGTGATTGAGCTCTGTGCAGTGTCTCAGAGTCAAAGAGAAACTCATTAAAGTGTTATCAGAGAGTTAATCCATCTTCCCAGTAAGTACCCATTCATGAAAAGCTATGCTGTGTGACTCAGGAAATGCAGATCTCATTCAGTGTTTTCCATACGTCACTCCTGGGACAGTGCTGGCGGGCAGTCGTACTGGGGACCGCTAAGCTGCTCACTCTTTCATCTCCGCAGGGCTTCTCTCCATGCTGGTGCCTATTACATAGAACAGGGATTTCCCCGTCAGGCCTGCATTATAGAATGGCCTTTAGTGCCATGGGATTGTGTGGCTTCCCAACTTTCACTCAAGAGTTTTAGATATTCAGTTCTTTTTGCAGTTTAGTGAATTCTTGGAAGTTTTAGGGATTAAGCTGTAGCTGCTCCTTTGCTTCCCCAACCCCACCCCAAGAAGCGTAGATTCACAAATAAATGTTTCGTGACCACCATTTCTCCACCTTCTTGACACATTTAATCAGTTTACTTTTATGTTTTTTGGTAAGTAAAACTTGAAACCAAGGAGATAAAGAAGTAATCAATTATTTTTGCCAATAGTTACTTCTCCAGCCAACATATAGAGAAATTTTTACTGTTTTATTTAGGTCCATCTCCATTTCTTTGTACTATGCATTTGACATGTCGGGGAATATTGATGCTAATTCTTTGGAAATTATAGGAAAGGTTCAATGTGAAGAAAAGCTAATCTGATTTGACTCTGAGGTGTATCAACATCATGAACAAACATTATTTTAAAAACCCACAGGAAGGCCGGTAGGTGGTTCATGCCTTTATTCCCAGCACTCAGAAGGCAGAGGCAGGTGGCTCTCTCTGAGTTTGAAGCCAGTCTGGTCTACAGAGTGGGTTCCAGGATAGCCAGGACCACACAGAGAAACCCTGTCTCAAAAAACAAAACAACAGCAACAACCCCCCCCCACCACCACCAAACCACAAACACCACCCCCTTCCCCGCAACACAGGAAGAGGTTCTTATGGGGAGGTATGTATATGCTTTGATGCTTTGGTCTGTCTTCCTCCCTCTCTTCTCCTCCCTCCCCTCACTCCCTCTTGAGAAATGGTCACTGAGTAGCCCTGGCTGTCTGAAACTCTGTTGACTAGGCTGACCTTGAACTCACAGAGATGCTCCTGCTTCTGTCTCCCAAGTGCTGAGATTAAAGGTATGCTCTACTATGCCTGATTTGATTTCCCAAGATGGCAGAAGTTTTGTTGTTTTTGACCCATTCATTCTAATTCATCACTTCATATCAAACAACACTGTAGAGGGCAGTGGCCACTCTTGTATGTTCATTTGACTAGGCAGAGTAAAAATGTAGTTCATTGCCTTTGATTTTCATGGTTTATGCTTCCTTTGTACAGAACATCAGATTTGTATTAAATTTGTCAGAATTATATTTAGTTCTAGTTACTTTAAGAAATATTTACGTGGCCAGGCAGTGGTGGCGCATGCCTTTAATTCCAGCACTCAGGAGGCAGAGACAGGTAGATCTCTTGAGTTCGAGACCAGCCAGGTCTGCAAAGCAAGTTCCAGGCCAGCCAAGACTGTTACACAGAGAAACTCTGTCTTGAAAAACCAAAAATAAAAAAACAAACAAAAAAA
>NC_022019.1:15441492-15460349 GCF_000317375.1 Microtus ochrogaster | reverse complement strand
AAAAGAAGAAGAAGGAAGGAAGGAAGAAAGAAAGAAAGAAAGAAAGAAAGAAAGAAAGAAAGAAAGAAAGAAAGAAAGAAAGAGAATTATTTACTTATAAATGTGTTTAGGTGCTCCAGAGACCAGAAGGCAAACCTTGGACTTGGAGTTGCAGGTGTTTGTGACCCATGTGACTTGGGTGTTGGGATCTGAGCTCCCTCTCGTGCTCTCCACTGCTCAGCTCTCTCTCTACCTGTTCGGTTACTTCCTGAACAAGGCGGAGCTGTAAGGGCTTCCATGACTCCACCTAAAGCTCAGTATTTGTCTCTCCGTCCTCAAAGAGAGCAGGCACATGTTTAAAATGATTAGATTATTTAATGTGGAGTTATTTTATGTCATAGCGGTTTTCTGTTGGGAGAAGTATGTTGTGCCCCCCCTCCTCCCAGGCATTATGGACAGCACTGCGGAAATCATTTCACTTGGGTTAGCTCATGAGAAGCCCATGTACCACTGTGCTCTGCTCCCCCTCCACTGTTTGCTTCTGTCTCAGAAATGTATTCAGAGATTTTGATGTGACAACTTAAATTTTTTTTTCTGGTGGGAGGATTTGGTACTATGTACAAATTTCTTAACATTTGGGTACATCTGTTAGATAAATAGCACTAAGTGGCCAGTTTTAAAAATATAACCCATGCAAGAGTCTTCAGAACCTGTTACCTAAGAGTAAAAGATATTTTTTTCTGTGAACTATTTATTAATATCAATAGAGGGTATTAAACCAATTCAAATCACTAATGGATGACAAGTGCTTAGTATCTCTCAGATTAATATCCACTGAGTTTTCCTATGATCTCTGCACTCGCAGAGGAGGCTGTTGTTGGTAGAATATGCATATATAGTTGTTGATAGAAATCAAGAACTCAAATAATCTAAAAGCAATTTAGTGTGAACAATTCCAAGCATATACAAGAAACAAATATAGTGAAAAATCATTCACTGGCTTCAACTGTCATTCTCTGTCACTCTGTTCCTACATCTGCTATCCCCACCCCTCACTGCGAAGGAGTGGCTGGGGTTCTCTTTAAACAGAGTCTAGGGCTGGGATGTAGCTCAGTGCTACTGGGTGTGCTTGGGGCCCTCCCTGGGTTCATTCTCTGATGTATGCACACACATTTCATCTGATAACCCCGACATGTATCAATAAAGGATAACTTCTCTGTGTACCGCTGTCATATAGAAGAACTAAGGTAACAGTAATGTCTTAATATCATGTCACAGTCTGGGGCAGTGTCTAATCAAGGGTTGCATTGTATCCATGATGGCCTGACTGGGACTGGATGTGACCTTGCCCCATCCACCTGCTGCATAACTTCCATCAAATCATTAAAGTCCCCTAGGGTTCCAGTGCCTTCACATAGCCCTTGGGGGTGTATGCCTTTGCTTTGCTCATTTCAGGTGATTGTAAAAGGATTAAGAGAATAGAGGAGGACAAGCAGGATGGATGGTGGTCTTTGTTTTCTGCTTGCTCTATTCAGTTTTGTAAGTAGAAAATACCTCTCAGCCCCAAGTTCTGCTCCGCTCAGGCCCATCTTATCAATGGAGCTATTCTAACAGTGGTAGTTTATGGACTCATGTAGACTAGGGTTGATTTCAGTGTGTGGGCTTTTTATTTGCAAGCTCTTTCTAATAAAGTTTTAGCAAAAAAAAATCTAAGAATTATGTCTAAAATTTCATTTGCCCTCAGAGATTCTTATATAATTTTAAGTTGCATTTTTTTGGGGGGGGAAGGTGTTTTTTGAGACAGGGTCTCCATGTGTAGCCTTGTCTCGAAAACCGCTTTCCAAGAAGTGAATGACATTGATTTTTGTCCTTCTCAAATGCTGGGATTACAGGTGAATGTATTACCATGCCTGATGCCTGTTCCCTGCTTTAGTTTCCTTCACTTTTCAAACATTGTTTACTTACCCTATTCATATTTTAAAGATTTGTTTTATTTTTGAAATAAATATGATTATCTTCTATTTAATGTCACCTATCTGCTGTTAATTATAACTCATTCATTTTTGTTTAGCTTTCTTTGGTCTGGGGACATTCTTGGGGGCTTCCTTGAAAGTGGGTGTTTCTAGAGGCCTGGTTTGTTTTCATTCCTGTGTTGTCTGAGGACAGTGTAATATTGGACCACTGGGGACTTTTTTGATGATCTAATTAGATTTTGTCCTTACAGCCTCATTGTTTAGATATCTTCTTTTTATCCAGACATATGTCCTTTGCTGTCACGTTTTTGCAGGGTGGGATTTATTGTCATTCTCCAGAGTGCCACCCTTGAGGTCTCCACCTGTGCATCTTGACCTTTGCTTCTGTGCTAGGCCCAGTGGCCTTCAGAGTTCAGGGGGTCTTGGAACTAAACCTGGGCGGTAGACATTGGTAATAGGTGTACCTATTACCTCAGTTTGGGAACTGCAGGTTACATATGGTCAAGTTGGCAGTGTTTTTTGTTTTGCTTGTTTTGTAAACACGCATTCCTTCATTTTGATGGTTTAGTCGAGGTCTTCCTCTGCCACAACACTAATTTTTCTCTCTTGGAAGAGTGGTTGGATTTTGTGAGGCTTTTTTATGTTTTCTTGTTTTTAAAATATGGGTAATTCTGTTGTAGTCAGCTAACTTCCAGACTGGAACAGTGGCAACCATGTTGGCTCCTTCGTCCTTTGATTCCACCTTCCTTCCTGTACCTCAGTTGTTACTACTGTCCGGAGACTTCTCTCATGATGCAAACGTGGTTCAGAAACTCTTTTTATTCTTCCTTTTTAGGGTATCATGCCTGATTCTTTGAGCCCAAGTTTCAGTTGGACTGAAATGCTGCCCTGCTCTGGAGTGCCCAGATGGATCCCATTATCATACTGTCAGCTAGGCTGGCTTTGGGTCACTCCGCTTGCTGCTGTATTCTAATTGCTGTGTTATTGATGGCCCTATGAAAACGCCAATTTTAGAAATTCTGAGTTGTATTTATTTATTTGTTTAGATTTTTTTTAAAGACAGGGTCTTTCTGTGTAACTCTAGCTGGTGCAGTTTGTCACCTAGACCAAGCTGGCTCTCACAGTGATCCTCCTGACTCTAGCTCCTGAGCACAGGGACTACAGCTGTGTGCCACTGCTCATTCCTTTTTTTACCACGCATAGCTAGCTGCAATTTTAAGTGTATTTTAGCTGACTTTCTGTATATAACCAGTATTGAACATTAACACTGTTCACTTCCAGAACATCTTCATCATCACAGAGAGACTGTCCTTTCCTTCCCTGTAGCTCTGCTGTGACTTAGGTGACAGGAGAGAGCAATTGCTTCCACTTGCTGATCTGGGGTCCTGACAGTCAGTACATTCTGAATGTGGCTTCTCTTGCTTCTCAGTGTTAATATGACATTTCTCTGGAGCCTTCATTCCATGCCTGCCACTGTCACAGGTGACAGGAATTTACCCACAGTGGATGGAGCCAGGATCAACATTTAAATATAGGCCATTCCTCCAGTGACATCCAGGTTCTTCCTTCTGGGCAGTGCTGACAAGCATGAGCGAATCACTTAGGTTCAAGGTTTCTACTCATGGTTTCTTTGCTATGAGAACAGATGACATTCCTGACAACCAGGCTCTGCCAGCCTCTGACCCGCTAGCACGTCACTTCTGCTACCCTCTATTATCAAGAATATGTTTATTTTTCTTTTATGTTTTATTCTTTTTCCTTTATATATTCACCTTAGCATTTGAAAGCAACCCCTCTGTTAAATAGCATAGGTGATAAAAATATCAGTATTAGAACATATAAACCCAGAGATATTCTTAAGAGTTTAATATAAAAATACTAAAGAAAATACAAAATATAAAAATACTCAAATTTGCACAGTTGTCAGGAGGACTCCTGTCTCCCAGGTGAACAGCCTTGCTTACTGGTGCTGACTGCTGATGTCATGTGTCCTCATAAAGACGCAGGACAGGGTGGTCCTGGAGCTTTGTCATGTCTGACGAGTTCCAGAGGCCTCATGGGGGCTCTTCCTTAGTGAGAAGTGCTGTGTAGAAACACCGCAAGCAGGAGGGTGTCGGGAAGCCAGATGCCCACAGTGGTGAAGGACAGAAACTGCAACACGCTCGCCACAGCTTGAGGGAGCAGAACACATAAAAGCCAGACCACAGAGCAAGGACACAGTTTGTAGACACAGGTACTGCTTACTCCCACAGCTACTCAGTGAAGCCCATGGGACTTCCTCCAGGGCCCAGACTGCTATCCAGAGACCCTGGCCAGAAAACCTGCCTCTGGGTACCAGTATTTGTTCACATTAAAACTATAAGTAAAATGAGTTTACTTATAGTTTTGCCTAAAACTGGGGAGAAGAAAAGGTCCTAGTCTGTCTCTACTTTGTCCACAGCACTCTTACAGTTTATAAACAAGGTGGCAGGGAAACTCAGAAGTGCTCAGTGTTAACCATGATCTGTTACCAGGACTGGAGCTAGAGTTCATCGGCATTCCCAGCACGGTGTGAGATTTCCTCTAGGAACCCTAATCCCTGGGACTTCATACATGGGTGGTGACAGATGATAGTGCAGTTGTGGTCATCATCTTCATTATGTGTACCTGTCACATGGGTCCCTTTATCTTCATTTTAAGGCTCCATTTTATCCACTTAAAAGTACTTTCAAATCTGATAGTCATGCCTCTTGTGATTTCTGTAACCAGTGTAAACTGTGAAGGTTCTCCCAGACTGTGGAGTAAAAGAGACACGCCTCCGGTGGTAAAATGTCCAGGGAAGGTGGCTGTCACGTGCACACCTTAAGGCTGATAATGTTTGTTGAGCAGTAATTCCTTCCACTCAAGGAGCTGGGCTGTGGCACTCTACACCTCTTCTCCAGCTACCGACAGATGGCGCTGCTTAGAGGCACTGCATCAAAGAACATGCCAGTGTCTGTGAGTCAGCAGAGCAGTGTAGGTCTTTAACAGTGGGGTCCTTGATTTGAGGAATTGAACTCTGAGGCAGAAGCGACCAGGGACTGGACGGCACCCAGCTTTAATTGTCGTTATGCACTGGCAGCTTCTGGGCACCAAAAATACGTAGGGCATCAATGAAGATTAGATTTAGGTTATTTACTGTGCGAGCTGAATGCAGTATTAGGAACAACATAGTCATCAGAAATCTATTATCCAAGCGAGAGCTTTTTCCTTTAGGTTAATCTCTCACATCCACTTTCTCAGAATCTCTGCAGTTGTCTTTGCGTTTGGAACATTTTTTATCCATTAAACCAATTACTGTAAAAACTACCAGAAGACACTGACTAACATCCCATTGCTCAAACTCTTCCTACTAACAGCTTGCCAGGGCTGCCCTGTTCCTTGTCTGTGTGTTGCCGCAGCAGCGAGTAATCTGTTGGAGAGGCTTTCCCTGGAAACCCAGATTTACCACACACAGTGGAATTTGCTCTATACCCCTCACCCCAAGTTACTTCAGTGATGCAAAAACAGTTGTCCTCAGGGAATTGAAGCTTGTTGCCATGGTAACTAATGAAGGTTGCCTCATTCTCAGGCACATTTTTAAAGCCTAGATTTCAACATGGATTGTCTTTTTTTTTTTTTAGTAGCTTAGCAACCTGTGATACAATGTTTGTTGACACCCCAACCCTCCCTTTTCCCCTCAGAAAAATGAGCTCTGAAGATAGTATTTGTTCACTGTGAGTTTAGTGTAGTTTTTTAGGTATTTAGATGAGAATGATCTTACTTTCTAGATGAAATCAGGGCGCATTCTGTCTCTAAAGGGCCGTTCCTTTGCTTTTCAGTGACCTAAGCTGGGAGATCTCTGCACTTGTTTTTCTCCCACACCCCTTGGCTGTTGGCGCTATTCGGGGGCTGTGCTCAGCGTTCTCTTCTCATTTACTGCTCTCAGCTCCCGTGTGCTGTGACTCCTAGCTCACACCTTACACTGAATCCCAGGCAGGCAGTTCCTGCTATGGCAGCCCAGAGTGTACTCTCCCACACTCAGTGCGTTCCAACGTAAACACTGCTTTCCACAAACAAACAAACAAACAAACAAACACCACTTGCTAATAATGAAAAGTCCCACTGTTCTCAGATAGCCACAGTCAGTCGGCACCAGAGCCTGACACTACATTTCTCAACCACTAAAAATCTGTCCTTGTGGTTTTAGACCCTTGGCATGCTCTCTCTCTACCCATTGTACCATCAGCCACTCTCTCAGTGCTAGGTCAGGATTGATCAAGGCCATGTGGAAATAAAATAATAAACCAACCTCAGCAGAAGCAGGACGATGGAAGGACCCCAATCTCTCCCTGGCAGTGGAGTCATTGCACCCAGGCGCAGGGGACTTAGCTTTATCGGGAAGTCAGGGGACCTTTGGGGAGAGTTTTATCAGTGGAGGGAAATTTTATCAGTGGATGTGCCCCTTACAGGCTCAGGGCTGAATGAGTTCAGCAGATGTTCTGTATGTTGTTTTCTGGTCAGGCAGGTGTTCTTATCCTTATGTTGAGTTGGCAGTTTCTCAGCTGTCTCGGGTTGTTTTAGGTCATTAACCCCGCACTGTGCTGGAGATATGTTGTACATGATAGGCAGTGCTCTACCACTGAGCAGAGTCCCCCAGACATCTTGTCTTTTTTTGGGGGGGGCTAGTATAAATTGAAGTTTATGGGGGTGGGTATAAAGCCAGGTTTGTGTTAGAGACTGAATCACTGAGTAACCTTTTGCAATTGTTGACAGAATGTTGCAGATCTGGAGCCAGTTTTCTGGGGCTGTTTTTCAGTCTCTTTGAAAGTCTTTTATTGCCCACTCTGTGTCTGGCCTGACATCCTTTTGACTACCACTTAAACCTTTGACATGTAATTTTTTATGCATTTATTAGCATATGTTAATTATACTTATTAGGCATCATTGTATCATTTTCATGCATGTGCATAATGTATTTTTACCATGTCTTGTCCCTGTCTACTCCTCACTTTTCCTATTTAAGCAGCTTCTTAGCAGAGCACTGGCTTCCACCAGTAAACTAAGAATGTCATCACTCTTGGTCCCAACCAGTGAATTGATTTGGTCTGGCTTTGTTTTGCTCTGTTACTAATAAAAGCACATGTATTTACTGTCAGTGTAGAACACACTATTTGATATAACCCAATTCCTGTTCCCAGACTGTGGCCTGTCATAATTGGCTCAGAATAAATTACCTCTGAGGAGAAAGCAAACCAATTACTTTAGGGCAATCAGGACTTTCCCGCAAACAAACAAATGGGGTTCTGTCTCTAGCTCCTTATTCTAAGTGGCCTCTATAGCCCTCCATGCCCTTCTGGCTGCTCCTTTTCTCACCATTGCAGCTCACTAGGGCAGTCTCCCTGTTTGTCCATCGGCTGTCCTCAGGACCCCCGTATGCTCTCATAGTCTTTAGTCCTTACCTCCCTTTACTGTAGTTCTGCCTCTGCCAGCTATCCCTGTGAATGCGTGCCGCTTTCCCCTACCGGCCCCCGACCATGAAAGAGGGCAGGGCAGTCAGCAGGGGCCCAGTTTCCTTTCCCAGCACACTGACCTCTACTGGCTTAACCCTGTCTCTGAGTTATAGTTATTTTCCTGTCTTCTTTGCTTCCCTTCCTCCCTCCACCACCATCCCCAGGGAAGCAAGGGATATGAGGTAGCTGGTCACACTGTGCCTGCAGCTAGGAAACAGAGATGAATATTATGTTCTGCTTTTATTCAGGATAGGACCTGAGCCCTTGTGGTGGTGCCAGTCACCTTGACAATGAAGACTAACCATCACATCTTTTATTTATTTGACTAGTTATCCAGGTTGTGCTGGCAGTGGCTCAAAAAAGGGGAGCATAACTTCCTTCTTCCTAATTTTTAGGGAAGGGCTTGCCTTGAATGTGAGTGCTTACATCTTGTAGATGGGGTTCTGAGTTGGATTAAACCGTAGGAGGAGAAAACCAGCTGCTTACCAGCATTTGTCTCTCTGTTCTGTGCTTTGTTCTCAGGTGACCACTCACCGTGTCTTCAGACTGTCAGCAAAGATAAAACCACCCTTTAGCTGCTTCTTTAAGTTTTTGGTTTGTAGGGACAGGAAAGTAGGTAGTAGATGCCCTACATTAAGTTAAGGAAGACTCCTTCCACTTGAAGTGTACTCTTTTGTCATGAAAAATTGAATTGTGTTAAATGCATTCCAGTTAGATCCGCTACTTTCAACCTGTGGGTAGAGACCCCCTGGGAGTCAACCAAGACCATCGGAAAACACCGATATTTATATCACAGTTCACAATGGTAGCAAAATTACAGCTATGAAGTAGCAATGAAAATAATTTTTTGGTTGTGGGGGTCACCACAACATGAGGAATTATATTAAAGGGTCACAGCATTAAGAAGGTTGAGAACCACTGAGTTAGATGATCAGAGATGCTCTACTTTACTGATAAACTGTGTTATATGGGTTGATTTTCTTACTCTAAATGACCCTTGGATCTTGGAATAAGTCCCAACTGATCATGATGTACAATCCTTCTGTTGTGCTGTTGAGTTTGATTTGCCAGTGTTTTATTGAGAATCTTGGCATCTATATTCATAAGAAATATGAACTTGAGATTTTTTTTAATGATGTGTTTGCCTAGCTTTGGTGATTTTTTTCTTCATTTATGGGATGGGTTGGGTTTTAAGTTTATTTTATTAGTTCTTTGAGGGTTTTTGGTTTTGTACAGTGTGGTTTGATCATACTTGCCCTGCTCCCCTACCTCTTTCCAGATCCACTCAACTTTGTCTACCCACTGACCTTTGTGCCCCCCGCCGCCGTCTTTTTAAACAAAGCAAAACAAATCCATTGAAGACCAGTTTGTGCTGCCCAGATATCCTTGCTATGAGGTCTTCCGCTGGAGCATGATCAGCTCATCAGGAGATGTACTCTTAGAAAACTGTCTCCTCCCTCCCAGGACCTAACAGTTGCGTCACCATTTGCGTCACTGCTGGGGTGGACTTGTATGCCAAGCTCTCCCTCCAGGCTGGCGTTTGGTCTGCCTTGATCTGGCACAGGTTTTGTGCTCGCTGTCACAGTTGCTGGGAGTTGACGGTGCAGCTGTTCTGCTGTGTCCTCAAGATGCTCCTCTGGAGTCATCCACATCTCCTGGCTCTTACACTTTGTTGCCTTTTCTGCAACTATCTCTTAGCCTTGGGATGTTTGTGTGTGTGAAGTATATAAATTCCCACTGGGGCTAAGTAGTCACTTACTCTACACTTCGGTCAGCTTTGGGTCTCTGTGTTAATCACCATCCACTGCAAATGGACACTTCAATTAGGGCTCGGAGAAGCCTTGGTCTGGATGCCCACTTAGACTTTCATTTTTGCAGGGCAGGTCAGCAGATAATTTTGGTTGATAGTTGTTTCATTAAGCACCTCCCCTCTTTCTGTCCTCCAGTCTGTGAGAAGTTGGTTATTGATGCCCTATTGAATGGAATGAGTTGTTTTCTTTCTCTGCCTTTAAGATTTTTTTCTCCTTGGTGTTTGATGATTTGATTTTAATCTCTGTGTTAAATCTGGTATAGTCTATCTTCTTGGAGTTCTTTGAGGTTCTTGGATGTGTATGTCTTTCACCAAATTTGGTAAATTTCTATCTGTTTTTCTTGAAGTGCTTTTCTCTACCTTTCTCTTCTTGCAGGACTCCCATGTTTGTGTGCTGCTAACCTAAACCATGCCGCCCAGCTCCCCTAAGCTGCGGCTTTGTTGTTGCTTATTTTGTTTCTGTCAGTTACTCTTTTCTGTGGCAGCCTCTCATCCGGGCTCAGTTGTCCTGGCTTCAGGCTTGCCTCTTCTCTTTTGTCTGCGCAGACCTCCTGCAGGTCTTCCCTTGTCTTTCTTGTTTCTCTAGCAGTTTGGTTTCAGCTACCATGCTCTGCAATATTTCAGCCCAATTTCCTTATAGAATATCCATCAGAAGTAATACTTTCAGTCCAATCATACATTCATATTGATTTTGATTTTGGTCTGTGAGTTTTTAGGCGGTCTGCCAGTAAGCCCAGTGCTTGGACTTCTTCCTAGTTAATTTCTGTCAATTTTGTTCTCCCCTTGAGATGATCCGTGCTTTCTATTTCATTGTATACTTCACAGTTTCCTGTTGAGAGCGGGTAAGAATGCAGTAACCCTGGGAGTCAGATTCTCTGGAACGTAGCTGTCTTACTTATTTTGTGATTTCTACAAGAACTGTATTCCCTGTGTATAATCTTTGAAAACTCTTTTCTGCCATCTCTGAGGTCAGCCAACAGTCTGGGTCCAATAGGAAAAGGAATGTTTTTGTCATTCATTTCTGTAACCCCTAAGAGGGTTGAGTCAATGATCAGCCTCTGTTGTGGTCACTCACTGGACACTCAGGGAAATCAGAACACATGTCACCACATTGTCGAGGACTTGTCTCCACTCTCGTTCCAGCAGCTTCCATGGCTACCTGCCATATGGAGCCTGGATGGTGGAAGATACTGAATGCTGGAATTCAGTGCCATGCCCCTCCCCCCTTTTGTTCCTAGTTCAGGTTCCTTCTCCAGGTGATGAAAACGTTATTTAGTAGACCTCAGAATTCGAAGTAATTGATTTTAGCAGTTCTTGTCAGCTCAGTAGTTGATTTGGTAGAAAGACTGATTTTTCAGTGTTTTACCTCAATATCTTTTAGGATATCACTCCTGTATTGATTCCTTAATTTAAAGGGGGTTTTATTTATTTATTTTATTTATGTGTGTGCATGTGTTTGTGTGTGTGTGTCCATGCATGTGTACCTGGAAAAACTGTTTCTTGAGATAAAAGCCTGACTTACAAGTCATGAACTTAATTGTTTTGTCCCTTTCCTGTTACATATTATTTTATGTGATCTCTGCACTTTACACAGAGCAGTTTCTCTGTGGTTCAGTAGTAATGACCTGTGGTTTCCTAAAACAGTGGATGCTTTCAGCTCACTAGTGGGAAGCCAGACACTTGGAAAGACAAAACAGTAAAGTGAATTTTTTTTTTAAACTGTAAGGAATATAAGATTATTGGATAGACTCATGTAGTACGCATCTCTATTATGCCTGCCATGAATCTGTACATATATAATATTGAAAGGTTTGATTTCTGTGTATTACTGTCTTTGCATGTCCCCAAAGGCTGTGATTTCATGTATCCATTTTCCTCTGTTGCAGGACAGTTCGTGTTTGGTTAAAGAGGGACAGTGGACAGTACTGGCCAAGCATATACCATGCAATGCCTTGTAAGTATCTTGGTTTCCTGAGAACACAGATTCTATCCCAATGGCTCTTCCTTCCCTGTTTACCTTTTTGTATTTTTATCTCGAGTTGTTAAACCATTTATTCAAAATTCAAGACGCTCAGCATTGAGTATTCCTTTCTCAAGAATTGAAACATTCTAATTGGAAGTGAATCTGTTTTTACCAAAATCTTTCTGGAGAAATATGTCATTGTACTACTAATTGGTTCAAGAGTTTACTAGTTTACATCGTTGGCATAAACCATCAAGGCAATAGTGGACTCAATCAATGGCAGCAACCAGTTTTCCACTCTGGGAGATCACAGATCTGAAAGGGGAGGAGAGGATAGGAGCGAAGAGGTGGGTGAAGAAAAGAATTTCCTAGATTCTAATACAAGTTCCTCTTTAGCTGAAAAACTGACCTGTCAAGTTAAAACATTATTTTTAGTCTAGAAATTTTATTCTTTAAAATTAGTGAGATTTGCCAGGCAGTGGTGGCACATGTCTTTAGTCCCAGCACTTGGGAGGCAGAGGCAGGTAGATCTCTATGAGTTCAAGGCCAGCCTGGTCTGCAGAGCAAGTTCCAGGACAGCCGGAGCTGCAATACAGAGAAACCGTGTCTCAAAAAAGCAAAAAAGAAAAAGAAAGGAAGGAAGGAACAAAAATTAACGAGGCTATTTATTCTATTGTTTGTTTTGGTATAAAATAATTGTTTGATTTTATACGGTAAACATTTTTTTTCTTTTCTTTTTTGTTAAGATTGGGTCTTACTGTACACCTTGTCTGATCTGGAACTTGCTATGTAGACCAGGTTGGCCTTTTGCTTTTGTCTTCCCCTATATCTCCATTGTCGGGGATTAAAGACCTGTGCAACCATGCCCAGTGTCCATTTAAATCTTAATTAAAGTAGGCATTGTAGAAAAATCTCCCTGACTTGTTAGGGCTCATACGCTCTTTGACTGCTTGTAGTGTAGGTCTTGTCCCATCAGAAGTATCCCAGCTTCAGAAGTATATGACGCTATGCCAAGCCAAAGTAGGTTCTAGGTGATTTATTTATGCCTCTAACAGAGGAATACTATAATATTTTGCCTATTCATGAGTAAATGATTTATTTTTTATAGTTTTTATGCAGTGTATTTTGATTGTGTTCCCTATAACTCATCCTAGATCCTCCCCATTTCCTTACCCATCCAAATTCTTGTCCTCTTTGTTTCAAGAAACCAAATGAAAACAACCCCCAAAATGAAAATCAAAACAAACAAAAATCACTAAGATCCCATATGTCAAAGCAAAACAAAGAGCCCCCGCCCCCAACCTACCCATTCAAAACTAAACTCATGGAGTTCATTGTGTTGGCCAACTACTCCTGGAAATGGGCCTGCCCTAGAGTATGGTTGATATATAGACAGTGACAAATTAATTGGAGGGGGTAACCCCGATTTTCCTTTTCCTTGAAGGTATCAATTGTAAATAGCTTCCTAGTTAGTGGTAGGGCTTTGTGTCTACTTGCTTTCTGGGATTTGGCTGGCTTGACTGTGCAGGGCTTGTTTGTGCTACCACAGTCTCTTTGAGTTCCTATGCGAATTAGTCCTCTTATGTCTGCAATACACTGTTTCTTTGGGGTCACCCATTACCTGTCTCTCATACTCTTTCCACCTCCTTTTCTGCATAGGTCCCTGAGATTTGAGGGTAGGGGTTTGATGAATACATCCCCATTAGGACTGAGTGATCCAGAGTCTCTCGTGCTAGGCATATTGTACAGCTGTAGATCTCTTTGTTAGTTACCATCGATTGCAAGAAAAAGCTTCTATGGGTATGCCAATATGTCATTTGGGGGTATTATGTTATGTTCCTTTATCGGAATAGTAGTAGTGGGATTTCCCTTGGGCCCGTGACTTATCCAGTCTCAGGTATTTGGCCACATTAGCAGGGTTAGATATGGGTTCCACCTCTCAAATGGGCCTTAAATCCAATTTTAAAAAGTTGTTGGTTACTTTCATAACATTCATGCCATGGTTGAACCAGTATATGCTGCAGGCTTGTTGCTATGATAGTCAGTGGTATTGACAATGACTTTTCTCCTCTGGTAGTGTGCAGAGTGCCTTTTAGTACCGGGAGTACAAGTCAGTATGGGGAAAGCTTCTAGCTGATAACACCTCAACTTCTCTATGTTTTGTGATTTAAGCGTTGTCAATAGCAATAGGCCTTACCATCAGGTTGTGAAGAGTAACCAGTAGACCTGGTAGTAGCCTGTGATGTAAGGGGTGGGGTTCATGGAACCATTTTGGGCAATAGCTGAACAAGAGCCCTGGCGTGTGAAGTTTTACTTAGTGACATAAAATGTCTAGCTAAGACAATTGTCTTCTCCATTATAAATTACTCCATTTGAATTTTTTCCATTCATGTATATATTTTAGGAAGCTTCTATGGTTATAGGTTTCCATATAGGTTTTAAAAGACGTTTATTGTGAGTTGTCCTTCACCATATTCCTTTCTTTACCCTGCTCTCCCATCCTATTCTCCACTTAGTCCTTCTTTTCTAGTTTCTCCTGTATCTTTATATAACCCTATATTTTCCCTTCACTGGAAGTTCTGCTTCTGTTCCTCCTCAGTGCTTTACTAGGTGCCTAACATTTGTGGTTATTTGGATTGAAACACTTATCTGCAGGTTAAAAGCTAATACTATGTATAAAAGAAATAATGCAATATACGTTTTTTTTGGGGGGGGGTCTAGGTTACCTCACTCAGGAAGATTGTTTCTGCCTGCATCCATTTATTTACAAATTTTATTTTTTCCTAGCAGTTAAATAATATTTTACTGTATAAGCGCACCACATTTGTTTGTTGGTTGATGGACATCTAGCCGTTTTCAATTTCTGGCTATTATGAATATAGCAGCAATGAACATGAATGAGCAAATGTCTCAGAAGTAGAAGTAGAGACCTTCAGGTATATGTTCAAGAGCGGTATAGCTGGAAGGGTGATTTTCAGCTTTTTAAGGAACTTCCACAATGGTTCTCACAGCAGTGGTACAAATTTCCATTCTTACTAGCAATGAATGAGTGTTCTCCTTCCCCCAAATCCTTTCCAGCATGAACTGTCATTTGTTTTATTTATTTTGACCATTCTGACTGGGGTAAGATGAAATGTCAAAATAGTTTTAATTTGCCTTTCTCTGATGGCTAAAGATGAGTACATACATACATAATGTCTTACATTACTTTAAGTGTCTCTCAGTCACTTGCATTTCGTCTTTTGAGAACTGTGCTTAGTTCTTGTGACAGTTTAAATAAAAATGGCCTCCATAGGCCCAAAAGGGAGTGGCACTATTTGGGGGTGTGGCCTTGTTGTAGGAAATGTGTCACTGGAGGTTGACTTTGAGATTTCAGAATCTCAGGCCAGGCACAGTAGTTTACTCTCTTTATAGAACTCTCTGCTTCCTCTCCAGCACCGTGTCTGCCTGCGTGTTCATGCTTCCTGCCATGATGACAACTGACTAAACCTAAATCTGTAAGCCAGCCCCAATTAAATGTTTTCCTTTGTGAAAATTGCTGTGGTCATGGTGTTTCATCACAGCAAGAGGAACCTTAACAAAAACAGTTCTGTACCCCATTTTTATATTACATTGTTTTCTTGATATCTAGTTGTTTTAAATTCTTTATATAGTTTAGATATTAGCCTGCTACCAGATGTGTAATTGGTAGCTTGGGGCTTTGCCAAATGATGGTGTTCTTTGGCATATAGAACCTATTCGGTTTCCATTCTAGCCTGATGCTTTGTCCAAATGATGGTGTCCTTTGCCATACAGAACCTATTCAGTTTCATGAGATATCAATAATTAATTGCTTATCTAATGCCTACAGTATTGATGTTCTGATCAGAAAGTCCATTGCTGTGATAATAATGAGGTCAAGCCTATTCCCCACTTTCTCTTTTTACCAGATTCAGGGTATCTATGTTATGGTCATATCCTTGATTTTGGGGTTAAGTTTTGTTCTGGGTGATAAATATGAATCTGTTTGCATTCTTCCACATGCAGCCACCCAGCTTGACTACCTAGTACCATTTGTTGAAGATGCTGTCTTTTCTCCAGTGTGTATTTCTGTCTTCTTTGTCAAAAAATCAGATGCTCATATATGTGTCGTTTTATGTTTGGGTCTTTGATTCAGTTCTATTGATCAATGTGTTTATGTCAATACAATGCTATTTTTTATTACTATAGCTTTATAGTACATCTAGAAATCAGGAATGATGACACCTCCAGCAGTTATTTTATTATTTGAGATTATTTTAGCTATCATTTTTTTCTTTTTTTTTTTTTTTTTTTTTTTTTCCATATGAAGTTGAAGATTGTCTTTTCAATTTCTGTGAAGAATTATGATGGAATTTTGTTAGGAATTGCATTGAATTTGTATATTACATTTGGTAGGGTTGTCATTTTTAAAGGATTAATCCTACTAATCCATGAGCATCTTCTGATGTCTTACTCAATTTCTTCAGTGTCTTTTTATTATGCGAGTCTTTCATTTGCTTGGTTAGAGATACCCACATATATGCAGCTATTATGAAAGTTACTATTTCCTTGGTTTGTTCCTCAGAGTGCTTTTCATTTGTGTCAAGGAAGGATACTAATTTTTATGTGTTAATTTTCTATCCTGATACTTTGTTGAAAGTGTTAATCAGATGTAGAAGTTTCCTGGAGGAATGCTTAGGGTCTTTTTTGAATAAAATTGTATCATCTGCAAATAAAGACACTTTGACTTCTTCTTTTCCTATTTGTATCCCTTTGATCTCCTTCAGTTGTCTTATTGTTCTAGCTAAGTACCATGTTGACTAGGTATGGAAAGAGTAGACAACCTTGTCTTGTTCCAGATTTTAGTGGAAAAACTCTGAGCTTCTCTCCATTTAAGAGGATGTTGGTTGTGGGCTTGCTGTAAATATCCTTCTGTATGTCTCTTGTATCCCTAGTTTCTCCAGGACTTTTTTCATGAAGTGATGTTAGATTTTGTCAAAGGCACTCTTTGCAATGAATGTGATGATTATGTGGTTTTCTTTGAGTCTATCTGTGTGATAAATTATGTTTATTGATATTTGTATGTTGAGCCATTCCTGTATCTCTGGATTGAAGCCAAGTTGTTCATAATGGATGATCTTAATTATGTGTTCTTAAATTGGGTTTGCAAATAATTCTACTAATAATTTTTATTTCTGTATTGACATAAGGGAAACTGGCTTGTAATTTTCTTTTTTTGTTGGGTTTTTATATGGTTCAGGTGTCAGGGTAATAGTGGGTTTGTTAAATTGAAAAGGTTCCTGAAGCTTCTATTTTGTGGGATAATTGGAATATTAGTGCTAATTCTTCTTTGAAGGTCTGGTAGAATTCTGTGCTGAATCCATCTAGTCCTGGGCTTTTATTTGGCTGGGAGATTTTTAATTACTACTTTGATTTTATTAGGATTTATAGGCCTATTTAAATTATTTCATCTTGATTTAACTTTGCTAGATTGTATATGTAGAGAAATTCATCCATTTTTTTTTCTTTTTTTTTTGGATTTTTGAGACAGGGTTTCTCTGTGGCTTTGGAGCCTGTCCTGGAACTAGCTCTTGTAGACCAGGCTGGTCTTGAACTCACAGAGATCCGCCTGCCTCTGCCTCCTGAGTGCTGGGATTAAAGGCGTGCGCCACCATCGCCCAGCTTCATCCATGTTTTTTAAAATTAATTAATTAATTTATTTATTAAAGATTTCTGTCTCTTCTCCGCCACCACCTCCCATTTCCCTCCCCCTCCCCCAATCAAGTCCCCCTCCCTCATCAGCCCAAAGAGCAATCAGGGTTCCCTGCCCTGTGGGAAGTCCAAGGACCACCCACCTCCATCCAGGTCTAGTAAGGTGAGAGCATCCAAACTGCCTAGAGTTTTCAAATTTGGAGAAATACAAGTTTTTAAAATATATCATTATTTTTCGAATTTTCTTGATTTTTGTTTCTGTGTCTCTGTTTTTATCTCTAATTTTATTAATTTAGATCTTCTCTCTTCTTCTTCAGGTGAATTGCCTAAACATTTGTCAATCTTGTTGCTTTTCTCAAAGAGCCACTCTTCATTTCACTGACTCTTTTGTTTTCTGTTTTAATTTCATTGATTTCAGTCCCCAATTTCATTATTTCTTGTCATGTATGTCTTTTGGGTGTTATTCCTTCTCTGTTCTAGAACTTCCAGGTGTGAAGCTAAGTTGCTGATATGAGATTCTGCAGTTTTTTGGTGTTAAAAACTTGTGAAATTATGCTATGAACTTGCCCCTTACAACAACCCTCATTGTGCCCCATAGGTTTGGGTATGTTGTGTTTTCATTTCATTCAGTTCTGAAGAGTTTCATATTTCCTTCCTGATTTCTGTCTTGGCCCATTTTTCATTCTCTAGTGAGTTGTTCATTTCCCATGAATTTGTATACTTTCTGCTATTTCTAGTGTGGTTGGTATCCAGCTTTACTCAAGGGTATTCATATAGGATTCAGGGCACTATTTCACTTTTCTTCTGTTGGTTGGGGCTTGTTTGTTTCCTAATATGTCAGTTTTGGAGAAAGTTTCACAAGCTGCTAAGAATAAAGAATTTTGTTTAGCATTTGGGGAGAATGTTCTGTAGATGTCTGTTAGGTTTTTGATTTATGATGCTATTTAAACCCAACATTTCTCTGTTTAGTTTTTGTTTGTATGGTCTGCTATTGGCAGGAGCAGGGTATTGAAGTCACCCAATATCATTGTGTTAGGGTTAATATGTGATTTTTAGCTGTAGTAGTGTTTCTTTAATGAACTTGGGTGCTATGGCTTGGCACATAAATATTTAGACTTGTAATGCCCTCTTGGTGGATTTTTTTCTTTAATGAGTATGTAGTGTCATTCCTTATCTGTTCTGATTGCTTTTGGTTTGACTTTTACTTTGTCAGATATTAAAATAGCTACAGCTGCTTGTTGCTTGGTTCCAGTTGCTTGGAATACCCTTTCTTTCCTTTACGTTAGGGTGCTGTCTGTCTTTGATGGTGAAGTGGGTTTCTTGGGTGCAACAGAAAAATCAATTGTTTTCTAATCCAATTTGTTATTTTGTGTCTTTTTATTGGAGGAATTGAGGGCACTAATATTGAGAGTCATCAGTGTTATTGATTTCTGTTATTTTGATGTGGTGGTGGTATGTGTCCTTCCCCCAACCTCCCTTGATGTTCTTTCTGTTCTGAGATTATTTATTCCTTGTGTCTTCTTCGGTGTAATTAACCTTCTCCTCAGCATGAAGCTTTCTTTTATTGACTTCTATAGAGCTGGATTGGTTTACAGAAATTTGTTAAATGTGGTTTTTATCATGGAGTGTTTTCATTTCCCTCTCTCTCATGTGATTGAGAGTTTTGCTTGGTATAATAGTCTGGGCTCCTTCTGCTGTCTCTTACAGTTTGTAGAACACTTGTATAGGCCTTTCTGTTTTTTAGAGTCTCCATTGAAAAGTCAGGGGTTATTTCAGTGGGCCTGCCTTTATATGTGATTTGGTTTTTAACTCCATGTAGCTTTTAATATCCTTTCTTTGTTCTGTACATGTAGTATTTCTATTATTATGCACTATGGAGAAGTTTTTTGTTTTTGTTTTTTTTTTTTTTT
>NC_022019.1:15401341-15441292 GCF_000317375.1 Microtus ochrogaster | reverse complement strand
GCGTGCGCCACCACTGCCCAGCCTTCTATATGATTCTTGTACCTTGATAGGCACCTCTTACTTTGGATTAGGGTACTTTTCTTCTATTTTTGTTCTTTTATTGAAAATAGATTCTTTTCTCACATAATATAGTCTTTTACAGTTTACCCTCCCTCTGCTCCTCCCAGTTTTTCCCCATCTCCTCTCCTATCTGGATCTACTTTCTTTCTGTCTCTCATTAGAAAAGAACAGGTTTCTAAGTGATAATAACAAAACAATAAAATATAATATAATACAGTAATTATCACACCAGCGTTGGTCAAGACAAACAAACAGAAGAAAAAGAGCCCAAGAGACGGAACAAGGTTCAGAAACCTAGTTGTCAACACACTCAAGAATAAAAACACCAAACTGGAAACCATAATATGTACATGGAGGGCTTGGTACAGATCCGTGCAGGATGTGTGCATGATGCTCTGGTCTCGGAGTTCATAGGAACTCTGAGATTTAGAGAGCCTTGTTTTCTTGGAGTCCTCCATTCCTTCCGGCTCTTAGACTCTTTCTGCCTGCAGTTCATCAGGGTTCTCTGAGCTTTGAGTGGAGGGATTTGATGGAGCCATCTCATTTAGGGTTGGGTGTCTCTGCATAATCTCTGCATAATGTCTGACTGTTCCCATCTGCTGTAGAAGGAAGCTTTTCTGATGATGCTGAGAAAGGCACTGATCTAGAGTATAGCACAATGTCATTAGGAGTCACTTTTTTTTTTAAGACCAGTAGTAATGATTTTACCCTAGACTGTCTAGTCTCTGGTTCTTGATTGCTCAAGTAGGGTTGGGTATGGGTTCTATCTCATGTAGCAGGCCTTAAAGTCAAATCAGATATTGATTGGTTTCCATAAGGTTTGTGTCACCATTGCCCCAGTGTATCTTGCAGGCAGGACACCATTGTAGAACAAAAGGTTTGTGGCTGGCTTGGTGTTTAAGGTTTTCTTTTGGTAGCACGCCAAGTACCTTACTGTACCAAATATGCTAAAACATAGGAGTAAAGGCTCTATGTAGGCACCGGCTTGACTTCTCCATGTTAAAGGAGTTGTGTAGGTATTATGTTTAGCAGTTGGGCCTTGCTGTCTGTCTGTGGAGAGCAACCTATTTCTCTTGGCAACAGCATGGGTTGTTTGGGGATCCCCTTGGGACCCTTTTGGCCAACACTCAATTAGATGTAACCCAATCCCCAACCTGGAAGCTTCATTTGGTTATATGAGATGGCCATTTGGGACTGAGTCTCCCAATTATTTGATGATTTCATTTAGATTGCCTTCATATATGTATATATTTTAGGAACATTCTACTATATAATCTACCTCTCAAATGGTTCTTACTTTTAGCTGTCTCTCCCTATATTCCCTTTTTCACCCCCTGCTTCTCTTTCTTACTTGATCTTCTGGTTCCAGCCCCTCCCTCCATCCATAGCTATTCTATTTCTCTTTCCTAATGAGACCTATCTGTACCTTCTCTTCTAGTTCCTTACTCTTCCTATCATTGGTTCTATAGATAGTAGCCTGATATCATTGACTTAACAACTTATATGTGGATGTTAGCTGTTAAGTCTATGATTTAAAAAAAACAAAAAAACATTTCCTTTGCTTTTGACTTGTGTTTCTTCCTCTTCTTCTGTACCCATGGTCTTTCTATAGTGTCCCTGATTTCCTGTATGTTTTGTGTCTAGATAGTTTGGGCGAGGGGTGGGGAGAATTTAACATTTTTTTTCTGAGCTATCCATTTCTTTTGCCTTGTTTTCAAGACATGAAGTTGCCTCTTCAGTGTCTTGTAATCACTTGTTGAGACTTACCTCTGAGATTTTTGTTTCACTTCCAAAAGTTTTAATCTTCAGTTTGGGTTTCCTTAATGATTTTATTTCTTTGTTAAATTGTGCCTTCACACTATGATGTTTGAAGTCATGATGTTCTTGGCATAGATATCTGCTGTCTCCTCTGTTGGGTGGGTGTTCTGTTCCTTGGTTGCTGTTGTCCACTCTGGATCCTATCCTAGTGTGCCTGTGGGGATCCTGATAGAGAATGTGTCTGCGGGTGACCCATTGTCACAGAGGACTGGAGATGGGGTAGAAGAAAAGACTGGAAGGGGTGACAGGAAAGAACTAGGGGACCCTGGGTCTGGATCAAGAGGTAGAGTCCCTAGGGGAAGGAGGAGAGCTGGACACATGGGCTTCTGTGGGCAGGCAGCAGCAGGACTGAGAGAATGTGTGGAGAGACGAGAATGGAGGACAGGAAGAGTAATAAAGGTTGCTGCCCTGAGTCCCAGCCTGGTGTGGCCACTGGAGTCCCTTGTGGAGAGTGGTTCTGCCGGTCAGTCAGGGGGTGTCACAAATAAAGATGGGCTAGATGGGCTGAAAGGCCAAAATATGCATTATTAAGGATATGGTGGTTTTGGTTGTTTTTCAAATTATCTTTGAGGCTGTCGATGACTCCAGAATTTTCTGTTAAGTAGGTGGTAGCCACAAAGCTGACCCATTTTTCAACCCATTTTCTATGAAGAAGAAACTTTTGGGGATTTTGTGCTTTACCTGTTTTGGTTCTAGCAGACAAAATTATAGGGTATAGGCTTGCCATTTTAGCTGCCTCACCCTGCTAACGTGAACTATTAAGCTGTGGTAGGAATCATGTTTTAGGAGCATGGGCGGGGGGAAGGAAAATTTTTGATTTTTTTTTTTTCTTCCCTCATGACTTTAAGTGAAATAACCAGTTTTTTCCTCTGGTCTTGCCTGTTCATCGTACTTGACACATGGCTACCAAGAAGAGGCAAGGAATGGCCATAACTGAATGGGGATTTATAGCTCCTGTGTTGTGCAGAACAGGCAGCAGAAGCACCTGGGCAGTGTGACGTAGGTATTGAGTAAACACCTGTGGAATGATGGCATCTAATAACAGATGTGGTTTCCCCAAGAGCATGAGCTCTGCTTCTCTAATTGTGGTACATTAGCTTTGAGAAGTAAGACTGTTTAGTTATGTGCTCATCCTTCAGAAGGGAATTAAAGCAGACCTACTTTGATCCTTAGATGGTTTTCAGCATTGCCTGAGCAATTTGTTGGAATTATGCTATTGGGCTCTACCCAAAGCAGCTGACTTCCAATCTGCGTTTTAGTAAAATCTCCAGGTGAAATCAATGTGTATTAAAGCTGAGAATATGATCTTGTAACACTACAGCTTATGTGTTGCTGAGCAATATGTACATATTTAAATGAACCCAGGTGAAGCCCTGTGCATATACAATATTGATTCATAAATACATAAATGATGTTAGTCAAACATTTACAACACGTCTGTTATACATAGGCCAATGATGGGTGCCAGGGGTTTTCAAATGAAGAAGGTTCATAGAGCAAGGCGATTTCTGAAATTTTTCATTCTTGGGTACTTTCAGTATTGCACACAGGTAAAAGAACAAACAAAGTCCATGTATATATTCATCACAGTTGTCAGAAATTAGTCTTTATTGTCATAGTGAAACCCATTACGTTATATGATAATTTGAAAATAAGTTGAATAAAAAACAGAATTTGGCTTTTATTTTCTAGGAATCTTACAAATTCAGGGCACATAGTAACTAACTGCTTAGCAAGTATTTCAGTTTTACTCAGCTTGAGAGTAAGAATCATATTGCATAAGGAAAGAAGCTATACTTGACCATAGAGAACTTGAAGTGGATTTGAACTTCTAATGAATTGTTCTGCAAGCTTTCCTATTAAGAGAGAGAGAGAGAGACAGAGAGAGAGAGAGAGAGAGAGAGAGAGAGAGAGAGAGAGAGAGAGAGAGAGAGATATTACTTAGTATTATCCCTAATTAATAGTTAACTGGTATTGGTTATAAAATAAATGAAAAAGAAAGAGAAGCAATTGAATATATACTACAAGGCAGCTATGACCGTGTTGTGTGTTTATACTGGTACAAAGTAAGTAATACTACAAATGCAGAAGGTAGCTTCTTGACTTTGTCCTCTAGAATACTTTTAAAATATAATAATTGTTACGTTTGGTAAGAGAGTAGGTATTCTGTATCTTTGGTAAGAAGTTGATGTTTAACAGAGAAGGGGGCAGGAGCCCCTTTTCTGGATGAGAAGAGTGATGAAGGCTGAGTTTGATGCTGAGTAACTGCAAGGCAGTGTGTGATAACGCTGAGTGACCTAGGGGAGTGACAAGCAGGCAAGTGATGATCAGCAGGTGCATCCATACACGTCCCAGCTGCTGTCCTTGCTAGTGTCCTCATTGTTTTTTCTAAGCTGTTCATTTACCTGGAGGAAGGAAACTAAGAGAATCCAGCCTTGTGCAATTAAGGTTATTTTTCCTGAATCAATCTGACTTTCCCAGGAGTTTAGCACTTTGACTAGGAAATGCTGGTCTTGATCCTGGCAGGCCCCAAGAGCTGGCAACATTAAACCCAAGAGCTTCTGGGCATTTGCATGGAGATGCAGTAAGAACTGATGGCGGGGAAAGGAAGGATGAGCCAGGCAGAGGACTCTCTGATTCCTGCTGGGAGAAACCCAAGTGTTGATGTTGGAAGGCTTCCTTCCTCATCCTCCTGGGCCACCCAGAATCCTGGCAGGGCTCTGCCTATGAGTGCCAGACAAGACCTCTTGGCCTACCAGGTGCATCCCATATGCTTCTATTTCCCTGGCTGTCACTGCACATATGTGTCTAGCCTGCCTGTCACAGTCTCCTGGACCTCTGTGATCTGTAAAGAGAAGGGCTGACTTATAATCCTGTTGATGTCACTGTAGTGTTGAGCTGAACGTGGTCTGGGAGGACTGAAGCCAATGGAAGAGGGAAAGCAGAAAAGAATCGTCTATCTTCCTCTCTTTAGTTTCCTGGGACAGTTTGTCCAGCTAATGTTAAACACTGCTTCTGCCTGTGTGCATCATCCAGAGGATGTGGTGGTAAACACGGTGGTCGGTTCCTGCTCTCTGGATGCTCACACTGGGTGAAGGAGGCAGGTGCTAGCTGAGCACTGTCCACAGCTTGAGAAATAATGCAATAAGGACCTGGTCACTGGTATTCCCTGAAGAAAGTCTACTTAAACTGTTCTTAGCAGAAGTTTTGCATATGTCTGTGATGGGAATTGGACCTTGTGCCTATCTACTAAACACACTTGACTATATCTTTAGTGCTTCTGTGGAGAATTCAGGGTGCTTATTGCCTTGTTTTGAAGTTTCCTTATAAACAAGCTGGTATTGAGGCAAAAGAGAAATTGGAATGCATATTCTTTCACTCCTCCCCTGGCGTGTCCATGCTATTGCTGCTAATTGCTGTGGTGGTGTCAGCTTACAGGCTGCTGAGCTGGGACCCTTCCTACCCACCTTGGTTAACTGTAGAGGGACCTTCCTCAGGGCCCAGGGTTGAGACTTCACTGCAGCCATCCTTGTGTTCTAGGCTTCTAATGGGTACTATTTCAACCACCATAGTCTCATTATACTACAGATAAAATAGCACATGAAAGTCACGGGTGTCCACGGTTGATATATTTTAGATTTACTTTACTAACAAGCTTTGTCACTCGTGGATTTAAGATAAAAGAAAGATAGGGAGGAAACTGAAGTGTCAGCCGGGGCGGCAGGTGGTGGAGATGTTTGTGTGAGGGGGTTGAGTGTCACAGTTGGGCTCTTGTGTCAACTTCTCCTTTGGGAATAGAGGACAGGTAAACTCCCTTCACTGCCAGAGATACAGTGCCTAGGAGGTTGAGGGGTGAAAGCCTCAGGCAGGGAGGCCCATTGGAGAGCCAGAAGCCGCTGTGGGGTCTCTTTTCAGGCCAGGCACGTGGAATTTACATTGGCTCCTGAGCTTTTATGAAGTTGTCCCCAAAACAAAACAGAAGGCTGTTCCCCCCCCCAAAAAAATAATTACAAATACAAAGATAGACACATCTTACAAATAACCGAGAGAGCTTGTTTTGTTGTCTGTCCAGCTCTTGCATTGGCTGTGAGGTTGTGGTCAGGCCACGCAGATCTCACAGGTACAGCCACTGGACATCTGCTCAGCTAGCAATGTGAAAGTCTCTGTGGCTATTTTTTTTAAAAGGGAATAAGAGACAGTTTATTGTGGAGCCAGTTTGAGTGGCCATGGCCCGAGAATGTAGATTTAGGTTACCCCAAATTCCATGTTCTATTGTGGAAGCAGTTTCATAAGTTTTATGGTTTTACAGGACAAAGTCATAAATCAAGCCAAGTTTAAAAACATTGGTGGGTACATCAGAGAGGCAGGTTCAATGAGATGAGGGAAGCTTTTCTGTAGGCCCAAAATGCCATCTGAAGCTAGTGGTCTGCTAAGTTAGTAGAGTCCGAAAGACTTTTATCCTTTAGTCACGGGGTGTTTGTTCCAACAGAGATGGGCAAGGAGTGTCTGTCTCTGGGGCCAGAACAAGCCAAGATAAGGAGTCACTGTTCTGTTGTCAGTCCGCCCATACACACTTAAATTTATAAAAGATAAATTGTGGGCACCAATATAATAAATATTGTTCAATTTAAAAGTTATACTCTAGGGCGTTTTAGGTATAAGGAATACAGTAAATGAACCACCAGAATGGCTGCTCAGCTGCACGCTTCCAGTTCAGTGAGAGACCCTTGTCAAGGCTATAATGCAGAGAGAAGTAGGGGACTACAGCAGGACATTTTAATTGGACATCCCAAATGACCTTTGGATGTGTGTACAAAAGCACACCCGTCTGCACACTTATGAAACACACACATACACACACACTCACTCTAATAAGATAAAGTAAAATGATGAATTGGGCAGTTCTGTTTTTTATAGGGGAGTAGGAAAATCCTATTATTCTGCTAAAGGAACATAGCAATAGAATGACTCCTGATGACATATTCCTGTAGCCATATGTCAGTGCATCTCTCAACATCCATAAGGGAAGCTTCTTTTTGCAGTAGATGGCAGCTAATACAGAGACCCACAAGTGGACAACATGCAGAGAGTGAGAGACTTTAAGAGAACACTTTTTATTCTTAATACCACCACACAATGAAGTAACTCCTATGTTTGTTTTCTCAGGCCGCTATAAGGAAGTACTACCAAGTGAGTCACTACAACGGCAGGGCTGTCTGTCTTGCCTCCCAGCTCTGGAGACTGAGATCTCTGGGGAGGGGGTCCTGTGCAACTCTGGCTCCTTCTGAGGGCTGTGAGGGAGCCTAAGCTTCACTCCCCTCTGACTTCTGGTGGCCTCCTGGGCTCACCCTCAGATGCTGTTCTTGCTGTGTGCATGTCTGTCTAATTCTGCTCTTTCAAAGACTTCAGTGATGCTGCATCTTTGCTAATTAAACCACAACTCACAAATAAAACCACTGTGTACCACCATAGATTTAAACTGAGGTCTCTTTTAGCTTCATATAAAGAAAATGATTCCGCAAGTATTTTCAACACTGGTAGCTTCCATTATACTTCCTGAACACTTGGAGTAAAACCCCCCAGTAGTTTATTTGCTCCATCAATTCTGAACCAATATACTTTTTAGCACTGGTGTGTGTATTTGAATGTCTAGCAGTGGAAGGTAAAATCTTTCTGTTTTCTCTCCAGCTCAGAAGACATTGCTTTCTTCTGTTTAAGTTGGGATTTGAGTGGGATTAAGAGAGTGGTGGCCAAAGGTTTACACAGCACAAAGTAGAGTCAGTCTTATGGCCAACACAGGCCAAGACTTTGGGATTCGCCATATCTGAGAATGTCTTTCATGTGTATTCATTAAAAGGACAACTTAAAAACTAGGTGTTTCGTTGCAAAATGGCTGTTTTTCCTTTGTTGTGAGTATGGTTTAAGTGAACTGTTTCAGGAGACAGTGGGATGAACCTAGCCACACACTTAGCTCATTAGACACCCCTGAATCGATGAGAACCATTGTTTTGTTAATTTCATCAACATGTTCATTTCTTTCAGCTCCATGTTCATGCATGTCTTTTAACCCGGAAACAAGAAGACTGTCCATAGGTCTAGACAATGGTACAATCTCAGTAAGTACAAATAAGTAAGATTTCCAGTTGAAATACTTGCCCTCTTGTGGAGTGTTATGAACTGTGATAACAAGTTATCTAATAGTTTTTTCACATATACAGTCATTTTCTGGCTAAGCGAGTGCCTGGAGCACAGTAAGTTATGGTGAGGGGGAGGTTCTGTGCCAGGAGAGGCTATCTTTACTTATGTGCCGTGGCTCAGCATGCCCTGCTGCTTTGCTTCATGCTAGGCTATGGACCTTAGCAGGCAAAGGCAGTAGCTGTGTGTGTCTGCATCAGTGAGAGGGAGTGGACTTGCTGTACACCGGCTGTGACATCTGAGTGTTGGCAACAGACACACAAGGGAAATGCTTTCTTTTCCATCTGCGTGTCTGATCTTGTGTTTTGATACTCTGTATTCTCTTGACTTTTTCTTGTTGTCTCAGCTCTGTTGTAATGGGAATAAGAAGCTGTAAACTTGAATGAACTTGTGAAGGAAGTACAGATAAAGGTTTTGGAACTAGATCCAGATCAATATTAGACCCACTGGTTATAGGACTTGAGAGAACTGAAGTGCTTAGGGGTCGAACATTTAGGTTTTATTATCTTGTTTCTTACTGACTTTCATCTAGAATATTGACTGGTAGCAAGTGTGATCTGGCCGTTTCTTTATTGAATAAGTTATTCAAGCTGAGTGTGGCGGCATATACCTTTAGTCTCAGCATTCATGAGGAAGAGGCAGGCAGATCTCTGAGTTCAAGGCCAGCCTGGTCCACAGAACAAGTTCCAGGACAGCCCAGGCTACAGAGAGAAACCCTGCTTTGACAAAAACAGAAGATGATCCAGGGCCCTGGGCGAGAGAAGCTCTGCTTTGGCACTTGTGAGCCGAAAGTCCTACACTGACATGCTGTGAACATTGTAATCCAGGTGCTGGGCAGGTGGTGGTATTCCAGTGCTGTGGATTTTATAACCTGGGTACTGGGCGGGTGGTGTGAACTGAAAGTCCTACACTGAGATGTTTTGAACCTTGTAACCCAGGTACTGGGCAGGTGGTGGTAGCCTGGAATATGGAAAATATTGTGATCAAGCCCAGGATGGGGGACATAGCAAGATCTGCTAGAGAAAGGGGGTAAGGAGGAGGGAGAGGAGAAAATGGAAGAGATAGGGAGAAGGGAGTGGAGTGTTGGCAGAACTGGGGATAGGAAGAAAAGGGTAGACTTGTCCTCTGTGCCACCATGCTATATTAGGGGACATCAAAGAATCTAAGAACCTGTCCTTCAAGGTAGTTGAAGGTGTATTTGTCAGTATCAGACTATAAGATCATATTTTATTTAATAGCCTGACTTAAAATTTATACATGATAGAATATAAGCCTCTGCCTGCAGTCTTATCTCAGCTCTTACAAATGTTAGAGGTGTGTTTAGATACTTCTTAACCTCAAAGTAGTTGTTTACCCCCCTTTAAGGAATATTGCTAGTATTACTAAACATAACAACAATATTTATGGGACTTCTAATGCCGTTACTTGGTAGGATTTTCAAATTGCATTTGTAGTTCTGTAAACTGCTCCATAGGAAAACAGAGATTGTGTACTGGTCCTTGTTAGCTTTCAGGAGGGCCACTCTTTAAATGAGAGTTTTGTATGTGATAAATTTATTTTCATATTTGTTTTTTTAATCTTATGTGTGTATTTTGCTTACATGTATATATTTAATCACATGTGTGTCTGATGCCTGCAGAGGTCAGAAGAGAGCATCAGATTCCTTATAGGAGGTTGTGAGCTGCTGTGTGCATGCTGGGAACCGATCCTGGGCTGTCTACAAGAGCAACAGATACCACCACAAGAGATGTTGTCTGCTGAATTGTTGCTCTAATATCAGTTATTTTTAAAATATGAAAGAAGCAACTGGACTGCTTAGTGAACTGGAAAAGATGAGCTGAGATCCACGTGTTGCCCACCAGTTCATCAAATTATGTACAGAGCTTTCACTGTCTCTGGAAAGTCTTGGATCTGTGTTACATATGAGTGGTTCTTTGTACTTTTGAAATCAGTATAGATGGTTAATTGGCATGGACAAATTTGACTCTAGAAGCAATTTATGGATAGATGTAGCTATTTATTCTATGGAAGAAGGGAAACTACTGAATCATTAGTTCTATTAAAGAATTGAGTAATTGCAGATGTAGTTGAGTTGACAACCAAACAGGTAGATAATTCATAATTAATAGGGAGGAAGTATCAACAGAGAAATAGTTTCTACACAAGGAGTTTTCACTAATCCTGCTGAATAATGGTTCTAGGATACTTATATAACATGTATATGTGTTTATCTATATAAAATATATCTTCTTCACCAAACTGTTACAAATTCAACATTTATATTTTCTTTAATTCTTTAAAGAGTTTTTAAACAAGTACTGTTTTTATAGTACATGCTTTAAAAATTATACTTATTTATGTATTTATTTTGTGGGGATGTTTGTTCCATAGCTTGAGTTTTGAGATCAATGACCTTGTGGGAGTTCTTCTCTTCCACTGTATGGGATACTGGGGATCAAACTCAAGAAATCAGGCTTGGCAGCAAGTGCCTTTGCCCCCTGAGCCATCTCTCTGTCCCTCGAACAGATTCTTAAAACAATATGAAAATTACCTTGGAGTCAGATGTGGTGTCACTCACCCATAATCACTTTTGGGAAATGGTAGTGGTATTATAATCAGTAGTTCAGGGTTACCCTTGTTATATAGTGAATTAGAGATCAGCCTTGATTCTGTATGATCTGTCTCTAAAACAAACAACCCAACAAAACAAAAGCCAACAAGAAAACACTTCTGAAGGTTATGTGTTAGAGAAGTTTGGCTCAGACAAGAAGAAAGCATTAATCTATATTATTGTTATTACTGTGTAAGAACAAATGTAATTGATCATATATGGATTTACTGTTTGGATCATGGTTTTCCTACATATGTGTGTATATACTTTGTATGACTATCAGAGGTTAAGGTTGCATGTTTTCCTCAATCACTTTCTACCTTATATTTTGAGACAGGGTCTCTCACTGAACCTGGAGCTCACCAATTAGAGTAGCCTGACTGACTAGCAAGTCCTAGGGACCCTCTTGTCTCTGCCTCTCTAGCGCTTGGATTTTATGTGTGTGCTGCCTTTTTTGGGGGGCAAGTACTATTGGTGTCAAAGTACATCCTGACCCACCTCCCTGGCCCCACGATATTCTTACTGCATCACTTTTTGTTAGTTGACATGGGTTGAGGAAATAAAGGAATAAGAACTAGAAATTTATCAGATATATCCCCTGTATAAGACACTAAGCATTGGCACCCTGCTTCATCCCTGCCTCACATTAACCCTGCGGTGTGGGCAGTATTTCTCATGTCTCAGGTGGAGAGAACGAAGCCTGGAGAGCATACATGCTTTACCCAGCTCAGAAGCGGCCAACTGACATGGGGAGTCTGTCAGTGGACTTGGGAGCCATTCTCTCAGTTTGTGAGTCTGTCTCCTTCCCAGTCTGTGAAAGCTTCCAGTTTGTGTTGAAACAGTTCCTTGGAACACCATGGTGCATTGCTGCATGTGAGGTGAAAAAAGAGAAAGAATTTGAGCTCATCTCACCAGGGCATGAGCATCAAGTTCTGCGCTGTGCCGTGATGTTAATGTGCTCTCAGTTGACACGTGAGCAGGTTGTGTTTATATGGTTAGCTTAGGCCTATAGATGTCCACCCAGACTCCACTTCTTGGAATCACCAGACTTGTATTAAGGAATCAAGTAGAAAATCTATGTAAGATTGGAGGTTAGCTCTTAACATTTGCAAAGCTGAGAGGGAGGGAGAAAAGAAAGGAGGGAGGGAGGGCAACATGAATGGACACCAGGGCTCAATAAGTAGAAGCAGAATGTGCTCTTGACAGTTTGAGGGAACTTAAAGCATTTTTGTCTTAATGCAGCTGAAAAATCTCATAAACTTTGGCCTTCTTGCATATACTGTTCTGAAGAGATTCATATTTTGCAAGTTAAATGAACGGCTTCCTGGAAATGTCACTGTTTTCTTCTGTTTCATTAGTGGTATTCTTCAGGTGGCCCAGCTTGATGCTGTGTCACATGATGGGGCTCACAGTGGTGTGTGTTTTCACGGAAACCCCAGGGACAGAATCTGTTTTCCCGATAACAGGAGATACCCAGGTGGACTCTTGAGCCTTCAGAGGCTTCAGGGAAAAGAAGGTAGTTGCCTTAGGAAAGGGCATTTCTTTTTCAAGTGAAAGAGAAAATTATGCCTTTGGAAATAACAGTATTCAGCATCCTTTAGAAGGGACCGAACACCATTAGATGTTGTCATCTCCCAAGGCCAGTGTCTCACTGCACTGAGAATGCACAGGACAGTGCACTGTTTGTAGTGACCCATATTGCAGCAGTCCCTTGACTGCATCTGGTTCTGCAGTTTCAGTTACCCACAGACAGCCATGGTCTGAGACAGTAAGCAGAAATCCCAGAAATAAATGACTCCCAAGTTTAAGTAATCATTCTATCTTAGTTATAATTGTTAATCTCTTATTGTGCTGAATCTATAAATAAAACTTTATCACAAGTTCATAAGTGTATATAGGAAACAACAGTTCTGTAGGGTTCAAATCAAAGTAGTCTCATAGGCTTCCATTAGTGATCTTGGAAGGCAGGCATCCCATACAGATATGAAAGAGAACTGACCCTTCCTGTGGGAGCAAGATGAGTCATGACCAGCAGTAACACTCCAGATATTAACACCTAGCCTGCTCCTTTGCTAGGGCTGCCAGAACAAAGCATCACTAATTGGATGGCTTTAAACAACAGAATGCATTTTCTCAGTTTCAGAAACCAGACATAGAAATCAAGATGTTAACAAGGCTGTGCTCAGTCTGAAGCTGGCAAGGGAGGCTCCTTCCTTGCTTTTTCCTGGCCTCTTGGACTAGCTGGCAGTGCTCCGTGTTCTGTGGCTTGTACTAACCTGTGTCCTGATGTCATTTCCCAACTGTGTATTTGTCTTCCAGGATGCCAGGCATTGAGCTTAGTCATCACTAATCCAGTGTGGCCTCATCTTAACTTGTTACATCTTCACATCTCAACCTACTCGGTTTCTGAATAAGGTCAGGTGACTTTGTGACTCAGCTCAGTTCATCTACAGTGTCCTCTTGCCGTGTTCTTACAGAGTTGCTTTATGTGAGACATGATTTATGAAGAAATAGCCAAAGATGTTAAAGAGGATGAGCCAAAATTCCTCTTGGGACAGAGAAAGATCAAAATTGGAAAGAACATTCTTCTGCAACTAACGCTGCCCTCCTCTAGATAAGTGGCACATTGGGTAGGTCACAGGTCAGGACAGTATGGCTGAGCTGGCCTCCCTGACCCTGAGTAGATTTTCCAAGTATTGTTCCAGGCAGATTTCTTCTTAACATAAGGGCAGTCCGACTCCTAGGAGTTGTGTACAGCGTTTACTAGGGCATTGGGAGCATTTGGCCAACACTTACATGTTTAGTCATTGTTTTTAAAAGAGGAGGGAAGAATTTGACCATTTATCTTAACAAGATGCTTTGAGTAGATTTTGATTATTAGTGCTTGCCATGGAGTATTATGAGCCTACATGGACTCCACCCCACCTATGTGGTGAGGTAACGCTGTTTGGTAATGACTGGCAGCAGGGAGGAAAGCTTTTCCGCTGTGTCCAAGTGTGCAGTCAGCCCATGAGTGCTGAAGGAAGTCCTTTGAACCCTTCTCTTAGCCCAGCCTCAGCACTGTTCTAGCTGGAAGGTGAGACTGTTCTCTGGGGTTTCTAGTTTGACTCCGTCTAGGAATAAAACCTTAATTCTGAGATCAAAGACGGTTCTATTTTTCTTTTTCTTTTTCTTTTTTCTTTTTTTTTGATTTTTCGAGACAGGGTTTCACCGTAGCTTTTTGGTTCCTATCCTGGAACTAGCTCTTGTAGACCAGGCTGGCCTCGAACTCAGAGAGATCAGCCTGCCTATGCCTCCCGAGTGCTGGGATTAAAGGCGTGCGCCACCACCGCCCGGCTTCAAAGACGGTTCTAAAGGAAGCCCCCAGAAGTCTTGTGTTCACAGAAGCGTGGATCTGGGGTCTTGAGGGGCTTCCTTCAGAGTGGTTGTTCTTGCAGTTACTGATGCTGCCTGATGGAGATTAGTCATCCCAGTTCCTTCCACCACAGGCCATTGTCAGGGCTGGTGAGATGGCCAGTGGTGGACTCCTTGTCACCTGTCCTCATGACCTGGCCTTGAGTCCTGAGCCCCACGTGGCAGAAGAAGAGAACTGGCATCCACAAATTGTCTCTGACCTCCAAACAAGGCACAAACACACACCCATGCGTTTACATGCACATGTACTGCCCCAATAAATAAACAAACACCATTTATGAGTTTTGTTTTGTTTTTTAAACACGTAGAGTCCCTGAGCTTTCAGGTGAGCTCTTTCTAAAGATAGCCATGTTCTCCTGCTGTTGTGCTGAGTTATAGTGAACTTAACACAGGTTTTAGAGCTTCGCTCATGAGGAAATGGGTCTAAGGCACCGACACAGGAGGCTTACTATTCCCCAAGGAGGGTTTTTAATCAAAGAAAACTGTGGCGGTTACTGTACCTTTGGCATTTGTGTGGGGTGATGGACTTTTCTGGAACCTCTCAAGACCATACTGTCTTTCCTAATGTTGTTGTCACCCGTGTAGCCCCTTCACCTTTTGTCTAGTGCCTTAGTGTCGATGTGAGTCTTGGTGGAGCAGTGTGAGTGGATTTAATATCAACAACGTCCTTTGACCGGAGATTATTTTCTAGTACCTGCGTTGTAATTGGGGATTTTTTATTCGTTTGGGTTTTAGGAGAGGCAAAATCTTACCATATTGCTGAATTTGGCCTCAAAGTCTGATCCTCCCAGCTCAGATTCCTGAATGCTGGGCCACCATACTACCCTGTGGCTGTGGATTTTTAGAAAACCTTTGTTTGAGACAGGTTCTCATGCAGTCCAGGCTGGCTTTGAACTGCTCTGCATCTGAAGATGGCTCTGAGCTCCTCCTGTGTCTGCCTCCTGAGTGCCAGGATTACAGGCATGTATGACCAACCAACACCTGGCTCAGTGGGTGTAGTGTATATGCACATATTTGTGTGTGAGAGCGGGTGTGCATTCTCCTGTGAGTACGAAGACAGAGATTAATGTTGGGTATCTTCCTCAAATGTTCTACAAAGGTTTTGGACCTGTTTGACTGAATAACTTGTTGGCAGGGTTGAATGCATTTCCTGTCTCTACATCCTGTGCTGGAGTTACAGGTGAGCTACTACACCCACTGACTTTTACATGGATTCTGGGATTCATGGTGACACGTGTGTTATCCGCTGAGTCATCTCCCCAGACTCCTACAGTAGTTTTCAACAATAGGAATCAATTTTCTTTACTATACCCCTCAAATAAAAGAATATTCTCTGTAGACATAAGATGCTTCATTAGTTTTCACATGGAGTTCATCTCGTGGAGAAATTAGAGCCATGCCAGTTTTCTCCTGTCACTGTTCACAGCCCAGCTGGTGTGGTTAATCACCTGTGAAGCCATTCCTCTCTCTAGACCTCGACAGCAGCAGAACCACAGATCATATCTCCAAAGAGTCCCCTGACACTTGTTCTGTGCTGTGAAGCTTCAGAACTCACTAGAGCCAGAATATGGGAGGGAGCAGTCATTCTTTCATTGCAGAATGGGGCTGTCAGCTGGTTTTGATCCCAGACAAGTCATGAGGGCTTACGTCATCAGAGAAGGGTATGGTGTCATGTCTGCCCTGGTCTCTGGGGTTCAGTGCTGGGCTGTACAGTGACCCAGAGTGTTGTAATTAGGGTAGGTTTTCTTTCCAAGGTGTGTTCTTCTTGCCATTTATGTTTCCTCCCAACACACGCACACACACACACACACACACGCTAGAATGTGGATGTGCTCCACACCACTCATCTCCAGCTCCTCTGCATTACAGATGGAGCAACAGCTGTTCTCTTCATGTTCTAGCAGCATTAGACTATCTCAGAGATGATCGAAGAGAACCGCTCACCACATTGATGCAAAGACCAGCATGACTTTCCCATCAGTAACCATCGCTTTAGAGAGAAGTCAAAAGCGTTAGAGCTAGTCTGGTGTAGTGGAACGTGTCTGTATCCGCAGCTACTTTAGAGATAGTGGGAGGAATCTCAGTTTAAGGCCAGCACCGGGCTTCCCAGAAAAGGGTGGAGCTGGTGCTTTAGCCTTGAGCTTTCTGTTTGGGGTTGGACCAGAAGGATGCCTATAGGGTGCTATGTGGAGTGGATTCATGGTTCAGTATTTAATATGGTTTTCAAGTCTCTGAGTCCCTCCTGATTCTTCCATTTGGCACTCTGAGGTGATATTCCTGCTCTGTCTTATTACTCCTCCCTGTAGCTTCACTGTCTTGTTCTTCCACTCCCTGGGACTGTGCTATGTGCTGCCCTCCTGAGCCCCAGACTCTGGCTGCAGAAACTGTCTGGACCATCAACCTCGGTGTCTCAGAGACACTTTAGAGTTAACCCTTTGTCCCTTGTTCCTCTACTAAATGACATCATGTAGAGCCCCACCCAGAAACATACGGCACATCTTCCCTCAACCCCAGAACTGTCTAGTCTGTGTTCACTAGATTTAAATTTTTTCCTATCCTTTACAGTTTTGGCTGTGGCCCATTGCAGTAACCCACTGGATTGCCCCTGTTGTTGTTGACTCTTATTTCCACTTTTCCCTCATATCCAAATTTATAGTTTAATTTTACCCCTCCTTAGGGTGTAAGTTCTCAACAACTCAGGAAGAATGAAGTTCAAAGTACTTTTTTACCCCTACTTATCAATCTACCTATCAGAATTCTGCTGCCCAATACCAGATATGTGTGGTTCACATCCATACCAGGAATTTGGAGCCTCATCACTAAAATCAGATGCCAGCCCTCACCCCTGACCCTGCTCTCAGACCTGCTTTTTAGACTTGCCCTGGAGACCCAGAGCAGCGAGAGGCCATCTGCACAGCGTGGTTGGAAGGTTCTTAATTCACATTTCTACCTTAACATTTATGTATATTCCACTTCTATCCTTTTGTATTTAATAAAATGATACATGGAGTCACTGAAAGTGTCTGAGAAATAAGAATTTAATACGTGTTGTTCCTTTGTTTTCTCTTAGCATAAGTACCTTCAAAGCAGGGAACATATGCAGTGATATTTCCCATACTCTGTAGAGAGAGAGCATTGTGAAATTGAATTCTGAGTAATATTTTTTGAATGAATGAAAACCCAACCAATCCAGGTACAGCCTCGGATCCCAACATGCAGTAGACTGAGGCAGGAGGATCGAGAGTTCAAGGACTGCCTAGGCTACAAGCAAATGAATGAGCCAGTTACATTTGGTTCCATGCAGAAGCTCCCACTCCTTATGCCCTCATTTTTTATTTTTTAAGATTTAGTTTTATTTATATGTTTGTGTATATCTGTGCATGTGAGTATGGGTGCCCACAGAGGCCAGAAGAGGATCCAGATATCCAGGAACTGGAGTTCCAGGTATTTGAGAGCCACCCAATGTTCTCAAACTAGATGATCAAACTAGAGTAAATGTAGCACACGTTCCAACTACTAAGCCATTCCTCTAGCTCTGTATTTGTATTCCTATAATCTAGTCATTTTTTCCAAACAATGTTTGTTGCCAGTTCTCTGGAGGGCAGAAGCCATTCTCTTCCTGTCTTCCCTTCCTGCTTACTAGCGTTCCTGGGAGAAACCACTGTGCCTCCTCCACTGCTGTCCCTCATCTGTGTGGCATGAACAAGGTGGCTACGTACGTTTACTGTTGGCTGAGGAGAATCATACGTGGAATTGTTGTGATGGTTCTAGGAGTGACTCCCAGTCCTTTCCCAGTAATAATTCCTTGTATGACAGAAGTGGCTTTCATTTCAACAGTAGGTAAACTTTACTTTTTTGACAAACAATTATTTTATTCAAAATTGAATTCCTTTTTATACAATGATTCATCATCTTGAATTGAAAGGTTTTTTTTTTTTGTAAGCTTATCATTTTCAGACTAGTTTCCTTATTCCCTCCCCCATTTTTGTTGGTTTTGAGGGAGTATGGGATTGTGTGGCTATAACCCTGGCTGCCTAGAACTCTGTGTAGACTCACCTCACGCATGGAGTGATCCTTGAGGTCTGGTAAACTACTTTGCTTTTTGTGAGTGCTGTTTTATTAGTAAGACTTGATTTTATTTGTAATTTTGACTTAGTTGTTGTTACTTATATTTTATGTCCATATTTATTTCACAAATAGTGTTCAGGACTGAAGGAGCTGTGGACTTAAAGCCATAAAGAGATTCATAGCAAGTCAGAGTGGACACCTTGGCTATAAGTAGCTTGAGATGCAGGATATGATGTTTTTGCTGACCCAGGAAGTGAACATTGTTTAATCTTGAGGTTTGAGCCAAAAGTCATTGACTATTCTAATTGTCAGCACTGACTAGGAAAAGTAGTACCATAGTAATGGGTTCTGTTCCTTTTTAAATTATTTGAGTGTCCTTTATTTGCACCCATTTTTATGTAATTGGACTTTGGGAAGCCTTGAATCTCCAGTTGAGAAGTCATATTTCCTACTTTAGGTAGTCGCTGGTGGACTATTTAAATAGTAAAAAGTTAGTATCTGTCATCCTTATTTGTAGTAGCTCTCACAGAAAATAAATTTCATTTTTGTATGGCATGTTACTATTTTGTGTCCTCCAAAATCTGTTAGTATTAATAGAGAACTAACTGCTCTGTCTGAATGGACACGGTCACAGAGCATTTCTTTGCTGCCTCAGAGTCTGGAACCCCAGGACATCTATGCCTTTCATGAACGAATCCTAGGTGGAAACAATAGTCTTGCTGAGTTTTTGTTGTAGCAATCATGACATCATTTAGAAACAGTTTTCACTTCCATGGGGCAGCTTTTTTTGTGTGTTTGGAATCATTTTCTCAAAAGTTTTGAGCCATTTTTAGAGCATCAGCAGCTAGCCTTTTGTGGTCTGGGTGAGAATGGTCCCCATTGCCACCTGTACTTGAATATTTGGTCCCCAGCTGGTGAAACTGTTTGGAAAGGATTCAGAGGTGTGTCCTTTTTGGAGGATGGGCACCACTGGAGGCGGGCTTTGAGATTTGTAAAGCCGGTACCAACCCCGGTTTGCTTCCTCTGCCTTGCTGTTGTGTCTCAAGATGTATGCAATGCTTCTGTAGTGCCTGGCTGGCTGCCTGCTTGCTGCTGTGCTCCCTCAATGATGGTCATGGACTCTTACCCTCTGAAACTAAGTCCCAAATTAAATGCTTTTTAAATAATTGCCTTGGCCGGGCGGTGGTGGCGCACGCCTTTAATCCCAGCACTTGGGAGGCAGAGGCAGGTGGATCTCTGTGAGTTTGAGACCAGCCTGGTCTACAGAGCTAGTTCTAGGACAGGCTCCAAAACCACAGAGAAACCTTGTCTCGAAAAACAAAAAACAAAAAACAAAAAAAAAAAATTGCCTTAGCCCTGATATTTTAGCACAGCCACAAAAAGCAAACTAAAACACCTATATAAAGTAGGTTCTGATATTATTTCCTGCTCACTATTACAGCCTAACTGATTATATCCAAATGTTATTTAAAATATCCATTCTCTCACTGACCATGAGAGTAATAGGGCTTGAACAGGGGCTTTCTTTGTGTAACTCGTAACTCGTCTGTGATTTTGGCCTTGAGATGGACATTCCCATTTATTTGAATACTTTCCAAGGACATTCGTTCTTGACTCAGAAGTTGGTCTGGGTTTCTTGAATAGATGTGTGAGCCTTTGTCTCTTGACCTTCTCCTATCTTGAGCATCAATGTCTAGGCTTATTTTCACTCAGCAGTGGGAAAAGCATAAAAACATTGCTGAGAGAGAAGATGATGGTAGATGATAAATCATGCACCAGGCAAGCCTCTGGGGAACAGCCAGACAGCTGAGCGGTGTAGAGAGATCTTGAAATTTCTAGTTTGCTGTTTTGTGTCTGAACCAAAGTTTGTGGAAGAATTTATAAGAAAAAAGTATGTGTTATAGTTTTTCTTCACTCTGACAAAATACTCACGAATTAATCTAAAGGGAAGAAAGGTTTGCTTTGACTCTCAGGTTCAGAATTTTCCTTCTATGATTGCTTGGGCCTGTGGTGGCACAGTATGTCACATAGGAGCTCATGATAGAAGGTCCTTGTTTACTTCATAGTGGCTCGGACACAAAAGACAGTAAGAGACTGGGTCCCAATATCCTAGAGGAGGGCACACTACTTCCTCCCACTAAGCTCCATCCCCTAAAAATTCTAAGGCTAATGATACCCTTAGACCAAGAATACTTCAACACATGGGCCTTGGGCAACAGTGAAAATCCAGACAAGTAGTTTGTACTGTTTCTTGTAGATGATGCTTTTGCTATGGAAAGATGGTCGGCTGCTGTTCCTGCACATGCCCACTTTGCTTTCCTTACCTTAGTCCAGTTGCATCTGTGTGCCGTTGATCTGAGTAGCCAGGAATGTGAGTAGAGGTTTCTTACACAGCTGAGGGGTTTGAAGCGAAAGCTTTTCCTTCCCTCCATCTCTTAAAATACCCTGGTCAGAAGGGTCCCTGGGTCTTTGTCAGGCACAGAAAAGGGCACCTTGCCTCTCAATTCCTGGGTGCAAGATACACGGTAGGCAGCAGAACCCCTTTTCATCATTGCAGACAGTCAGGAACAGCACAGGCAAGCCAGCAGGGTCTGAAGCCAGGGCTGAGCAAACCTCAGGCCAGCTGAATCACTAAAGCCAGGCACTCCCCAAACCCCCAAACCGAGATCAACGAAATGGAAGCTACTTTATGACAGTTGTAAGACCTCCTGACAGATGGACAGATTGAGTAAAGAAGCAGCATGAGGCTCCATCCGTCTTCTCTTCAGCCAGACATTAATGAGACTTGTTAATATGCTAAACAGTAAACTATTGTCATGAAGTTTTGTTTTGAAAAAGTTCCACTTTTCATGGACTTTATTAATCAATATAAACTTGTTATTAAGTTGGCTTAATATTTTATAAATTTTGTCAGGTTTTATTTCTAGTATAACAAATATCAATTCATACAGCCTACATAAGTGAATGTCCTTCAGAGTCCTGAGTAGTTTTCAGATGCATGCAAGTTCCAGGGTACTGTTGTGAAGCCTGCAGACTGCAGCCTAAGAAGGGGAAGCTTAACCAGAGCAGCTCGCAGACCTCATACCAAGCCTGTCAACCTTTCTGAGTTCTTATTCAAAAAGTATAACTTTCCTTCGTTCTGTCTTTTTTGAATACCCGCCTAGAGCCAACACATGCTCTCCTTAACAGCATAGCTTCCTCATTGCTCCTCCAAAGACCCTCCCTTTCCAGCACCTACTTGCCTAAAGCAGAATCCTTAATTCTTTTCCCTCTCCCTCCTCCCAGCAAGTGTTGGGGGTTTCAGCTTACCTGCCCTGTTGCTTTTCTCTCAAGCTTTAATAAAAAGATTCTCAAGTTAGAAGGTCACTTTTGGCATTATTCTAGGATTTGAAGTTTTATTTGTGGACTTCTTACGTACTGTTCTGATGTAGAGATGAAAGGGTTCACCCCTGCCCCTGGTGTCCTTCTCACACTCCCATCAACATCTCCCTCCAGAGTGGTGTGTTTATGATCAGTGATGAGCTCATGTGGACACATTATCACATGTGCCCCTGCTGCACCCTCAGGGCTATCAAACCATGCTTGTCATTGTTGGGGTTCATGGTTGGCTGGGCAGAACTGTTGATTACTTCCCTCCTTTGGAGCTTGCATGGTACCCATATCCACTGCCCCAGTCTAGACTAGCATCTCTGCCACTGCCACAACCAACTTCCAGGCTTCAGACAGGACCTTTTTTGCCTGTCTTCCAACCTATCTGTCCATCCCATACCACGTCCAGGTACTCCACCCAGCCAGATCTAACCCCTATTCCAACCTTGGGGCCAGGGCACACAACTGCACACCAACCCACCAGACTTCATTCCACCTAAGCTGTTTCCAGCTTCTAGGTCTAACCTGCTCATACACCCTCTCTTATGCCCCAATTATTCTGTCTGTATCAAGCCTAGAACTAACAAAAGAAGTCCACATACTCAGGTCTCATCACAAAAATATAAACAATATGAAACATCAAGCCAATATTTCACTTCCAAAATCTACTAGTCCTGTAGAAATGCTTGCCAATGAGAATTACCTAGATGAACTCAGGACACAGAATTTAAAAGAACCATCATAAACTTCATTTAAAAAAAAAAAAAGGTTGAAGGAATTTAAAGAAGATACAAACAGCTCAGTGAAAATAAGGAGGAAAATTTAAGAATAAATACCTGAGCGATGCCCGAGAAAACACAAACAGAAGACTAATGGAAGTGACAGGCAGCCCAGAGCTTGAGAGTGCAATTCAATAATGAGATAGAAACATTGACAAGGACCCAGGCTGACACAAAGATGGAACTGGAGTTGAAAAACCCAAGTAGCTCAACTGGAAATCTAAAGGAAAGCAACAAGTCGAGTGACTCAAGCAGAAGGCAGATTAGGACTTGAAGAGAAAGTGGAGGAGCCAGACAAACTAGAAATCAAAACCAAAAGCACAGGGAAGGAGCATGAGAGAAATGTGGGATACCACACACAAATCAAACCTCAATTGAGGTCATAGATGAAGAAGAAGCACCCCAAGTCAGTGGCAAGGACCAGCTTATCAAACTCTTGTATGTCTCTCCTCCTTTCAGGAACGACTTGTGCAGCACACACCTTGTTTTAAATCTGGGGACTTCTTTGTGACCTTTTGCTAGGTAATGAAGCATAAGCCATTATTTTCCCCTTCATTCTTTATTAATGAGGGCTGAGTTCTTTATTTGGGTGTGACCTTGGTGACTGCTTTGTTTATTTTTCTGAGAATAAAACCTTCTTCTGGCATGTAACTATAGTTTTGTTTTCTTGATAAAAGTAGACTTATCGTGTCTTCAGTCAGAATGTCTTTGGTACACCACACACTTAACAGACAGTTGGTAACTAATGACCTAATTTTAGATTCTATTTTTAATTTTTGAGGTGGTGTTAGATTTTAAGAAGAGAGATTGTTGGCAGGCTTTCAAATAATGCAAGAAGCTTAATTTAAAAATTATTTATTATTGTGTGTCTGATGTGTGTTTGAGGGGAGGGTTACATACATGCTGAGAGCAATTTTGTGCAATTGATTTTCTCTTTTTACTTAACATGAATTCTGTGTTATAAACTAAGCTCACCAGCCATGCATGGCAGGGGCTTTTGCTGCTGGACCATCTTGCTACCCAGTAGATGTTTTAATGTGTAAGGTGCTGTGGTTTCATCATCAGGATTCTCACAGATCTGTCTCATTGATGCTTACAAAGCAAGTGAGGTTGTGGACAGTTCTTAGAACTGTGTAATATCCCTTGACTGGTCACATCAGAAGAGAGAGACAGAATGACTCGACACTATCAAGAACTTATGATGTGTAGGATCCTAAGGATGACCAGAAACCAAAATGGTATGTTTATTCCAGTGAAAAACACACTATACTACCTACTGTGCTTAGACTGACAAAAACTTATTAACAAATGGGAGTAGTTGAGGGAACTCGATATTATCAAACAAAAGCCATGGTGTATTTGACAGATGTATTTCAAATGCAAATAAAAAGTGGCAACAGTTCTTGTGAAGCATTCAGCAGCGTTGTGATTGGCATGTGTCTGGGCAAATGTGGACTTTTTAATACTTTTAAAAATGACAGGACATGTTAACAACTTTAAAAAATACCATAGCCCAATTAAAGTAATTTTACCATCTGATTGACTATATTGCTAGGCTTGGTTTTAAGAGAAATTGAGAGACAAAGGAAAGCAAAACACTGGTTGCAGATGTTTGAAACTGCTCAAACTAGTTAAAGAGATTAAATAGAAAGATCTGAGTGTAATTCCTCATGGAAGACATTTCAATTGAAGTTATTTTTATAAACCAAACTTTAAAATTATAGTGCTGGGGATATAACCCAGTTGGCAGAGTGTTCGCACCTAGCGTGCATGAGGGCCTGGTCCACCTGCAGCACTTTGTAAGTGGCATGGTGGTGCAAACATGCAGTCCCAGCTCTCTGGGTCACATAGGGAGTTTAAGGCTAGCCTGGGCTACTTGTGACCCTGCTTCAAAACTCCCCCCAAGTGCAATTTCAACTCAGGATATCACAGTTGCTTTTTGTTTATCAATGATTTTTCAATACAAAAGACCCAGTGAGTAAAGTTCAAAGGCAGGATATTGGGAGAGGGAAAGGTTTTACTTATTAGACAGTGGGTTACAAAGTCTGGTAGTCAGAACCTTTGTATACGTCAGTAAGAATATTACAGAATATAAGATGGCAGGGGCCACACTGTGTTGCCTTGGGAGTTAAGTTACTGCTATCCAGATCTGCTGGGTTTACTGTTACAGTCTTAACCAAAGCCCAGAGGGCCTGGTTCCTCTGCCACTTTCTCACATCTAGAAACACTGTTCTGCTAGTTAGGAGATCTGAGTTCTCCAGGCTGCAGATGGGGCTAGGTTATACTATTTCCCAGTGGGTAGGGGAAGCTGAAGGCCTGCAGAGCTAGTATTACAGTCCAAAGGGAGATGGAGAAAGCTGCAGGGAAATCCCCTCCCCTCCTGTGTCCTTATTTCTGTCTGCCCAGCCAACAACTTCCTATGTCCTGGAGACCAGCTGGATTTCTCTGAGACTCGGGCCAGCTTGGTGGTGATGTGCCAGCATCTTTCTTGATTTCTCTTTTGTTGGGCCTTTGCTTGTGTTGCTGAGACTTCACACCCAGATCTAGAATCAATTGCAGACTTTCCTTCAGAGTCAGCTGTTCATTGGTTCATTTGTTTTGTCTTAGGGTTTGGGGGGGGCAATAAAAAAGTCTAAAGCAAAATCTAAATAGAAATTTATACAGAAAAATGAAAGCCCCCCCCAAAAAAGGAAAGAAAGAAAAGAAAATAGTCTCATATACATGAACATTCGTGTATATTAAATCACAGCGAGATGCACTTTCTTGCACATTAGTTTGGCAAAAGGGAAAAGGTGAACACATCTGTTGATGGAAGTGAGTAGTCACTGTGATGTGAAGGTAGGGGCTGGGTGCCGTTAAGTTTCATGGAGAGTGTGATGTCACTCTCAGTTTTGAGTCAGCAATCTTCTGTGTGCATCATGTCATATGGACATGCATGTTGTTTTATAACAGTGAAAAATAGCAGATAACTAACGTTACCGTTTAAAAAGGGCAGGACTTGAAAAACAAATGGTATACCCATTTTATAGAGTTTTGTAGGGTCACCAAAAAGAGTAAGTTAAATTAAGTGATTTTTGGAAAGATAGCTCTGATATGTTATTAAGGGAAAGTAGCTGTTATCTTATTTTTATACAACCTAATAACAAAATCCGTAAATGTGTATTTTTATTCTCTGTGTCTGTCTACAAAAGTGTTTATATTTTTAAATAAGGTTTATTAGTACACACCAAATGGTCTAAGTCTGTTTGCTTATAAAGGAAGATTGAAGTGCAGTTACTAACTTCTTCATTGTGCACCTCTGCGTGTTTAATGTTCTGTAAGATGCATTAAAATTAATTAGGTGATAGGTAGACAGTAGAATGGAAGTATGTTTTTTCCAAAATAATGTAAAGTGTATGTAATCTAATTTTGACTGGTCAATCCTAAAGGAAATAAATGTGAGCTTTAGCCAGAATGTCACATTAGATTTTTGTGAGTAGTAATATATTAGATATATATAAAATTCTGACTGGTCAATAATCTATTAGTATCATTAGACATATCCCGTCATATAACACACCCTCTGAACAGTACAGCATCCTGTGAGCTCATTAGAAAAAGAATGCAGTTGGTGAGTAAAGGATGACTGTCTAATTTGTTAATATTAAAAAAGCATCACCAATTTATTTTTACCTTGCATTTTATTATAGATTTCATTATTAAGCTGTATAATACAAGTATAATAGATATACTTTCAATAATACTTATATCAAAGAAATGATCTCACAAAAGGACCTTTAAATATTTATCTTTTGTATATTTAGACTAGCATGTGGTTTCCATAGTATATATATAAAGTGACTGGATCACCCCCAAATTTTCCTTGTCTACATGTTATTATCAGTGGAAGAAAATATTTTTTGAAATTACTAGTACAAAATAAACTTGTAGTTTTCTATTTTGTATACATTTCTTAAATCCTAAGTGAAAAGCTACATCAAATTGTTTTATTGTATGCTTTGCCTTTTTCCAAGAAAAACTGCAGTCTTTGCATAGGACGATGAACTATTTCAGTATATTTAATATGAACTAAACAGATCTGCCCAGTTATCAATTGTGTTTACAGCAGACATGTTCTCTCTGTCTGTCTTGGAGGCTCTGGAGAGATTGTCTGTCAGTTCCTCAGAGGGGAGCTGTATATTTCCTTTCAATTTTATCTGTCACACTGAGTTGAGCTCTTCAGAAATGAGTAGATATGGTGCCACTCCGTGAAGGATTCATGGTTATGAGGTTAAACTGGCAAGTTGAAGAAGCCTAATCCCAGCACTCAGAAGGCAGAGGCAAGCAGATCTCTGTGAGTTTGAGGCCAGCCTGGTCTATAGAGTGAGTTCCAGGACAGTCAGTACTGTTGTTTCACAGAGAAGTCTTGTCTCGAAAAACAACAATAACTGCAAAAACCTGGCGAGTTGAGTAATGTTTTTCCCAAGAAAAACATAAAGAGGTTCCCTTTATAGAAGGGCCTATGGCAGAAAAGCAGAACCAAAGAAACTAGTATATTCTGTCATGCTACCCTATTTTACCTTTGTGGTATCTGTCACAAAAATAATACAGTATTTTCACCTAAAAAATTACATAATCTATGTGAACTCAGTAAACACCTAAAAGCAAGAAAGGAATGTCCATGTCTGTCCTCCCACCAGCTTTGTCAGTCATCAGAGAAAAATTCTAGATGTTTCCAGCTGTTGTGAAAAGCTTCATTGTTCTGTCGTAAGCCCAGAATAAAGCCCTGCTTTATTTCATGCTGTTCCTCCACCCCTGCTCAGCAGTTCACCTTCAGAGATATGTGGGTATTTGCATTTGAGAAAGCTGAAGAGCTCAGCTTTTGGCCAGGCCTTGTAAATACCTGGTTGGAGTCCACACTGGCATCAGCAACTGCATGGGTGCTTAGGTGCGACCCTTTCGTGTGTTCCCACAGGTGTGCTCATTAACTTCGGGGGTGCTTTCCACACACTGGCAGACATGGTGACAGCTCGTTGTGCCCCTAGACACACAGGGACTGAGCAGGAGCAGCCACAGGGAGCTTGTTATAAGGGAAAGTGAATTGCTAATGTGAACAGTATTTCTCAGTAGAGAACTGTTGCCTAGTTGTTCACTGCTACAGTCTTTCAGTGTTTGCTGTGGCTCCAGTGAGACTTTGAATCCAGTTAGGACTGGCATTGACCAGAACCCTAACTCGGAACATGATCTCATGTGAGTTTGGACTACTGTTGGAGAGAGTCACACATGTCAAGTTGATTGACAAACCACTAATGTTACATATTTAACTAAAGTTAATGTTACATAACATACATTCTGTTATGCAGTCTGTTTACCAAAGCATAATTGCTCATTAAATAGTTTATTTTTGCTTGGGAGCCTGAAGATGACTCCACTGTTAGGAGCCCTGGCTGTCCTTCCAGAGGACCTGGGTTCAATTTCCAGCACCCCCATGACAGCAAACAACCGTCTGTAGCTCTAGTTCCAGAGGACCCGACTCCCTCTTCTGGCCTCCAAGGGCACTGCGTGCATGTGGTGTGCAGACATACGTGCAGGCCAAACACCCATACACATAAAATAAAAATAAATAAAATCTCAAGAAAAAAAATCCTTTTGCCTTATGGTTTTCTTTTGTCTTGTAGGAATTTATTTTGTCTGAAGATTATAACAAGATGACGCCTGTGAAGAACTATCCAGGTAGGAGTCGGAGCACTGTTTTTAGCTGGCTCTAAAACTATTTCTGGGTAGTTTTCACTCTCTCTAAGAACACTCCAATTACATGGGGTAACAAAAAGAGAAACCCTGTAAGGTCAGTATTATCTTAGTTGTGAACTAAGTTGCTGAGGCTTGAAGAGCCTGGGTTTCTCGCAAGCCTTGTTCTACAGAGGTCAAGCACAGCCCAGAGTAGGTCAGGGTGACTGCCACGCCCATAACTTTGTCTTTCTATACCACGCTTCCTGGAGTGGTACAGCAAGCTCAGGAAAAGTGGAGTCAGCCTCAGGTTGCTCCAGATGAACCTCATTTTATGTTTGGGGAAATGCTTTGACATGTGAGGGATGGGGTGGGAGGTGGGGTTGGGAGTGGGTTACATTTCTATTGCATTTTCAGCGTTGTCTTATTGGCCAGATTCATTCTGTCTGTCAGGAGTAGTGTCTGGAAGGAGCCTGTTTTCAGACCAACAGTATCATGTAATCAGAGCAGTAGGCCTTTAAGACCCAGATGTCATTTTATCCAGATATCCTGACCTCATTCATTCTTTGTGTTCACCCAGCATCACATCCATGACCTCCAAAGACACTATGCTATCATGAGTTGGAAGGTTCTAGACATTGCATTCTTTAAGATTTAGAGTTAAATTTCTTTCCCTGTGGATTTATTCCTTAGTTGTTTTTCATGCATCACTAATGAAATATTTACTGAGTACCTCCCATGTTCTGTTAGCTCGGGAGTGTAATGATAATACTGAACAGACGTGTTTGGTGTCCGTCTCTAAGCAGCTTATGTGAGCTGTGGTAGATTGCGCCCTTCCAGGTTTTGCTAAGTTTGTTAGAACAACAGAAATCGAGTACCGCCTTCTTCTCATGACAGCCTTTGGCTTGTTTTAAACAGCTGTGGAAAGTCAGTCTGACCTTTCTCCTCCAGTGTTCTTTCGCTTCTCTAACATACGCATTCTATGTCCCAACTGTTTATGGTCTGAACTTTTGTTCTCTAAAAACGTGTTTGATTGTCTTACAGATTTGAGGTCTCATGTTGTACCATTAAGATCTTTTTCAAATATGACATGATGTCTCATGTAACTTTTAGCATCGTTCCTAATGATCAGTCTCTCACCCCCATTAAGTGTGAGATGGACTTAGAACGTGGGACGAGATAGAGACCACTCCCACGATTATGTGCAGAGACTGGGCATGCGTGACACTCACCTTCCTGTTCCCTGGTTTGCGTGTGTAATGAGGGGAGCTCTTGTAGAGAAGCCTGTGTGCTAGGGAGCTAGGAAGCAGCAGTCCCGGAGGAACTGGTGCTCCCAGCTCAGCAGCCCACCAGGAACTGGACCCAGCCAGAGCCGTGAGAGCTCAGCCCTCCCTCTGTTAAGTTTTCTGTTGAGGCCCCCACGCTCTGATTTCCTCCTAGGAAACTCAAGGATTCGGCATCCCGCTAAGCTGTACTAGCATCATGACCCACAGAAACTCTGAGATAATAGAATGCTCCAGGATAGTTTGTTACACAACAGAAGATGACTAGCACGTGCATGTTATCTGCTGGGCACGCCCTACTTCCCCTCTCTACTGGGCACTCTTCTAAGAGAGTTCTGGCAGCCGTTTTCTACCCTGTGCTCGTGTGGGGTAGGGAATAATCGGTATTCTCATGGGTTGTTTTTAGGCTGTATCCTATGTTTTGGGACTTTCATTTTTGTTTTTATGCCAAACCTTGGACTTCCCAATCTGTTACTTACCATCTCATTTATCCTGTCCGCTCAGCTGAGCAAGATGTTCCAGTGTCCTTACATAGATACAGTTGTTAGTGCATATGTTCCCGGTGTCATTACGTGTATTAACTCCCTTTTAGTTTTGTATTTTTTTCTTGTGTCTTTGTTAAATATACTGATGAGTCTGCTAGATGTGCATCTGACATGCCCACCACTAGGAACCGTTGTTCTCACGCTCTTCCGTGGCAGGTTTTCTAGCATAGTTCATATGCTTTCTATCACATAATTACAATACTCAATACCCAGACTCCTGTGGATGCCCTCTTCCCAAACACCCAGAGCCAATGGTAAAATATTGTGTTTTCATTGTTTCCTTTAATTCAATGTTAAGTTTATGAGAAAATCAAACTTTCCCGTGTTCCAGAGCAGAGAGAAAACTATATCCCGGAGGGCTGTGTATGCACATGCGCTGACTTTGTAGCTGTCCCGTGGAGACAGAGAGGCTGTATGTGACCCATGCCCTTAGCAGCACGAGGTACAGCCTGAAGCCTGAGTAAGATGAAAAATTGGAACTGAGCATAGAAAGTCCGCAAAGGATCATATCCTTGTGAAAAGGAAGGGGTGGAAATCCTCCATTCATTGGCCCAGGAGACAATAGGGTATTTATTCTGATCTCAACTCTCTATAGATGAGAAAAATTTCCTATGATAAGTCGAACCCTATCTGAAAAATCCTTCTCACAAATTATAAATCTAAAACAATTATACAGAGCTAGAAGCTCTATGTTTTACAAAATGATCATAAAAGTAGGTATCGATCATGATATTCCCAAGCACCACCACAAATAAATGCAGACCTCTTTAAGACAAATTGCATATGTGTCCCTAGAGCTGAACAAGAACAGCTGGACTAACCAAGGCTGTATGTAGGCCAGTGGCAGAGCATTCATTCGCTCAGTACACACAAGGTCCTGGAACTGAGCTCCAGCACTACGGAACAGACAAGCAGAAGGACTGCGTAAGAGTGACTTTTTACCTTTAAAAGTATTACAGAAGTACATGAAGCCACCACAAATATGTGTTAGCAGAGATGACGAACAGAAAACTTAGACTGCCAACAACGCTGGAACATGATCAGTAATCTGAAAGAGATTGTAACATCGCTTTTTAAATTTTTAAAGAAAACTAAAGCTAAGCATGGTGGCATATGCCCACTCTCTCAGTCTAGGGCGGTCAACCTGGGCTACATAGTGAGTGAGAGCCTGTCTCAAAACCAAACAGAAGAGATAAACAAAAAAATCAAGGTAGGAGCTGGAGAGATAGTTAACTAGTTAAGAGCACCTGGTGTGCTTTTAGAAGACCCAGGTTTGGTTCCCAGTACCTGTGTGGTGGTAACCGTAACTGTCTGTAACTCCAGTTCCTGGGGATACACTGCCTTCTCTGGCCTCCGTAGGCCTTGACCCATATGGTGCTTTTACATGCAGACAAACATCCAAACACATAAATTAAAAATAAATATATTTTTTAAAAAGGCATAGAAACTAGGAGCTAACAAAACAAAAACACTGTGATTAAAAGTCTTTGTGTGGGGGACTTGTCTGTGTAACAGTCCTGCCTGTTCTGGAACTCATTTTGTAGACTATGCTGGCCTTGAACTCACAGAGATCCATCTGCCTCTGCCTCTGCTTCTGGAGTCCTGGGATTAAAGGCGTGTACTAGCACGCCTGGCTAAAAGTCATATTTTTAAAAACATGAAAAATACCATTGAAATTCTAAAAACCAGTGGGGAAGTAGATTAGACCATAAATTATTAAGCTACTGGCAGATTTGATGTCAATAGAGCAGTATGTTTAAAGTATGAAGGAATTGTTAAAAATAGAATTCTATACTCTGAGAAGGTATCTTTCAAAAATAAAAATTAAATTAAATTAAAACATTTTCAGTCATAAAGAATCCAAAGAATTAATTTTGTATAAACCTCCACTAGAGGAAATGTCAACAGAAAATCTTCAGGAAGAAAATAATGTCAATGGGAAATATGCATCTACTCCAAGACTGAGAACAACAAAATGCTCACTGCAGTGCAGTCTCTTTAAAAGATATTCACTAACAACAGCATAGAATTGGTGTCAGATATGAAATTAATGTGTGTAATGATATTTAAAAAAGTAGAAAGTAGAAGAATAGAAATATGCTGTTGTAAAGTTGTTATGCTAAACATGAAAACTGGTGAATTAGAGATACATACTCTTTCCCATAAACAACTGTTACTATGACAAACAGCTAGTAACCAATGAAATAAAATAGATGTAAAATTATTTCAGTGCCTAAAAACAAAGGCCAAAGTAAGAGAAAAATGGAGAAAGAAAATGGAAAAAAGAGAATAGGAAGGGGATAGGTTTAAACCTAAAATATCAATAATACATTAAATATAAATAAGGTAAAACTAGTGACTAAAAGTCGTCAACTTTTAGTCAAGTCTGTTGAGTGAGGATTTGAGATTCAGATGTAACCTGTAGATAAGACACTGCTAGTCATTTGAGAAGCAAGTTGATGGGAGAAAGGTAGAAGTCATACCACGAGAACACTAACCAAAATGAAGCTCAGGTAACTTTATTAATATCAAAGCAGATTTCAGATCAAAACTAAAGAGCGAGTCCAGCAGAAGGCCATAATGAGTCTTTTTGTATGTTACTAACATAGCTTTGAGATATGGGTAACAATGGAACTGTGTAACTACACAGTTGTAGTTAGAAATTAACATTCTCTTCCCGGTAACTGATAGAACAGACACGCAGAAGGTTGTCAAGGACAGTTCAGTGCCTTTCCCAGTGGTCAACTATAGAAATTCTGTTCAACTGAAACAGAATATGCCCGATTTCAAACTGCACACAGAACTTCTGCTAGGATTAAATCCATAAAGCAAGTCTTGATAAGTTTCGAAGAATTTAGACATTTTCTAAGAATGAAATTAAAGTTAAATTTGATGATGAATATAGATTCTTGGAAAATCCTAAAATATTTGGAAGGTAAATAATACAATTCTGAATAATCCATGGGTTAAAGGAGAAACCACAAAGCATAAATAACATGAACTGAATAAAAATGAAAACAAGGATAGCAGTATTTATAGGATACATCTGCAGCAGCATCTGAAGGGAGACTGACAGCTCAAACATTGGCATCAGAATAGAAGCAAGGTCTCAAATCAGTGACCTTGGTTTACTGCTTTGGGAGAAAAAAGAAAAGGAACAAAGAAACCTAAGCTACCCAGAGGGGCAGGAAGACAGATTAGTACAGCAGTTCATGAGATATAAAGCAGATAGAACGGAGAAGCCTGCGCCATCAAAGGCTGTTTCCTGAGTGATAAACTTCTAGCTAGACTAGCAAGGGGAAACACTGGAAATTGTCAGTGTCGGGAAAGAGCGACCTGACTCTCTTCCAAAGGCTCCAGTGTGCACAGGGTGGTAACATGCCTTGAGCACTGTGACCTGACACTCATCCAGAGGCTGCGTGTGTGAATACTATATTGATGTGCATTGATATAAAGAACAAATAAAGTCAACAGGTCTTTGAAAGTCACAAACTGCACTGCAGATCACTCAAGAAGAAATAGATGGTCCTAATAGCTCTATATGTATAAGAAGAAGTTGACTTTTTAGTTTAAAACCTCCCCTTAAAGAAAACTTGTATTAGTGAGGGCTCTCTACAGCAGGGGTTCTCAACCTTTTTAATGTTGTGACCCTTTAATACAGTTCCTCATGAAGTGATCCCCAACCATAAAATTACTTTTGTTGGTACTTCATAATTGTAATTGTGTTACTGTTTTGAATTGTAATGTAAACATGTGTTTTCTGATGGTTTTAGATGACCCCTGTGAAAGGGTCATTTGCCCTCCAAAGGGGTCATGACCCCCAGGTTGAGAACAACTGCTCTAGAGGAGCAGCACCGAGAGAATGAGTCTCTCTAGACAGACAGCTCAAACATTGGCGTCATGAAAGAAGCAAGGTTTATGCCATTGGGGGAAAAGGGAGAAAATATGTACATATGTAGAGAAAGGGGATTTATTAGAATGACTTACAGGCTGTGGTCCAGCTTGCCAATAGTGGTTGTACCAATGAAAGGTCCAAGATTTCAGTGGGTTGTCCAGTCCTTGATGCTTGATGTCCCAGCAGTCCTCAGTCTGTGGCAGAGTCCTGAAGAAGAAGTCACTAGTAGCAGTAAGGAATGGACTTGCTAGCAAGAGAGAGCAAGCAGGCAAAGAGCAAAAGCTCCCTTCTTCCATTCCCTCTATACTCCGGCACCAGATGGTTTTACTGATTATATTTTATGAAACATTAAGGGAGAAAATATGTGAAGCTACAGGGACTCTTTTGGAAATTGAGGAATGAAAGACTTCCCAGTCTATTGCAGGAAATCAGTATTTCCTGATACTAATGTTCTACAAATCAATATGAGAAAATGAGGATGCCATCTCCACACAAACAGATGCTACAGCTCTGAATTTTACTACATGCAGAAATATGCACAAAAGAATACTGTATGGGCTGGAGAGATGGCTCAGAGGTTAAGAGCACTGACTGTTCTTCCAGAGGTTCTGAGTTCAATTCCCAGCAACCACATGGTGGCTTACAACCATCTGTAATGAGATCTGGTACCCTCTTCTGACCTGCAGGGATATGTGCAGGAAGAACACTGTATACCTAATAAATTAATAAATCTTAAAAAAAAAAAAAGAATACTGTATGGTCAGGTGATGTTTGTCTCAGGAATGTAGTGCTGGATTCACACTAAAAACTAAGTGGCAACTGGTCGGTGGTGGCGCACACCTTTAATCCCAGCACTTGGGAGGTAGAGGCAGGTGGATCTCTGAATTCAGGGCCAGCCTGATCTACTTTGAAAGTTCCAGGACAGTCACAGCTAGATAGAGAGATCCTGTCTCAACAATTGAAACCACAAAAACTCAGTGCTGTGTTCCCCAAATAAGGGAAGTAAAACTCGGACAAATGTGCCCGTTTTAATGGCAGTATGATCACAGTAAGCCCAGTGTGAAAGCCACTAGAGTGCATCAGGAATGGAGTGGAATGATAAGATATATATATATATATATATATATATATATATATATCACAGAGCCTTCAGCAGGAAGGAACGCCAGCATGCTCCAACATAGTGAAAGCCTGTCCCAAATGAACATATTTTGAAGGAATCCATGTATATGTGGTACTTACTACAGTCAATGCTGTAGAGATGGAGATGAAATGGTAGTTATGATATGCAGGAGAGCAAGGGAAGTTGCAAACTAGTGTTTAATGGGCTCAGGGTTTATGTTTGAAAAAACGTGAAAGTTCTAGAGAGGTGATGACTATCATATGTTAATGTGAATGTTTTTAGTTCTAAAAATGCATGTCTGAAAGTGGTTAAAATGGTAAATTATATGTCATTTTCTATAAAAGTTTTTAGAGAGATTTTATTTATGAATTGCCTGTTAATGTGTCTGAAGCTTAGTTGACTATGTCAGTAGATATGAATTCCTTTGGAAAAATTACTCTATGCTTGATGACACATACCTAAGGCAAGAGAATTGTGAGTTCAAGGTCTGTCTGGGTTGTATAAGGAGAACCTATCTCAAGTAAAACAGCTTTGAAAGTAATGTGGATAGACTAGAGTTGATGATAGGAATATGACATGACATAGTCTCTTTGAAAGATCTTCCATCAACTTTTCAAAGAGTTAAAATAGTTATCTTGTGACACAGTGTTTTTACTCACCCCTGTATGACTAGAATTGAAAAAAAAATGTATTGACTCAGGATGTGTAAACAGATTTTTAGAAACACTATAATAGCCAAGAGAGGGAAGTAATCCTGACTCTTATTATTGGATGAATGGAGCTTTTGTGTGTGTATGTGTGTGTGTGTGTGTGTGTCTGTCTGTCTGTCTGTCTGTCTGTCTGTCTAACAGAATGGAATGGTGATAATACATGCTGTAACATGTGAACTTAAAAATATGCTTAGTGGAAGAAGTCAGACACAAAAGCCACATCATATGACTACATTTATGTGAAGTGTCAAGAATAGGAGACTCAATAGAGACAGAAAGCATATTGACTCAAGTCAGGGAAAAGGAGAATTGAATTGTTTGGGGGTGAGTGAAATACTCCGGAAGTAGGTGGTAATGATCATGTAATATGAATATGCTATCAGCCAAGGAATTGCTGATCTCTAAAAAGGTCAGAAGTGTAGTGAGTTTTGTCTCAATAAATTCATTTTTTAAAAATCAACCATTGATAGCTGATACCAGTACCAAAGATATTACTTCCTTTCTGTAGTACAAGAAAGGACCAGTGTAAAGAATAGTCCAAGTACACCGATACATAAATGAGTTTTCCAGCATGACCCAGCAAGAGTTACTACAGCTACGCAGAGCTGTTCAACCAAAAATCAGGATAGTCCCTCACATCAACAAGCCAAAGGAGAATAACCCTACAGTATATGTCAGTGCAGGAAAGGGCTGGGGATGTAGTGCAGTAGTAGACAGCTCTCCTGGCCTGCACAGAGCTCTTTTCTACCCCCAACACCACCACCAGGGTGGGAAAAGGCAACACAGAAAAAGCATTTGGTGAAATCGTGATTACAGCTCCGAAACCCCAGGGAAGAGAAAAGCACTTCAGCGTAGTGAGGCGCTGCCTGCAGATCCTGATGGCCTGACGGTGAGAAAGCTTGCTCCCCTGCTAAGACTAGGATCCTTCTCTGCCCCGTTTCTCTTCACAAAGCCAGGTGTCAAGCCCAGATTTTCCTATGAGTTTCTGAAGTGTAGAGATAACTATCTGCCTTCAAAGGGCTTTCTTCTGAGTAAAAGAGTTCTTTCTCCTTAGACTTTTTTTTGCGTTTTTGAGATTTGGTTTGTTTTTCCACTGACAGCCAGACACTAAAAGAACTGACTTTGCCATAAAAATTAAGGTTTACTTTGCTGGTGTGTGTGTGTGTGTGTGTGTGTGTGTGTGTGTGTGTGTGTGTGTATGTGTCTAAGACAGACGAGAGAGAGAGAGAGAGAGAGAGAGAGAGAGAGAGAGAGAGAGAGAGAGAGATTCAGACACTCCACTCTCATTCTCCACAGTGACTAAATGAATGTGTTAAACACCCTGAAGTTGGCAGATGGTTTTGCTGCAGTGGGCTGCAGACAGCCACCCACACTGTCTGACGCTGCTTGGTAATCAGGTGGAAAATCTACACCTCACCATACTCAAGAGTGTACTCCCGGCCCACCAGACCACTAGCCAGGCTGCAGAGTGTGTCTTTGTTCATTCTTTAACCGTGTTCCATTGCCTGGCATCACATAGCAAGAAAACAGAACTCACTCTTCCTGCCTGAGCTTATTTAGTAACTGAGAACCATGAGACCTTAGCCAAACCACTGAGCTTCACTGCCCTGTTTGCCCAGGTGAGCAACAGAGAGAGGGCTAGAAGGTATGAGCAGTCTCTTCTCACTCTGAAGTTGTGTGATGCGAAAATTCTTCTGATAGGGTTGCTGTTGTATAAAGTAACCATGGGATTTTTTTTTCTCTCATGTACAGAGTTCTACAAAACAGGTATTTCATTCTTATTGTAGTTACTTTTTTCTGTTGCTGTGGTGAAACACTATGACCAAGTCAATTTATAAAAGAAGGCATTTATTGGGGCGTATAGTTTGAGAGGGAAAGTCCCTGATGGCAAAGCAGAGACAAGTAAGCAGTAACAGTTTGAGAGATCCCCTGTTGATCCACAAGCAAGAAAGAGAGAGATTCCACACTGGGAATGGCCTGAGTCTTCATCAAAACCTATCCCCAATGACACACCTCCTCCAACAAGGCCAGATCTCTGACTCCTTCCCAGACATTACCATCAACTGAAGAGCCAGCATTCAAATAGATGAAACCGTTGGGGGCCATTTTCCTTCAACGGCAGCTATCCCTGTTTTGTAATTATTCTCCAAGCTTTTGGTTCTGACAGAAAACTTTGTTAGGAGTTTAAAAATCGGATTTCACCACCAACAACAAAATAATATACCTTTCCTTTGGGGGAAGTGCACGTAAACTGACCAGTCACTGTGTTGTAAATATCTTTCCTAATGTGTCTTCTGATCACACTGATCCAATAGCCCTAGTATGCTTGGCCAAGCTTTGGGGAAGAGAGCTCTCTGAGGAAGTAATTCTTGGATGGACACAAGCAAGGATGTGAGGAGATCATTTTTTTTAAAAAAGAAAAGAAAAACAAAACAAGTGTCCAAGGAAAGCTGTTGTTTTGTCCTGTCCCTGGTGGCTGTGTCCTTCAGCCTCTTCTGGGATGAGGAAAGGATCTAACAGTGGGCTGCATTTTCCCATTTTCTTCAGGATGCTTTCTTTATCATTTTCTCATCTTTTGATTATTTTTCAGCACATCAGAGCAGAGTGACGATGGTCCTGTTTGTTCTGGAGCTGGAGTGGGTGCTGAGCACTGGGCAGGACAAGCAGTTCGCCTGGCACTGCTCTGAGAGTGGGCAGCGCCTGGGATGTTACCGCACCAGTGCTGTGGCCTCGGGCCTGCAGTATCCTTTGCTGAGCAAATCCCTTTCTCTTTGATGCATAGAAATTTGGGATATGTGTATTGTTTTCTATTGTTTATTTACTTACTGTTTTTCCTTGTGTGAAAAAGATGCTTAGAGACCTTCTTAAGGTACAAGGTATTGGGGGGGTTCCCACATAAATGGGGTGAAGTAAGGTAACAGGCCTGCTGACTGCTATGACCGAGTTCTGACACTCAGACAGGACACAGTCCACAGTGTGGTCCTCAGGTGTCAGGACTGGTCCACAGGGCTACAACCATCAACAAAATACATTTGGTTTTAATAAACAAGTTATTTCCTTAATAGAAACCCCCCCAACCTTATAAATACCCCATTGGTGCTTAGAGAGTAGACCATGAGATTTCTGTTCATTTAGGAATATTTTGGGGAACATTGGGATTGCTTAGCAGGCAGATGTGCTTGCTGCACACGTTTGGAACTGAGTTCAGTCTCCAGAATTCATGCTGGAAGGAAACAACCAGCTACTGGAAGTTGTCCTCTTAGTCCACATACACACTGAGGAACACACTAATAATAATAAATTAAATTGTAAATATCTCTTGACAGGCTGCCATGCCGGGGACCAGTAAGCTAGCTGTCTTCTAGGTGGTATCCTGCAGACTTTGTTCCAGGCATGAAACTCTGAATCCATAGTGGGATGTTCTTTCTCCCAAGTTGTCAGTCCATGTGCTTGGGGTGGGTACCTGCTAATACCAGAGAAGCCTCAGTTCTTGCTGGCTGGGCTCTGACAAACCTAGCATCAATTGGTGCGTGACATGTTTCTCCCAAGACAAGGAAGAAAGTTCTCTGGTATAAAAGGTGGATCCTCCAATTCTGACTAGTGAGGCAGGACCCGGAAATCAACATCATTCACAGATGCAGGAGCAGGGGACCTGCTTTGGGGTTTTATCTCTGTGCTTACAAAGTGTCTAGTCAGTTGTCAATAATACAGCAGTTTGCCATCATCTCCTTGCGCCTGCGTGGCAGTGGGTGTGTTTATGAGTGCACAGAGGCTAGTGCTGCCGTTATTCTCTCACTAGAAGGGCAAGATGAGGACCCATCTTGGTGGAGGGTTGTAAAGGGGGAGAGTGATCAAGACCAGAGACAAAGTTAACAAGGAGAGGGAGCTTGTCCTTGACAGGGCAGCACAACACCTAGAGGCAACATCCTCAGGCATCAGATGAGCCAGCCGAAGCCTGGAAGGGGACCACTGTTTCTGAGGTATTGTGCCATGGACTTCTGCCTTGTCCCCTCGCTCTTGGACATCAGAACTGATAGCATCCTGTGGCTTGTTCTGGTGCCGGCAGCATCCACAGGCCATGTAATGGTGCATCTTCCATTTATCTGTGTCTTACTCTAGCCAAACCAGGCAGGTCGAGCAAAGACACACATATGCCATCAAGAAGATAACTTTTCAAACTATCTGAAAATGAAAACCAAAGTTGAAGTTCAACTTGCCTTGACCATATTTTAACATTTGTTTAAGATTATAACCACTAGTTCCAAAAGTCACCTTCATGTTGTGACTGTTTTCCAAGCAGAGAATCATGTTACTGGTTATCAGAAGCCCGTGTGTGTGTGTGTGTGTGTGTGTGTGTGTGTGTGTGTGTGTGTGT
>NC_022019.1:15398468-15401241 GCF_000317375.1 Microtus ochrogaster | reverse complement strand
AGAGAGGAAAGAGAGTTTGGACAGCCCCTTCCAGAAACTGCGTGCCCCACCAAATTCATCTTAACAGCTCCTGTTTTCAAGCCACAATGCCAGCCCTTGCTCCTGAGTATCTTTGCAGTACCACCACTGCCCCAGAAATATTTTAATGACACTTATCCATAATTTACATCCACTGTTGATACTTTGGCCCCCCCTTTGTCACAAATTCTGAAGCAAATTCTAGACCCTAATGTCATTTTAACTAAATATATTTCATTATGCACCTCTAAAACTAAATATTTGTTCATAATCACAAAGATAGAGTTACCCCGGGAAATTAATAATCCCTCATAGTTCTAAATCCTCTATTCTCAGCTTGTGCTTGCTTTGCAAGTCACTTTTTGTAATAGATTTGTTTGAAATTGGATGTGGACACTACGCCTCGTCTAGACATTGTCAAGTGTTCTGATTCCTCCTCTGGAACAGTTCCCACTGTCTCTGGAAGCTTCTGAATTTGCTCTCTAGATAGTCCTTATTCTAAACTGACCCCTCCATCGACATCACATACTTTGTTCATCTGCCTGCCCCCCGATTCTGTGTACGTTTAGCCTTTTGTCCTTCCTCATGGTAATGGTTCTTTTGCTTCACCCCGCGCTTCCCATCAGGAGCCCCGAAAACTGGGTCATCATCTTCCATTCAATCTGAGCACAACTCACGACTCCAGGGACTGCAGTGGTTTAGAGATTGGGGTTGTTGCCCTCCTCTTGTCCCAGGAAAATCAGTGACTTAGCTTCCAGCCCCCGCCAGCATTTCTGTTAAGGTTCTGTTTAGTGGCCAAGCTTTAGCTGAGTCATTTCCCTCATGAAGGTGCAAAGTGGCCATTTTCTAGTCCTATCCTCTTTTTCCCCCGCATGTGCTAGTTGGAAGTGTCTGAGTTTCCTTACTAACTCGTGCTGTATATTTACCCTTGTAGGAAATTATTGTAGAAGAAAGGTACTCATCATTCTTGTAACTTTGTCATTTTGTGCTTTGGTGTTTGTTTGAGACAGGTCTTGATATACAGCCCAGGCTGTTTTGAAACTCATCGTATAGTTAGCCTGGTTCAAATCTCCATCCTCCTGCCTCAGCCTCCTGAGGATTTGAGGCTACAGGCCTATACCACCACATCTGACTAACTCTTTTTCCTTAACTGCTAGTTTAGGTAGAGAGTTATTATCCTGCCATCCTTCAGAGGAGTTTTTTTTCTTGTAATGTTAGAAACCCTTAGGGTTTGTGTTGTTGTTGTTTAGGTTTTAAAAGAATATATTTTAATAAAATTTAACATATTTTAATAAATTTCATTTTTAAATATTAAAATATTTGACATATAAAATATGTTCCTTCTTTGGATAATAAGAGTCATATAGTAGTGTGTGTGTGTGTGTGTGTGTGTGTGTGTGTGTGTGTGTGTGTTTGTGTTTGTATCTGTGTCTGTTTGTATGTGTTGCTGATGACCAAACCCAGGCTTTCACAAATGACAGACAAGCACTACCATTGAGCTGCATTCCCGACTTTCCCCCATCTTATTTCATAGTTTTTATTTTCTAGGATATTTTGTAGCAGTTTTAGATTCACAGAAAACAATTAAATACTGAGATTTCCAGTTCTCCCCATGCGTTACAATTCATAAACCTATGTTGGCATATGCAACTTTTATTAACTTGTGGGCTTTAAAATCGCCATGGAAACAAAGCTGTAATCATGAGTTATGTGGCACTCTTCCTGGGGAGATGTGAACAGTTGTCTTTTCACCTCAGGTAGGGGGCAAAAGACAAACCGAAGTAAGGATGCCACCAGAGTTCATCTTGCTGAACCAATGAGTTTTACTGGGCTAGGGATTATTTACAGGAGCAGAGATTACTCAGTGATAGCCGCCTACCAAAAATCCACCCCAGCCAGATGACATCTCATGAAAGGTGGAAACCTGGACCACACAGCACAACCTGCAGGCAGCTCAGCAGTTGGAGGCTATCTCAGGCAGCTCGGGATGAGCCTCCTCCAGGTGCCTCGCTGGTCACTGCTTCTTTTCAGTGGCCTCGTTAGTTTCTGTTTCTTCTGCAGTTCAGATGCCCTGGACGTCTTCTAGGACACAGCTGTGTCTGTCACTGTGTTGCCATACGCTGCTCTGGAAGTGGCTCTCTGCTGTCCTTACAGCTTCTGTGTGCTGGGGAAGGAGGGACTGAGTGAATCCAGTCTTCCAGGTTCTCCCAGAATCTTCACTTCCTAGGGCATTAAACATTAAACGTCCCTGCAGGATGGAATGTTTCACCTCCTTTACAGCATCTCTGTCATAAGGAATTTCCCTGCAACATGGGAGATTTGCTCTGAAATCTCAGAGTGCTTACACAATACCATCCTTGCGAAGGATTCTAGGGTAGGTTAATTGCCATGAGAAGACATGCCCTAAATGTGAGTGGTGGCATTTCATGGGCAGCACCCCACACAAACACACACACTGAATGGAGAGGAGAAAGTGAACTGTGCACATCCTCGCTGTCTGCCTACTAACTGCAGGCAGTGTGGTCAGCTGCCTCCTGCGCCTGTCACACTGGACTTTCCTGCCATTGTGGACTATATCCCCTGGACCAGGGAGTCACAGTAAACACTACCTAAGTTGCTTTGGTCAGATATTTTGTTACAGGTGAGATAAGACTCCCGGCATAATGGTGCACGCCTTTAATCCCAGCACTCAGGAGGCAGAGGCAGGCGGATCTCTGTGAGTTTGAGACCAGCCTGGTCTACAGAGTGAGTTCCA
>NC_022019.1:15384858-15397019 GCF_000317375.1 Microtus ochrogaster | reverse complement strand
TTTAATATCTGGTAGACATGGCCTCCTATTACATGCTGTTTTGATTTTCAAAGTATTATTGTATCTTCTTCCTTCTATTTATTTTTCTGTGTGGAATTTGGAAAGAACATATCGTACTCCAGAAAACATGTTGATATTTTTATTGTGGTTATATTAGATGTGTAAATTAATATAAGTGACAGGTCAGTCATGTTGTGTCTGACTATCTAGCAATATTGTATGTCCTTCATTTTCTTAAGTCCCCTTTCATGTCTCCCAGGTCCTCTCTTCAAGTTCTGCTAGTATGGCCGTGAACATTCCTTGTTAAACTACTCTAGACGTTTTGTTTCTTACTCTCATAAATCCCCACTTTACAGTCCTTAACGATTACATGATAGATTTGATGTTGAAACCCGTCATGTGTTTATTGGTGATCACTCGGGCCAAGTCACCATCCTCAAACTGGAACAAGAAAACTGCACACTGCTAACGTCCTTCAGAGGGCACACAGGTAAGATCTGAGCAAAGGCTCTCACCACCTGCAGCTTATTCTGGTGCTCCCGTGTTTGAAGGTGGCAGAGAACAACCTGGGCTTGGGTAAAACCACAGAGGATATAGGTGTGCTTAGCTGATTGTAAAATGGCTCAGTAAGAGATAACACCGAATCATTCTCTCCATCCTTCAAATGGAAGAGAAACCACTCTCTCATAATAATGTTAAGAGCTGGCTTTTGTGTTGCTGTGGAGAAAGTCAGTGCTGGCATGTGTTGAAGGGGTGCTTGAGACATGTGACCATGGTTCAAAACCCAGGAGACTAGCAGGATACTTGTCCTTGTCATGCTTGAAGTAAGAAGACAGTGTGCAAGAAGATTCCCACATCCTGACAGAGGAAAAGGGAAGAAGCGAGACCACATAAGAGAGTACAGATTCATCTTTCCTGTTGGGTCCTTGAATTTATAACAAGGTCCTCCCTTACATCACTAGTGTGCTCAGGATCATCTCTGCAAGATAAACAATAATCATTCATAGCCCTGGGAAGACTGGAATCGATGACAGTAATGAATACTGGCATTTTATTTTATTTTTGGAATGTCATTGGCTCCAGAAAATATTCATTTTGAGGAAATGTGCCACTGCCTGGTTTTATGTTTGCTAATGGGCTTTGGTTTGTGTGTGCGCGCACGTGCACGTGTGTATGTGTGTGTTTCTTTTTTGTAAATAACTAACCCATGCTCTAGTATAGAGATAATACTCCATCTGAATGTCATAGATAAATAAAAGTAGATGGGAAAGGGTGTTATTTAAATGATGCCCATTTAGTCATAAGGGATTTGCAGAGGTGAGTTGGTAAGAGGGCCAGAGAGATGGCTCAGCAGTTTAGAGTGCTTGCTCTTTCAAAGGACCCGAATTCAATTCCCAGCTCCCACATGGGGTGTCTCCCAACTGCCTGTAGTTCCAGCTCCATAGATCTGACCTGTGTGTCTAGGCTCCAGTACCCCCTTCCTTTGCCACATGCTTCCCAGTGCCTGTGTTCAGTTAATAGCATCCCTCCTTGGTAATCTTGATAATAAGAATAATCTACATTCGTTGCTTGTGCGAACCAAGAGCCCCATCTTCAGGTCACTCTTGAGATTTAGACCACCGACACCATTGCAAGGGCGTGATTTCCTAGCCGGGTCTCAGGCTGGCCTGCTTTCCCTCTGCTGTGCTCAGTACACTCCCCATGCCAGCCTCATAACCACCTTTTCTTTTTCCTATCCTCCAGCCACCTCCTTCAAAAGCTGTCATAGCTTTTAAATGGTTTATTTCTTACCGATTCCATACTCTGCAGCATACCTAAACAGACTTTTCTTTGTCTCTTCTCACTTCTGTATGGGAGCCAGCCTTCCCGCAGACCCAGGCTAATTCTTAGGATCCTTACAGCAAAATAAACTCACCTTGGGCAACAGCTCCTCTTCTTTTATTACTACACTTAAATTTCTTGCTTCTCTGTTCAAGAAACAAACCAAACCCTCTCAACCCCATATCCTCCTGTAGCTGTTCCCATTACTCTTCTAATTCTGTTCTTAAATTCCAAGACTTGGGCTGGAGAGTTGGCTCAGTGGTTAAGAGCGCTGCCTGCTCTTCCAAAGGTCCTGAGTTCAATTCCCAGCAACCACATGGTGGCTCACAACCATCTGTAATGGGGTCTGGTGCCCTCTTCTGGCCTGCAGGTATACACACAGACAGAATATTGCATACATAATAAATAAATAAATATTTTTTTAAAAAAAGTATTTAAAAAATCCAAGACTTACAGAACATAGAATTTGCAGTTTTAACCATCTTGTTTGGTGGAATTAAGTACATTGCTGTTAGTGTGCTACCATCACCATATCCATCACAGAACACTTCATCTTGTGAAGCTGCAGCCTCTACCCTTAGATGGCTGCCCCTCCCCCATCACCCTCAGTTCTTTCTGTGATTTCTCCTAATATGTCACAAAAGTGGGATCTTTAAGTACTTCTCCATTTTCAATTGGATGATTTTCACTCTGCTACTGAGATTCATCCTTTTTTGTTGTTTTTGAGGGTTTTTTTTTTTTCTTCTCCCTTTGGAAAGGGCTTGTTTTCCTGCAGACTGTAGCAGCTAGTTCTTAGAAGACTGCCATTCCCCTGGTGGCTCTAGGGTCCACAGCCTCACCTTCTATTTACCTTCCAGCCTAGAGGCAAACATCTGGTTTGCCTCTGTTATCTCTTTTGACTTGCTCTCCCTGAGGTGACCCAGGGTCTTCTGGGACACGTTGAAGACCTTGTTATGCAGCATCGGCTGTGGTGGCTGTCCCTCCCTGCAGTTGCTGCTCTCCTTTCACACCCGTGACCTAGCTTTTCCCCTCTGCCTTCTGCCTCTGGCCATTCTCAGAATCCTCTTCCCCTGCGCCTTTGCTCCAGGTTCTGGTCTCAGTGGATACTCAGTCAGAAGGAAAAGCACAGCTGTTGTCCTCAGATTCCTCCGAACCCAGTGAGAGCCAAGCTCTGCTGTAATGGTGCCTGGTGACAAGAGGCCCGGAAAAGAAGCCCCAGGGACTTCTGAAGTAGAGCATGAGCACAAGTAGCTAACTTGGAAGGAGGGGGCATTCAGGGAAGCTGTTGCTTGACCTGAAATCCTAGGGAATGTGTGAGTGTTGAATTCTTCGGGGAGAGCAAGAGGTCGTCCAGGACGTCCAGGAGAATGCTAGCATGGTGAGAGCGGAGAGAGCGCAGAGACCCAAGAGTCCACGCTCAGAGCACTGACGCTGCTGCTCACCCCTCCAAGGCTGTGCCTGTGCCTGAAGGAGAGGCCAGAACAAAAGCCACAGTCCCTTCATGCACTACTAACTGCAAAGCCATCTCCCTAACTCCAGAAACTGTCTCTTAAAATGGGGTGCTAATGGGGAGCAAGAGGAGGAGTGGATAGGTTCAGGGTACAATGTAGGAAGTTGAAGACTTATCATTCATGATAGTACATGTAAAAACATACACTGAGTTAAAGCTAACTTATGTTCACACATAAAGTTAACTCAGAAGTCACATGCATGCACACACACACATTAAACAGGAGTTAGGTGAAGTGGATGCTCTGGTGGACCCTGCCAAAAGCATACCACTGTGTAAAACACACATGTAACAGAGTCAGTGAAAGGAATTTAGAGACAAAAACTTACTTAAACGGTGAGACGAGGCAAGGGATACCTCAGTAAAGATGGCGACTTGGTTACCTGCCCTGCCCTTAGTCAAGATGGCAGTGAGATTGTCCAACCTGCCCTCCTTGTCCTTAGTCTAGGTGGCGGAGGTCACATATTACACAGAGAAACCCACATTTTCAGAGCCGCAATGGAAATTTTAAACAGATACAAATAATAAGAGGGACATAGAAGATGTGTAGAACATACATTTAAAACAGAATCACGTCCGTGTGACCACACCATTCACACATGGTTTCATGAATGAAGTAGACAGGAAAATTACTTAGTGCCACGTGGGCAAGCGGGCTGGGACTGAAACAGCTGCCTCCTGGATCCAGCCAGTTATGCCGGTTCCTGCTGGACCAGTGAGAGACAGAAAAGGCGCAAGGAGAGTTTGCAGGTGGTGGGGGAGCGGGATGGGGAGACTGCCCAGCGAAAGGAAAAGCAGATGGGCATGAGATGCTGGCGGGACAGAGTTTAGCATGGCTGGATAGAAACTTTTCCATCTGCCTGTTTGTTGATAGAAATTCGAAAGCTCCCACTTTAGGTTGTTATTTAAGGGGTACATAGGTCATTTGCTACTGCAAAGGTGTTTCTGCCCTCTGCGTTGTTGACTGGTATGACTCTGTCTTGTGTTTTCCGCATGCCTGCTGCAATATAAACGGTTACTGAGGTGTCGGGTCTTCATCTTTCTCATAGTTTAAAGCATTCTCTCATTTTTATCATGAAGTACCTCTGAGGCAGATGGCATGGCTCAGGAAGGTTGCTAGCTCACATGAGGTAATGGAGATGCTTTAACTTCTGGCAGAGAGGAGCTGCACCAGTTGGCTGCAGCACAGCTTGCTTAGCTACATTGGAGGCACAGTTCGCAGTATTCTATGTAGGAGGCCTCATCTATGCCTTGTAGTTCCAAGTTCTAGAAAGGGGTTTTTATTAAGGGCCAAACAAAGACCAAAGCCAGATCCATTAGAGAAGGGAGGTGTCTCATCAATTGAGACCTGACTCACACATAGAGATCTTCAGTGTTTGTTGGATGGAGCCATGATCATTCTCCCCATCATTTTCTTTTCTTTCTTGGGGAGCCGTGGCCATTGGTCTGATTGTTCTCATTCTTGGGGATTCACTGTTCTCTATCGTAGGGAGCCATGGCCATTCGCCCCATCACTGTCTCTTACAGTGTAGAGAGTCATACAGAAATGTGAAGTAGCAATGGAACCATCCCAACAACTGCAGTTTCCAATCAGTGAAGATTTAGGAAACTAATTTTGTGTTCTTTGCTTCCTCTGTTGGTTTTCTTTTACAAGCTCTAAATTGAGCTGAGCAAATCAGGGAAACTATTTTGACCACTGTAAGTTAATAGCATCAGTAATATCTTCTTTATTTTTATGGTTTTTGTTTTGTATGGTAAGATCTTGCTGTGTAACTCAGGCTGGTCTCAAACTCCTCCTGCTTCAACCTCCCAAGTCTGCCTCAACCTTACTTGAATTACTAGAGTGAATGAACCACCATGCCCAGCCCAAGAACTGTTTTAATTAACATAAACATATGAAAAATAAGAGGGTTTGAATAGAACCTGCCAAAGCCTTCTGATTCACAAGCAATTAAACACAGCCTTATTTACTGTTTAGGAGAACCAAAAGAAATATTGTGGCTATTTCAAAAGCAGCTGAGAAAACCAGGAAAAGTCCTGTGCAGATAGGCATCTTCAAATGGTCACAATGAGAATTTTAACTTTTGTTAAATGGACACTTGCACCTAGATCTTTCTCTGAGGTCTCACTCAGTGTAGAGACTGCACTGAGTTGATCAGCATTGACTTGTTCTCTGTGTGGATGGTGTCAGTGTATGTGTGTGTGGAGGGTCAGTAAAGCAAATGTAACCCTTACCTCCACTCACCTGCAGTCTAGCCTGCAAACACAGCATGCACATGGTGTATATGCAGACAAACACCCACACACGTAGAATGAATCAATAAGTTATGCAGGAGAAATAGAGAGTGGGGAGAGCTTACAGGGGGAGCTCACAAATCCTCACCCCTTCATCCTAGAGCAAAAGGTAGTGACTACAGTGGTCTGAGCACTGGCTCAGGCCCTCTGCTAGCCAATTATTAGCCTGCCTAACTTACTGTTGAGGGTGTGATGCCAGACTCTGAGCAAGTTACTCGTCACACTTTGGCAAAGGCAGACCCAGCAGTTTCTATCTCTTGAGTTCACTTTTGCAAGGCTTTTGTACATGCCTCAAAAAATTAATCATTTAAAAAAAATAGTTCATAAACATTTTGGTAGTAGGTATTAAATTTCTAAAAACATTTAGACTCTGACCCAGTTTCACATTTGACACTCTTGTTTATGTAACAATAAAAAATGTAGAGCAAACGGATGGAGTTACACAGCTACCTGGGAAGCTAAGACAGGGGACTCACCTGGCCAGAGTTAGAGGCCAGTACGAACAACCAAGTTCTTGCTGTTTAAAAAACAATAGTAAAGAGAGGCCAGAGAGATGTCTACTCAGCAGTTAGGAGTGCGTGCTGCTCTTGTAGAGGACTGGAGTTGGTTCCCAGCACCCCTGTTAGGAGGCCCACAACCACATGTAACCCTACCTCAGGGAATCTGACTCCCCCTTGGGGCCTTCACAGGCACCCACATGAAAATTCACAAAAATTCTCAAACACATAAATTTTAGAAGTTGAAAAATAGTCAAAGAATTGTGAATAGTTTTTATTGAAATGCTTATATCTGTAAATTTATAATATTCAGTTAAGAGTTGAGGAAAATCCAATAAGTAAAAATAACCCAGTATGTATATATGTTCTAGGATTTTATGCCACCAGTAACAATTACATTCATAAAATATCTGTAACACAGATTTTACCATTTCAACTCTTCTGGTAGCTTTTTGTTTTTGCATGCTAGACTGCTCTTTCACTGATGGCATCCCTGGCATTTTTTGTCCATTTTTAAGTATACAATAATAGTTCAGGAAAGAATTTCTGTAGTGACCTAATTTGATAACAGAGCCCATCATCCATCGAGTCTCTGAGTTGGTGGATCTTTTCCTACCATTCTTTCTCACAGTGCCCACAGTTGTTGAAATCTGATGTGGTGCTTTAAAAAGCCAAGCTACCCATTGTACAGTTTATAGGAGAAGTCACGTCTGTCACCTTGCTTTATCTGTGTCCCTGAGTGGGTAGCAAATGGCTTCACTTGTGAAGCAGGCCACTTCGCATTTCCGAGCATCTCATTGGCCACACTGCTTGCCCAGGAAAGAGGTGTTTCGTCCCTGCTTCATCTGCCAGGGGGAAGGCTGAGAGCATTCATTCCTATTCCTCATCCCTCGGCACTAGCTCATCTGCCTATGCAGACGGAATGTCTGCCGCAAACCCGGCAGACACCAGTAAACAAGCCACAGCTCTAGCCTCCCAGGGCCTCTTGTCTGTGAAGTGATAGCCACTCTGGGGGAAGACATCTGTGAGTAATGAAAGCAGTGGGGTCGCCTCTAAGTACGTGGGGTTTAGGTAAGGCTTAGCATGCACTGGAGAAAAAAAAGGTTTCAAATTTTCATTCATCTGCCCCACATTCTGCCTGGCACTGTGCTTGGCTGCTGTTGGGGGAAAGTGGAGTGGGTGAGGGTGAGGGTCTGGTTAACCGCATGTTGCTAGGGGACGTGAGGCTTGTTGTGAAGAGGAGTGTATGCAGGCAGAGTGCAGAGCAGGGAGAGGAAGAGGCTGACTAAATCCATAGCAGTGGGAGCAAGGGGCCCACGTGTTCCTAAAGGACTCTGCTGCCACAGTTAGGAGAGAAAGATCATTTTTAAAATGTCAGGTTCCAATAAATATAAGCTACTTAATATTCTTAGAATTTTTTTCAATAATATTTTTTTAAAATGAGCATCTTTGACATTCCTTGGTATTTGTTGGCTATGTGTTCATTTTATATAGAAAATTTGTTTCTATTCTCAGTATTCAAAGAATTGGAGGGGATTGCTGGAGAAGAAACTGTCGTTATATTGTGTAGCCATATGCTACAGCACCTGCGGCTTAGGCCAGTGGTTCTCAACCTTCCTAATGCTGCAACCCTTTAATACAGTTCCTCATCTTGTGGTGACCCTAACCATAAAATTGTTTTGTTACTACTTCATACTGTAATTTTGTTACTGTTATGACTACTGTTGTGCAAGGTAAATATCTGTTTTCTGGTGGTCTTTGGCAATCCTTGTGAAAAGACTGTTGATCTACAGATTGAGAACCACTGTCTTGGTCCATCTAATTGATCCAGTCAGTTCTCATCCAGGAGGTACTGAGTAGTTGTAGGGTACCACCTTCCTCATGTCACAATGAGTGTTGGTCTGCTTCCCTTTTTGTTGCTGAGATACAGCATCCTGACTTCAGAGAGGAAAGTGTTGGACTTACGCTTCCAGACCACAGTCCATCACTGGGGGAAGTCAGAGCAGGAACCCAAGGACGAATCTAAAGCCAAAACTGAAGTGATGCTGCTTGCTGGCTTGCCCACAGCTGTTGTGTACATCTCAGAACCACCTGCCTAGAGATGCTGTCCCCCACCATGGGCTGGGTACCCTGCATAAACAAGCAAGAGACTCCTCCACAGGCATACCCACAGGCCAGTTCAATCTAGACAGTCTTCAGTTGAGGATCTCCTCTCTGGTGACTCTAGATTGTGTCAAGTTGACAATTAAAGCTAAGTAGGACAAGGATACTAACACTTAAGGTATAATTGGTTTATAAAGGAATTGTAAACTCAAGTTCCCAAAGAAACAATTTCTACCTCTAATATTGTCCTTAATTATACCTAATACCCAAATATAAAAGCATATCACAGCATTCTCAAATAAACACATACAAATAGCCAGCAGTTATAAGGGAAATGCTCAGTATCACTCATCTTCAGAAAAATCAAGCCTCTCTTGGCAGGTACAGTGACGGGCTGCCTAGTTTCCTGTCAGCCTCACAAAAGCCTGAGTCATTCTGAAGGAGAAGCTGCGCAAATGCCCACACCAGACTGGCCTGTGGGCAAGCCAGTGGTGCCTTTTCTTGACTGATGATTAATGTGGGAGGTCCCAGCTCACTGTGGGCAATGCTGCCCTGAGCTGGCAGCCTTGTATGCTCTAAGCAGCACTTCTCCAAGGTCTCCACTTTAGGGTCTGCTTCCAGGTCCCTGCTCTGCTTGAGTTCCTGTCCTGGCTTCCCTCAGGGACGGACTGAGGACAGAGTGGAAGATGATAGAATCGCTCCCTTCCCACGTTGCTGCAGGTCATGGTCCTGATGTTGTATCGCAGCAGCAGAAGCCCTAGCTAGGACAAACGGTATTGATACACGGTAGCACGTGGAGCAAAGCTGTGGGACACGGTACTGCACACTGGTGGGAGAACTGTAAATTATTTCAGCCTTTATAGAAAGTGTGATGGAGGGTCTTCAGACAATTAAAAACTAAACTTACATCCAGGCATGGTGATACATATGCCTATAATCCTAGAACTCAGGAGACAACACCAGAGGGATCATCAAAAGATTGAGGCCAGGCTAGGCTATGCAGTAACACCCTGTCTCAAAACAAATGAACAAAAAATAAAATCCCACATGATCCAGGTACTAAGGTCATATTCAAAGAAAATGGAGTCGGTGTACCAGATATAGCTGCTTCCATTATTGTAGAATTCCTCACGTAACTGAGGAATGGGAACAGACAGCTTAATGCATTATGAATGGAATTATAAAGGAAATGTTATATGTCTACACATATGACGGAATACTGTCATGCCATAAAAATAGATGTAATTTGTCAACCATGTTGGATGGACTAGAGGACATTATGTTAAATGAAGTAAGCTAGACACAGAAATAAGTACCACATGATCTCCCATGGGATTTTAGGGAGTTGGCCTCATAGAAGTAGTAGCTAGGTTGGTGGTCCCCAGTTGGTCAGTGTGTACCAGATTGCAGTTAGAAAGAGGAAACTCTGATGCACAGCAGGTAGCTGTTACTAGGAGAATGGTATTGTATCTCTCAAAATAACTGGGAAGGATTTTGAATACTTCCACTTAGGAATGTTTGGTGAGTTGAATATGCTAATTACTCCTTTGGTTTGCTTGTTAGTTGATGTATAACTAAATTAAAACGTCACATTGAACCCCACAAGCATGTACAGTTGTTATGTGTCAAGAAAGGAAGAGATCTAATTTAGCATTTTAATTCTCATTTTCTTCTCATTTATTATTGTCAGGGTGAGGAGCAGGTAATAGCTAAGAAACAGTTAATACTTCCAAATAATGTGATATTTCCCTTAGAATTACACCAGTGGATTGCCTTCTGTGTTTATAGTAGTTGATTTTATGATATATCACATATTATATGTGGCTGCTTAAAGACTGTGTTTTTTATTTTGGGAGCAGTTTTTCTTTTCTGGGGCTTACATACCCACTCATTTAACAAATACTTGAGTCAGAGACTGTGTGGGTCCTGATCCCTTCAAGATCCCATTTTGTGGCAAGGATATTGTTCTGCGACTAACACCTGGCTGTGTCTGTTCTCTCAGGAGGGGTGACAGCACTCTGCTGGGACCCGGTCCAGCGTGTGCTATTCTCAGGCAGTTCCGATCACTCCGTCATCATGTGGGACATCGGCGGGAGAAAAGGGACAGCCATCGAGCTCCAAGGACACAAGTAAGGCTGTGGGCTGCTGCTCCCACGGAGTCTTTCACAGCAGGCTCCTGACGAGGCCCTGCAAAGGCACCACCCCTGCTCAACTTTAGCTTACTTTCTCAAGACAGGGTCTCTCATTTGTGAACCTAGAACTCAGCTAGGCTGACTGGCCAGAGTCCTGGGGATCCTCCTGTCTCTGCTTCCACAGCACTAGGAAGCATACTTAGCTTTTTATATGGGTGCTGGGACCTGAACTCAGGTCCTCATGTTTGTGTGATAAGTACTTTCTGGATTGATCCATCTCCTCATTCCCTGTGGATTGATTGTTGTAGAACCCATTGAATAGCTGTATTATCCTGAAAATTAAGGGAAGTCTTAACAACTTTGATAACAGTTGTGGATAGTGTAAGTTTGGCTGGTTTTAAATGTTTTGTTTTAGATTATAAAAGTAGAATTTACTAGATTGTAAGTTAGACATGGCTTAACAGAAGAGGAAAGACATCATTATATATCCAGAAAATAGAACATTAAAACATCAATGGGATTCTAGACAACATATCCCCAATTTGTGGTCATTTTGTTCTGAGTGAGCTGTAATTCTTGTTCTGCTGGATCCTGGTTTGGTGGTGCCTGTTCATGATGCCATCTGTCCCCAGAAAAGTGAGTTTCCATAATCTAAGGGGATCCCGATTAGTCCACTGCACAGTTTAAACACTGTCTAATCAGTGTGATGACACTCAGTGGTTTGTGACAAGGGAGCTGCTGTTCTTCACAATGTCAGTGTTTTCAAACTGAAGCCATCCTGTTTGGAAGTCTGACTTGACCTTCAGACAAACAACAGAGTAATACATAATAAAAACTTCTATGATACTCTCAAAAAAAAAAAACACAGAGTAATACAAAGAGTATCTGTAGCCTGTAAAGAGTTACAGAATTCACAGGGCCTCACAAGATAGCCTAGATTGCCTTGGAACTTGGTGTAGCCCATCCCAGCCACAAATTCATGGCAGTTCTCCTGCCTCAACCTCTCAGTGCTATTACCAGTATGAGGCGCTATGCCTGGAACTATTTTGTTTTGCCTTTTGTGATGCTAGATTTTAACGTCGAGCCTCGCCCATACCAGTAGCATTCTGCTACTCGTCTCAGCCCAGACCTTGGTTCTATAAATAGTAGTAACACATGCAGTGCAGTTGTGTGTAGTAAAATGTAATGCAGTTGTACATAGCATCGCATTTTAAGGTGAAGGACCAGGTCATTATGGTTTTCCAGGACTGTTGTGTGATATTTTGATCGCATTCTGACAGTAATGTTTGCTTTGAATCAGAGGGCAGAGCTAGCCACTAGCTGACCAAAATTAACCATAGAGGTTTTGGAGGAGTGAGGACAGATAGAGAGACAGGAAGTAGTAAGACAGGGCTTAGAGAGGATCTCAGGATTTTGGAGGGAGGAGCAGAAGAGATAAGATGTCACAGCTGGCTTCTCAGCCACTTCTGTGATCATTCGGGTTCTTATTCCGATATTTGACTCTCAATTTTTTAGTGATAAAGAATACAGTTAGGTAAACACATCACAGGACCTCTCTGGGAAATCTCTTGAGAGAGTTTGACATAAATCATCTAGAAGATTGTATTTTTTTCTGAGTAGTGATTCAGTGTGGAAAGTCAGAATCAACCATGCTGCTGAGTCTGGGCCTTGCTGAGATAGGAACACTGGCTATCTAAGCAAGACAGTAATAAATACCTTAACATAGATAATGAAAGGCACACCATTTTAGGGAATGGAGCCTTTTTCACAAGCAAGTGCCTTTTATCTCCCTCCTTTTAAAAG
>NC_022019.1:15378177-15384758 GCF_000317375.1 Microtus ochrogaster | reverse complement strand
AAGAAAATCAAGGACATTAGTCAAATTAATACAAAGAATCAAACATAGTTGTGAAGACAGACCGTCAACTTGGCAGCTCCACTGACTTGGAGGCCCCTCTCACTCTGAGTCAAAGGCCGTATCAGCACCTCAAAGAAGCATTTGCAGCTGAGGAGCATGGCCAACCCTGTAATGGACTTCCTGCAGAGACCATAAAGCAGAGCTCACCACCTCCTTCCCAGTCCAGACCTTCCAAGGTTCCGCACCTGGGACCTTTGGACATTCTTCTCTCCAAAGTGTATAGTAGGGTTTTCTCGACCTAGATGCTGAGTGGCCTTAATGAAGTAGGACGCTGAGAATACCTGTATTTGACCAAGTCTCTCAGTAGGAACAATGTTAAGAACATCAAACACTGACTTTTTCTCATCACATTTTTTTCTGTTTTGAAAAATTATTTTTCCACTTAATATGCATAAATGTCCAAGTGGAATCGATTCCTCACTGCAAATGTCAAATGAATCTGTTTTATTATTCTCATTTTAATCTAAAAATACAATAAATACTTTATCGGTGCTTTAAACTAAGATTCTCTGGCTTCCTCAAGTAAGTTTTAAAAGTAAAGGGACAATGGACTTGGTCCTAGTGCCTCTCCCTCCCACGTGCTGAAGTTACAAGTCTGCATTGCCACAACTGGCACGTGCCAACAGTCTTAACCACGCCCCTTAATTGTAATAATTACCAAAGTAGCTAGCTGATATTTCATGGAGAGAACCAGGAGGAAGGAAGGTAGAGACAACTGAGAACTGCCTTGTACAAGCATTTCAGAGACGAGCCAGCAAATGCTCCGGTTTCCACTGTGACACATAAACTCCCTCAAGGGAGAATCAGCATGATGTCATAGTCAGTTCAGTAATCATCTATTATTTGAGTATCTGTAACTGACCCCAGGTACTTTCTCATGGGCCTGAGAAGGCTAAGGCAACATTTAAACTCACTTTAGGTCTGGCCATTGCATGTTGAAGAGTCTGCAGAGATGGCTGGCTCCTCGGAGCTCAGTGTCGAATCTGAGCTGTCTGACTCTGATGGCCTTTCTGCTATGGAACCTCTCGCTTGCTCCCGAACTGGCTCCAACCCTTGGTTTCTTCCACAGTGACAAAGTCCGAGCCCTCTCCTATGCACAGCACACAAGGCAGCTCATCTCCTGTGGCGGTGACGGTGGCATTGTTGTCTGGAACATGGATGTGGAAAGGCAGGAGGTAAGTGAGTGGCACCGCACTCGAAGAGGCCTGCAGCTGTCTCTGCTGCCCTCCTGCTTGCTTCTGTAGTGATAAAGCGCGGAATAAGACACATGATATCTCAAGTCAGGGAATGCTGAGGAGTCAGAGCCCTTAGTTTAATAGTCCCCAAACATGATGCCTTGTCCTCTTCGGCACAGATTTAAATTTTACCATGACACTTTTAACATTAACTTTGCTTTTTAATCTATAAGCATTTTAACAATTTATATGTTTACTGACTATTCCCTTGACGAGCATTTTGAAGTTAACCATTTCCTGCTGACCTAGAATTTTTCCAGGTAAACTTTCCCTTTGACAACCAGCAATCTTGTCATTTATTTCTTACAGGGTGTGAGAATTAAATTTAAAAAGCACGCTTTATAAAGACAAAATCTCCTCAGTTTTTTTCTATCCCCTCACCCCAGTCTCATCCCAAGGGAGTCACTGGTGTAACCCATAATGTAATGCCTTCAGATGCCAGTAATTAAATGCTTAGGAAGATTGCAGCTTTGCTTGTGGAATCATAAATCCACAGGAGTTCTATTAGTAACTCATTAAAATGATCCTTAGTGGTAGGAGGCCGGGAATGTAGAACATTGCTTTTGGAAAGTACATTTGGCCCCATCCGTGTACTGGCAGGGGATCCTTAAGGCTGGTGCTGGTCATGGGAAGCAGGTTCCCCTAGTGCTGGGGATTGTGTCCTGGCTTGCTTTGGGTTAGGGACAATCAGGCCTGACACAGGCCTGGCTTTTGTGGCCTTTCCTCTTAGTGGAAGGACAGCCCAAAGGAACATAACAGTGTTGTTTCCAAAGATGAAAGTCGGCGTTTGGGAGCCAGCTTTGAGCCATTTTGACATGCATATATATGAACATTCAGCTCTTGCTGATGGGTTTAAGATCTTGTTAATTAGAAGCTCTGATGAGCAGTGGGAATGATTCCATCCATCTTTTACAAATGCCATACTTCATACACGTCTGGGAATTGCTTCCTAGTTATGGCAGGGGCTGCGGGCTGCTAACAATAGTGAAATTTGTTCTAACCTGGAGAGCTGACAGACTTAGAAAGTCCAGAATACTAGTAAATGGTGTAAGTAATGAAATTACAGTCAGCACTGGGAAGACAGAATGTCAGTGCTGGGTACGGAAGGAACGTTAGGACTGGCTCAGTGGGCCTGCACATACTATTGCTAGGAGAGTCATGGGCTTTACAGGCTAAGAAACACCAGGAGTAAGAGTGGGCTGGGTGTGAGAGGCAGCTGTGTGTGTCAGTGCTGATGGGAAGTTAGCAGCAGCCAGACATCAGAGACGGAAGACAGTGTGGGGCCGGCGAGGGGAACATGCTTGTCTGGATGTAGGTCAGCACGGCATCTCAGATGCTAAAATGTGTTTGTCTATACACCTGATGGGTTCAGTTGCTTACGTATTATTAGATATAGTACATACTCTTTTAGAAAAGGTAGAAAATACTCAAAAACAGCTAGAAAACAGATCTGTTAATCATGATACCTTCATCAAGAAATACCATATTTACAAAATCTGTAAATATTAACAGATTCCGTGTTGGCAAACCTCCGTCCTTCTGTTTTTCTCTACATTTACAGAAACTCTTTTGACAAAAATGGAATCCTAATAAATGTATTGATTTCTTCTCTGAATGCCCTCATCATAGGCACCCACTGTGGTGCATTTTACACCCATATGTGTGTGAGTGTGTGTGTGAAGGTGTGTGTGGAATGTGTGGTGAGAGTGTGTAGATGTTTGTTGTGTGTGTGTGTGTGTGTGTGTGTGTGGTGAGAGTGTGTAGATGTTTGGTGTGTGTGTGTGTATGTGTGTGTGGAATGTGCGGTGAGAGTGTGTAGATGTTTGTTGTGTGTGTGTATGTGTGTGTGGAATGTGTGGTGAGAGTGTGTAGATGTTTGTGTGTGTGTGTGTGTGTGGAGTGTATGTGATGTATATGTGTGAGTGTGGGGGTGGAGGGAGGGTAGTATATATGTATGTGCATGTGAGTGTGTATTTGTGAGATGCGTGTGTGTATATTGGAGTGAATTAGTGTCTGTGTGAAATGTATGGGTGTGTGTATCAAAATATGTGGTGTTTGCACAAATAGTGCTATACTACAAGTCTAGTTCTGTCTCCACCCTCTGTCCCAGAACGATTTTGAGCTCTTCCCAACCTGCTGTAGCTCAGTGATAGAGTTCTTACTTAACATGCAATCCCCACTACGACACCCACACTCACATGTTCTCAGCATATATGCACATGGAGACGTGTAAGATGTAGACAGCACACACATGCAAGATCTGCTAAAGAATGCCTTTAAGCAGAACATACTTTTAAAACCTATCTGACAATTTATTAGACTAATTACGGTGCCGTGACATATGTGTAATTAGACATCATAGTGTGTCATTAGAGAACAGGACTTAAGTTCTCAGCGTGGTGGCCAGGAGCCTGCAGAGTGTGGCCCCCCACTCCCCCCAGCTCCACCTCCCCTCTGGTCTGCGTCTGCCTCTGTCTCTTCTCCTCCCAGCCTGCATCAGAGCCTGTGGTCTACCTCACCAACCCCTAGCCTGCCAGAGCCGCTGTTACCCTTCCACAACACTGCTTCCCTTAGGCTTTCAAACCCTCAGACATCTTGATTGCTAATAGTATTTCCTAACATCTTCCCTAATGGATAATAGTCTCTATGATTTTAGGTTCTTTTTGTCTCATCCTCGGGGCCTGGCAATTAGCAAAACTTCTGTAACTACTTTTGACTGAGGAATCCGCTGTTTCTGATAAAAATGTTGTGATTCTGGAAATCTAGCCAATGCCCATGGTTCCTTTGTTAAACTGTCTCTCACTGTAGCTGTTCTTGTTTTATTTGGCAAGACCCCTGAGTGGTTGGACAGTGATTCCTGCCAGAAGTGTGACCAGCCTTTCTTCTGGAACTTCAAGCAAATGTGGGACAGTAAGAAAATTGGCCTAAGACAGGTGGGTGATATGTGCTCTGCTAGAGTGTGATTATCTGGGAGGGACTCTGCCGTATGGTCATAGAGTAGTAGCCCCCTGGGTCAGCTGTAGCTGACTAAGTGATTTTATACTTGTGACACCCAAGTGTCTGTGGCAGCCCCGCCCTCATAGATTGGGTTTCCTAGTGGCTTGTTCTGAGTGCCTGAGGGTACAGTTTTAAAACTCTGGGGGCATCTCTTGAGGCATACCTTAATATTAGAGGTGTCCCATTAGCTTGTGTTGGCTCTAAACCATGAAATTACATGAGGATGTTTGCTTCTTAATTATTCATGTTCCCTCCTCCTGACTTGGTTTACTTGTTTCGATCTGTTTATAACACAGCATTTTCAAATTCTTCTTCTATGGTTTGGTCTTCCCCCATGGAAATCAAATGTTAGGTTCCCTGGGTTGGGCACTGCTGGAGTCTAAGACACTGGGCTGGATCAGAAGTCATCAGATTTGTAATCTCTCAAGGCAGCTCTTCCTCAGTTCAGTCAGCTTTAAGATCTGGCTGCTGGGTGCTCACAGCCGTGGTAGGCGAAGAGTGTGGAGAACAGGAAACAGAAGAGGGGAGGCACGCTGCCCAGAAGTCCTCACTCTGAACTGAGACCAAAATTAAAAGGTGTAGAAACCCAGGGTGCCCTTGGTGGGTTTCAGGACACTGTTGTGTTGTGGTATGCTGTGGTGTGTGTGTGTGTGTGTGTGTGTGTGTGTGTGTGTGTGTACTTACGTGCGCAGTATGTAGTGTGGTATGGTGTGGTATCATGTATATCATGTATTCAGTAAGTTACTGAGGGATAACTGGTCTTTTAATCCTTTTAGCACTTTATAGTACAGTCAAATCATGTTATGTATTCTGGTTTTCCTTCATTAGCCATAAATTAAGCTGTTCTTCCTAAGACACAAATAAGTCCCAGTCTGACTTTAAATACTCAGTTAGTTGGCATCAGCCTCTCCCTGGTGCTGGGATTGTAAGACTGTGCTACCATGGACAGCTCTGGGACACTAGCCTGGTGTCCGCCCGAGAGCAGTGGGTGTGTGAGTATTCCAGGCCAGACTGTGGCAGCCTGTTTCCCATTCCCCCAGCACCACTGCCGGAAATGCGGGAAGGCCGTGTGCGGCAAGTGCAGCTCCAAGCGCTCTTCCATCCCACTCATGGGCTTTGAGTTTGAAGTCCGGGTCTGCGACAGCTGCCATGAAGCCATCACAGACGAAGAGTAAGTCCCACGCCCTGCCCCTTCCTGGTTATGGACAAAGCCCAGCCTGAGAGCCCCACTCCAGAGCTAGTCTACGCCTCGCTCGCTGGGGGTGTAGTCCAGACCAGAACATGCAGTAAAGGCCCTGTGCGACCAAGAGGTTTCTGTGACCATGAGAGAGACAGGTGAAGGGGGACAAACTCAAAGAATTCCCCACTGGGCTCTCAGAAATCTCGGGGCATGTGTCTGTAGCAGATGCTCTCCAGTAAAGCTGTCTGCTCGCCCACCGAGACTCTCCCAGGGGAGCTAAGACCAGGGCTTGCATAGGTGCCCAGGCAGGCGTCTTCGCAGATGCTGGATCAGTTAAAGGCTCCAGCAGTTGTTGGGTTCTGGGAAGAGCTAAGCCTATTTTTCCAGGATGGAACTAGTTCCAGGTGCCTACTACTCAGCTGGTGCATTCTGCCTGGTACCCTGAGATCTTAGCTAGTCTGGAAGGAGCACCTCTGAGAATTCAAAACTACCCTAGACACTAAGAGAATGCACAGAACCAAGTTTGCCCCAAGTGAGTGCAGGATAACCAGCCTCCAGCCTCCCAGCCTTTGTGGTACAGCCAGATCACATCACCCTATCAAATACACATGGAGACGTCCTTGCTGAAGTGGTTGTTCGTGCGCACTGATTGTTCGCCCACTCAAGCACATGATGAGATTTACGAGAGTTCTAGTTGGTGAAGAAGACTGCAGGCCGCCATAGAGATGGTCAAGTTCAGCTTTCATTCTATCAAGACAGATCTGAGGCTAAGGAATTTTAAGTTAAGCAGAACTCATTTACAGTGATGATTTTACTACTGAAAGTCTTTCCAGTAGATTCAACCATAGCCAAGAGACAGTCATCTTCTGGGCACTCACAGCAGTGTAGAGACCCTGAACCACGATGAGGGGGTCTGCGTGGCCTGCCCAGCTCCACCTCTGACTCTTTTGCCTTGTCTCTGGCAAGCACTCTAGACCTGCCTGTAGAGTGCCGAGGCAGCCAATGGCCATCTCACTAAAATCGGCAGCAAAACCATAGGGCCAGAAACACAGAGCAAGCAATGATGTGTGTATGTTAAAAAATGGTGTTTGGTCATGTACACACACACA
>NC_022019.1:15364686-15378020 GCF_000317375.1 Microtus ochrogaster | reverse complement strand
CCTGCCTCTGCCTCCCGAGTGCTGGGATTAAAGGCGTGCGCCACCACCGCCCGGCTTAGAATTCCATTTTTAAAACTTTTATTTGCTTTGACAGCGGTGGGAAAAGGAAGAAAATATAGATGGTCTTCAGTTAGATAGACAGTGGTGTCTTGGGCATATTAACAATAAATAAAAATACTTTAAAATAAGTAGGCCAAGCTAGAGCATATCCCTTCCTCCTAAGCACAGGCTTGCCAGAGGCACTGTGGTCTTTGAAAGACTTCTCCAAAGCACAAGTAGAGATTTTCCTGGATTCTATCACAGCAGAACTCTTTCCCGAAGGACTTTGGGAGCTTTCATCTTTTCTCTTCTGGAGACCAGAAGAATCATTTACTTCGCTATCCTTGTAAAGTCATGTAACAGGGCCAGTGAGATGGTTCGGTGAACAGCGGTGGTAAATAGAGCCGCTCATGCCTAGGCCTGACCACCTGAGTTAAGTCTCTGGATCCTGACTGGAGAGAATGACTCCAGAGAGTTGTCCTCTGAGCTCGACTGTGCGCTTCCACACACACACTAATGAGTAATAAAATCGAGTAGCAGATCACCAAGGAGAGAAAAGGAGCGTTTCTAACAGTGAAGCAGTGTTAGCCATTAGGCTACGTCATCCCGGATGCCTGTCAGTCATGTGCCTACCTTTTACTCTGGTCTTGCTCCTTCCAGACGCGCACCCACAGCCACCTTCCATGACAGCAAGCACAACATTGTGCATGTGCATTTTGATGCCACCAGGGGATGGCTGCTGACTGCTGGGACTGACAAAGTGATTAAGGTAAGGTGCCATCTTGTTAAGCTTCCTGTTGTGGGCTCTGTATACAGACTGGAGGATCTGCGGGACTGCCCAAGAGGCTACCCTTGAGTGTTGTCGAGGGCACACTGTTCTCATCGCTCTGGTTTGCGGGGTAATCTGTTTAGGATATGGTCTTTAAAAACCAGTAATACTAGGAATCTATGGAGATGTTCAGTTGTTAAAGTGCCTGCAAGGACCTGAGCATTGAAATGTGGACATGACGACAAATGCTTTTAGTCATAGAGCTGGGGAGGTGGGGTTAGGTGTACCCCAGAGGATAGCAAGCAGCGTAGCCTAGGCAACGAGCCATGGGTCTCAGTGCGCAAGGCTGTCTCAGAAGACAAGGTGGATGGCTCCTGAGGAGCAGTGATGGAGGCTGTCCTGTGACTTTCACACACATAAGCACACACCAGACAGGAAGTTGCCTATGAGAAGTCACAGGAGTAACATGAACAACAGTACCTAGGATCCACAGAGGGAGGGGCTGCTGGAGAAGCTCTCTGAAGCAGGTGGCTTGAACTGAGTGAGGCTTGGAAGGCAGGGCTGAATTAGTCACCAAGTCACACAGGAGCTTTTCCTGCTGAGATGAATACTCCAGGCGTGTTTATCCAAGCCTCTGAAGCCACGTGGGTTCATGGCTACAGCAGAGGCCCCGGACAGAGGGGCCGACTCTGGCATCCTGTCCTATTTTGAGGGCAGAAACAGGACAAAGTTGTTAGAAATGACATCAAGAAAGGTTCAGCCAAACCCTGAGGCCTGGACCCTTCCTTTTTGATGTCTTAGAGAACTGTTTGGAAGGTTATCTGGGGGATCTGTGGAAAAGCATGTCCAGGGTATGTTGGCCCCTCTCCCCTTGGGTGGATCTGGTGTGCCTTTCTGCTCCTTAGCTGGAACAACATGTAGCTGCCCTTATGTAGAAGTCAGGCTAGTGTTAAATATGTTGGCTTGATAGCTGGGAAAGAAAGCAAAGCCCACTTTGAACTGAGGCCAGTCTAAGTATTACTCATGCTCAGTACAGTTTCAGCTTAACTCATCCTTGGCATTTTATTTGCTTTTTTGCAGTTGTGGGATATGACCCCAGTAGTGTCATGATATCTCACCCAAGGACTAGAAGATGGTTTTCACTAAAGAAACACTTGTTTGAGCCTGAAATCATCACGGGAGAAGCACAGAATGCATATGAGCAGGAAGAGAGACTGAAGGCTCCGAGTGAATCTGTGTTCTCCCTGGACTGTGGGGTGAACTAGTGGAAGAGTGCTCTCGGGACTCTTCAGCTGTCCTTACCTGTAAAAGAAGATATTTTTTTATCAAATGGTTTATTCAGCCTGGCTGCGCTGTGTTGTGTTGAATGCATTGGAAAATCTGTGTGGGGTGTTAAAGCTTCCGTGTTCTAGCCTTCCATTAAACTCATTGCTTTCTGTGTCGGGGGCGGGGGGAGAAGAGAGAGAGAGAAATACCTGTGGAAGGTGTTATGTCGTATAAAACAGTGTCCACATTTTCTTCACCTCAGCATGTACCAGACGGAGCCTTTCTCTTCCCTTAAGTCTTCCTCTGGCCGCACTCCTCTCGCCAGGGTGTGTGAGTACAGTTTGTTCTGCTTCCGTGGCCAGATAAGAGTTGGAAAACCATGCGTGTCCACAGCTGGCCTCTTGAGTCACCTGTGGGGAGCAATTGTGCTGTCGGCAGTGCCTGTGACTCCGCTTCTGTGGTCTCTTTAGTCCACACTAGGAAATGCTTTCAGAAACTGCTGTCCCCACCACCAGCCCAGACAGCGGTCATGTGACTCAGCCTCACCCAGCAGTGCCTGTGTCTTTCCGAATTCAGTGAGGGCTGCTTGAGCCTTTTGCATTTTGGACTTGGGGAATTTTGGTTTTTTGATTTTGTTTTTATAGCTTTCCTTTGCTCATAATATGAAAGACAAGCAAAAACATCCAAGCTCCAGAAGTGTCTTGAAGGTGCGTCTTTCTACGTGGTGTTGTCTCTAAATGTGAACATTTATAGCTTACAGATTAGTGCCCCATCTCTTCAGCCGTTCATATTTAGCTCCCTTTTAAAACCAGGTACTTAAGCATCTTTATGGGAATGTACACTCTTCTGTGAAGCCAGCTGTGATCTAAACAGAAGCACAGAGGCACAGAGAAACGAGCAGGGTTCTCCTAGGGAAATCAGTCCAGCTTGATAAGGTGCAGTCCAAAGGACTCACTTTGGAATATCAAGGTACATTAAAAGTAGTAGCAAGCCCGTGCCTGGAAAAAGGCCTGTCCAGTCACCTCACACATGCTCCCCCATCAGGAATATCAGTGGGGCTGCCAGGTCAGAGTCTCGTGGGTAAACAGGCTGATTGCTTGCCCTGCCTTTCCATGTCACAACTCCGCTGTGTCTTCTTCACTCCTGACTTGACAGGTATTTCCTGGCAGGAAGTACGGAAATGGAATTACAGCCCTCCCCTTTTATTTTGGTCCCGTTCCTAGAAAAGCCGTTTCCCTCCTGTCATCGTTGCTTCTCTTTCTGGAGGAAGCTGCAGTAGTCATACTCTAACAGCCCAGAGTGCTTCCTAGGACACAGCGTCCTGGAGTCCCTTCTGCTGCCTGGCACTGGGAAGCAGGGCTGGTGTACTCCTCCCACAGCCACGCCCCTGGCAACTGTGATGTGAGAGCAGAACTCTGCACACACTCCAGGAAGTTGTCACCACTGTGGTTTAACAGCCCATTCCATGAAATGCCACCTAGGTGTGTTCTCTGTGTGACTGCTCCATTACAGAGCCTTGAAGAGGGACTCAGAGCTAAAATACTCAAATATCGATGATATGGTTGATGCTAGAATCTCCGGCCTCTCCGCAAGTTGTAGAGAACTGTCTGTTGGAAATCAGTCATGGAAGTCTCTGAACGGAAGCATGGCTGCATATGGGGAAGGAAATACGGTATTAGGAAAGCGGAAGCTCGGGCACCCAGCAAGCCTGTGTGGATTTCCGCTCATGTATGGATGAATTCAGACTCCTAGGAAACGAATTGTCTTCATTAGAACCCTTTATACTCTTGGATGGCCCTTCATACCTCTCTAGTCACCTCCCAGCTACAGCGCATCCTGAAGAGTCCCCAGAGGTTGAAGCTTCACAGTGATGAAAATCATGGTTGTCACCACAGATAACCAGGGTCTCCACGGCTCTGCCCTTTCCTGTTACCCATGTGACTACCGAATCCATTGAAAGGAGTGCATCAGAACAGCTACCTATGCACAGAGCAGTGCAGTGTGGGATGCTTGTGTCTGCCTGGTGTTCTTGACGCACAGAGAAGTGGGTGCTGGCTCTGATAGGTTTCCAAGCATTCTCTGAAAAAGAAGACTTTGTCTATCAGACATGAACACTGGCACGGTGCTTGGCTTGTGTCTCTTCTGAGCAAAAGAATCACAAGTCTGTCTCTCCCTTAGCAAAAATTGATTTTAGAAATAAGTTCTTGGCCCAGCACTTGGGAGGCAGAGGCAGGCGGATCTCTGTGAGTTCGAGACCAGCCTGGTTTACAAGAGCTAGTTCCAGGACAGGCTCCAAAGCTACACAGAGAAACCCTGTCTCGAAAAACCAAAAAAAAGAAATAAGTACTTGGAATTTTGTGTCCTTTTATAAAAGGTTAGTCAACATAATGTGTTTCTCATTTAATTGTTTGAATTATTCATGAAATTTCAACATTGGAAGGGAATCTTAAGATCTTGAATGTCCTAGGTTAGGCACACCGGGCTGTTAGATAGAGCCACGGTAAAACGAAGAGAATCTCAAAGAACACTCAAAAAACTGGCATTTGTTATTACCAATGGCAGCCCGAGTAGACAGAAGTAATCCCTTGCGTGGGGTAGGAAGTCTCTGGAATCAGGTTGGATACTGTCTTGAGAAAATTTGACATAACTTTGGGTGTCTGCCTGTGGTTCCGAGTGGAGCCTGTTTACCCAAAGGCAGGTAGTCCTGCTTACCCCTGTGTGTCATACCCCACCAACCACCCTGGGGACAAAGTTGAATCTCACAGTCAGGGCTCTGGAGTTCCCACCGCCCTGCTGTCTAAGGGCTACTCCACCGAGTCTGGGCTTCCGACGTCCGTCCTTGGGAGACACGACCTCAGCATCTCAGAATCATGTTTCTAAAGTGTACTGTGGTTTTGTTTAACACCAATCCTTAGAAAGCTTGAATTTCAACTTCAAAGCAAAAAAATAGCTTGGAACTATGTGTCACAGTTGGTTCACAGAAATATTCATTAATGGGGCCTTTGGTTTCGTTTTTTCCTAATATTTAAATATATATATATTTGTATATATGTGAGTTTATTCACTAAGATTTATATTTTAAAGTAAAAGATAAACATTTTTCCAAAGTGCTCTTATTTTTCTTTCCTTTAAAATAACATTAGGGTTCATTTTTTGTTGGTGTAAAGGTAGATAGATACTCAGCACCTCGCTGAAGTGACACTTAATGGTTTGTCACCTTTTCAAGCTGTAAGCCCTACCAGGGAATGTCTGTGTGTTCTGTAAACTGTAGCTCAGCTCGACAGCCAAGAACTACCCACTAATTTTCTGGGGATTGGGTCTGCATTTTCACGTTGGATTCCCACCGAGAAGCCTCAGGGCTACCACGGGCAGCAGTGTGTGTTGCTGGCATGAGGTCCTCCCTTGGACTTCCCACGCCAGAGCCTGTTATCAAAAGGCGTTGAAAAGGAGATCAGATCTCTGAGTGAGGCATGAATTCCACCGGAGTGCTTCTAGACTTGTGACTCTGACTCTATGAATGTTGCTTATTCCGAGACCAACCTAGTTGTCGTCAGCCGCCAGCTGCAGAACCCACCTCACTCAGGCATCTGAAAACTTTCTGGTCTGTTCCATCTAGGACCTAGTAGGTGTGGTTTTAGATAAAGATGGTAAACATATTTGTTAGTACTATCTCGTTTAAGATGCCCAAAGTGTTTACCTTTAGGGGCTGAGGGAGTCTGACTGAGGAGACAAAGTGTTTAGGAAATTCAGATTGGTTCAAAAGGTAGGTTTCAATTCTGATTTTAAATATTTCTATTTTCTCTTGGTTCTTTGAGGTGTATGAGAGGGTGATTTTTATTTTTAAAGGGAAAGCAGCTTGAGTGTGTACATCTCATTGTTTCAATGGATATGGAGCCTTTCATTCATAGCATATGCCAGTGTGAGCTCTGGACCAAATACTCACATCACCATTGCCCTTGTTCTGTGTGTGCTTGCAATTCATGCCATTTTCCTTGCATTGTAAGTGGCTTTTTCAAGGTATCGTTGTTCTGGGGAGGGAAACAATCTTACATGGCAAGCGTAAAAACTGTTACTACCTGGACAGCAGGGAAGCTACTAACCTCCCCCACCATCATGCCTGCCCATGCTGTATCTTAGCCAGGGACTTGGGCTCTTCCCTTTGCACAGCTGCCACCTGGGCAGCTGTAAGTTTGTTACTTTATGGCTATCTTTTCCCAGAAAACTCGGGAACTAGGAGATTAGGCAAGGACTCAGCTAAGCATGCTGTAAAGCCCAAGCCTAGAAGCTGGAACAGGCATCTCCATGGTGGCTCTAGCCAAACCCCTCTGGCTCTGTGCTCTGTGCCACGGGATCCCACCAGCCAGACCCACCGCTCCTGAGCCTGACCTGATGTGATGAGGTGGTACCGAGTGAGAATACTCTGTGACATTAAGATGACTGAACCCATGCAAATGTTGCTCGACACTGTGAATGTCTCTCTCTCCTTGTTTTCCCCTGAACTGCCCTCCAGCCTCTCATGTATGTGTAGCCTCTGCCAGTGTACGGCTCTCAGAGCAGTAGCCTCTGTGGCTCAGAATAAATGTCCAAACATCTGACTTCTGCCTTGGTCCCATCATTGTCAATGTAGCTGCATAAACCCAGCAACTCTTGTTGTTTCCACCCTGGTGGGTTCTGACCCGTCAAGGCGGGGTGGGAAAGTTTTCACGTCACTCTCCACCTGGCTGTGTAGACTTCAAAAAGAGTCGCCATCGTAGGTGAGTCATTGTTGGCCACCTGAGCTCAGCACGTGGCTGCAGCCATGTGTTTCTTTTCAACATTGGGTACATTTCCTGTACACAGGGTAATTTCCAAGTAAAGATCAAGAACTCGAGCGTGAACAGAGTCAGGAGCCTCAGTGAAAACCCTTTAGGTCCACCTTATGGAGAAGAAAATAGGTACTAAGAAATAGGGGACCCCCGTGAGGAAGAGCTGGGGAGGGGCGTGGCAGGGTGGCCTTACCCACTCAAAAGCCCGACTCCCTGTCCTTCCTCCCAGTACCACCCATGCCCAGCACAGCAGGCAACACAGGCTTCCTCTCACAGAAAGGAATGAGGCAGTAGACAGATGTTTCCAGCCGTGCCCTTCTGCTAGTCTGGCGTATGCCCTCCTAGCAAGTTCGTGCTGAGAGCTCCCTCCTTCGGTGTTCCCTGCAGCTGAGCCACACGGGTATGGCTCCAACTGCATGGAGAAACAGCCGATTTTCTTCCACTGTGAGGATGAGGCCCATTCAGTTTACCTTTATCACCAAGAACTTATGCCAGCAGATTCGAAACTCACCAACTGGTTTTGTTCCAACTTTGAAGTTATAAGAGCAATTGAAATATAGGGTTTTTGTTGTTGTTTTTATTTTTGTTTGTCTTTTAAAGTGTATAACTCAAAGGCCAGGTGGTTCTTGAAGCTTTACAATCAGGCCTTGTTTAAATTGCTACTGAGAGCGTGTGTTGTCTTCCAGAGACATGCGCAGCCAAGCAGTATGCAGCCTTCTGCCTGGGTACAGAAGCAACTGTCCAGCGGATAGTCTGTGGGCTCCAGAGTCCCCTCAAGCTGACAGTGCCCTATCTTATAAAATCAAATAAAAGAGGAACCTGCAAGGCCCTGGTGCTTTAGTGGCATCCTTGGGGGAAGGAGCCTCATTTTAGGCCTCTCATCCACACACACACACCTGGCGTTTTCCTGTTGCTCTTGGCCCTGCACTGGGTGTGGCCTGGTCTATCTCAGTCCCACGTCATCAGGTTTTCAGTGAACTCCTCTTGTAGGGCCAGATAGCAGCCAGAGCTGGGTGGTATGGGAGCGACATTTGGAGATAGTGCCATTGCCCTAGTACCAGAGGGCACCAAAGAAAAGGGACTGGCTTGTGCAGGAGGCCGCACATTCTCTTTGGACCCAGTTCCAATCTGCCAGACCAGTGAGTGCTTCCAAAGAGGAGCAAGGTCGGTTTGCTGCCCTTGAGTTGCTGTTGTGGCCAGTTGTGGCCAGTTGCTGCTCTCACGGGACTTGGTCAGCTTCCCAGACGTCCACCACCTAGGTAGGAACCAGGAGCAGCTCACGTGCTCAGAGAACTCAGCAAGTTCGTCAAGATAAACGAGAAAGGGATCAAGATGAAGGCTCAGTCACATCCAAAAGCTCAGCCAGAACTGCTGAAGGAATCACCTCCCTAGGGATTCTAGGCTCAGTCAAGCAGAGGAGAAAGTCTCGTCCCCAGGTGACCTAGCCAGGTGGGCACCATTAAGGCCAAGTTTCTGTCCCAGCCCTTCATCGCCTGCTTCATTACCAAGAAGGAAGGCACCGTGAAGAAAGCAACCACTGAGCAGTGAGTGTCAGGGAAGGCTGAGGTCTCACCTGGGAGGAGGAGGGGAGCTCAACAGTGTGTGTCTGCAAAGGAAGGGATTTTTTTTCTAGTGGTTTGACTTCTTAATGCCAAAAATATCAAACAAACAAACAAATGAAGTGGGGCCTTAAAACATTCTCTTAAAAATAGAACATGTAAGCTGTTCAGAATTGACTCCAGGAAGCCTCTCTCTGAAGGCCCTGAGCGTGGCTGGGTTGAAGATGGTGCATGTCAGAAATGGGAACGTGATGGGTCCCTGTGTCCCCCAGGTTTCTGGGCACCTGTGCCTGGATCAGCCCATTTCTGAAAGATCATCTCTTTCCGCAGCTGCTAGTGACATGCCCACGCTCCCCAAGTAACTCCAATAAATGCATTGGCTTCCCGCCCTCGGCCCCTCCATTACCATCTCTCCCCGATGTCCTAGCCACTCTCAGATTCTGGCCTTGGGCTATATCAACTGTTGGGTTTACTTCTTTTTAGGAAAGAGCTTCCCCCATCTCCCCTGCATCTCTTCTGCATACCTGGCACATAGCTATAGGCAACACTTACCTGCTGTCTGCCCTGCCTGTCCCTGTCCCACCCGTAACCTTAGCACCCTGTTTGTATGAGGGACCCAGCAACACTCACTGCCAGCTCTCTGTGTTCCCATTGGACCCCAGAGCAGCATCTCCAAGGGAAGCATGTTGGGGAACAAAGCAGACCTCTCAAGAAGCCAAGGGCTGAAGAGAAGCCGGGGGTAGCCAGGCCCCACAGAGGTCTCAGGGTTTTAGAGAAAGTACATCTAATCCAAGGTGGGCCCTCATTTTTTAAATTACAAATAAAAGAAAAACATTTGTTTGTTACGGAAACTTGAACTATACTGGGTTTTAAAAAAGGAATCTGAAGCCGGGCGGTGGTGGCGCATGCCTTTAATCCCACCACTCGGGAGGCAGAGGCAGGCAGATCTCTGGGAGTTCGAGGCCAGCCTGGTCTACAAGAGCTAGTTCCGGGACGGGCACCAAAGCAGAAAAACCCTGTCTTGAAAAACCAAAAAAAAAAAAGGAATCTGAAACTTCCTACGGACTCCTGAGACCACAGGTGATCACTACTGAGGTCCACTCAACCTTCTAGGGCCCCTGGCCAGGCAGGTACCAGCACTGGTCTGTGCCTCCTCTCTGACGTGAGGCCAACACATGGCCACATGCACAGTAACTCAGACGTCAGATCCCAGCAGTGGCCTTCATAGATACAGAATCTGTAGACACGAGTTAATGTTGGCATGTTCAGGATGGTAAACTTCCAGTTTAAGAAGCTGGGGTCCCGGACAGGAGAGACAGTATTTTTTTTCCACAAAGAAAGAAGAATTGAGAAACTCAGAGTCTCAACCCCACCTGGTAGCTTCAGTGTCATGTGACTTTCCTAGAAAACCTCCTCTGTTCACCCCACATAAAGAGGGTAACTCACACTAGAGAAACGAGCCCATCCAAGCCCAGTGAACCGGTGAGTTTAGTGGCATTACATGTAGGAGCGTGAGAACTTACTGGTAGCTATACCACAGAGGTGCTCCTGCACCCCGTAATTGTTGACTGATTATGGATGCTGGGGGAAGCTCAGAACCCCTTCTTCCCCAGGAGGCGATGTTAATGGAGCCAATCGTATGAGAGCCTCGTGTAATTACTCACACCTGTTCTGATTTCCTTCCCTGCCGTTTCATGCCCAGAGGACAGAGCTCACACACAGTCTCCCTGAGAGCCAAGAATGTCCTTTCTGTGCACATGACAGGACGCTGTCACTGTCCTAGTCTGGCAAACCCCTAAGCTGGTTGTGGAGCCATTTTCTCCCAGTTGACACCCTGAAAGGAGGAGAAAGTCAGGTGAGTTCCCAGAGTCACAAGACCTGGCCCCAAGGTCAGAAAGGCAGCAGGACCTGCTGGGGAGAAGACTCCTGCCAGGTGAGCTGCTAACAAGGCTTGCAGGGAGCTCCAGGGGCAGGTTCTGGGTCTTCACCCAGGCTAGGCTGGGCTTTTGGGTCGTGCGGTTGTTTGAGTCTCCCATGCCCCTGTGAGTAATTCCAATAGACTCGTTTCTTTGGGCTGTGGTGCACAGATGTCCCTCGCCAGGAAAAGTCACACCACCAGGTCTCTGGGATGCAGCCAGCAGCAATGTGTATGCCTTTTCCTAGAGGAATGTGGTTGGAGCAGAAAGAAGATCCTAGGACCTGGATGTTCTGTTTAGAATCTGATACCTGGCTGGGCCTGGCGACTCTCACCTATAACCCCAGCACTCAGAGAAGTCTACAGTAGAGGACTCATTGATCTGTGGCCAACCTGCTTATCTATTGACGCCCACCTCAAAAAGTAACATGACCTCAGATGTCTTTACTTATTGGTATGGTACAGACAGCTTTGTTTTGCCCTGCACATTTATCATGACAAGGAGAGTGGAGAATGGATTTCCTCTGTGCTGGAGCTCCGTGGTTAGTAATCCATTTCCATTTACCAATGCTGTAGTGAGCAGCTTCATTTCCCATGGCGTCATCCCTTGGCGTTAAATCTGCCAACACAGGTTGACTGGCGACACTTACACCTGGAGTGTGTTTGAGAGCCAGGATCTCCAGAGCTGTGGCAATGGCCTCTGGGCGGGCATGGTCTCTTGTGCCTCAGTCCCCTCGTTTGCTAACAGTGTGGTGGCAAACAGTACCCAGATATCTGGTATATTCACGTGCCCACTGAGGGCTTGCATTTCCCACTTTGCGGAGGTGCAGAGCGTCCCCTCCTCTTCCAGGTCATCCCAACTCTCATTTCCTCTGTGCTCCTGTAATTTCCCAAATCCTATGTGCTGTTGAGATGACTTAGACCTGCCCCCCATTATCTCAGGCCATATGCAGTCCCTTCTACCCTGAAAATAACCATGCTCTCCAGGACACAGAGACACCCATGTGCCTACTCTTAGCCGTGCACAAGGCAGACTTGAGAGTAAAGCTATGCACGGGAGGAGGTTCTGCCTTCCATGTCCAGGCCCCTACTCCACGGAGAAGAAACAGCTCATCAGTCCAGGTCATTCCAGGGAGATTCAAAGCTGTGGGGCTGTGTAGATATTTATAAATGAAGCATAGTGGCTCAGCCATGAAAGTGACAACGTCACTGAAGTGTCACCCAGCTAGCGGTACTGAAGAGAAGTGTCTGGCCAGGTTCACTAGGGACCTTAGCTTAAGGAGAGAGAGAAGGCTCCCTGAGGTACAGGACCGGCCAGGGCTGTAAGCAAGTGTGTGAGACAAGCCCCCGGCACAGCCTGGCAAGGATTCTCGAACATGTTTCCCCATGATTCCACATCTTCCTGATGTCTCCTCGAGCCGTTTATGGACTGTTCCATCTGTGTGGGGACAAATTAAGGACCTTGCTTATTTATGGCTTCACTTGGAAACATGGAAGAAATCTGTTTCTGTGTTGCTCCTCCTCTTTGGAGACTAGACACAGAGAAGAGTCTGCCAGGTGAGGCTTCCGTGGCTCCCCGAACAAGGGAACAAGTGACCATGTCACCGTTATAGAACATTTTGAGGGGAGCCCCCACAGACCCCTGGGACATAGTTGACCTTGGAAGTCACTGAACAAAATATTGTTCCTTTAAATCCCTCTGTCCACATTAAAGCAAGTTACAAAGGTCTGAGACAATAGTGTGAAAAATAAGATGTAGATATTATATTTATTAATATATGTTAAAATCTCTGAGCCTGAAGTCCAGTAACACCAAACCTCTACGTAAGTATCTACATTTGGTAATGATTACAAAGACTGGCCTAAAGAATCAAAGCATATATCCAATCAAGGGTTGTCTAAAAATGTTCAGCTTTGGGAGACAGAGGGTCCCCCTAGTTCTTTCTCACTGCCGCTCTCAGCCCATCTAACCCACCTATATTTGTGACACCCCCTGACTGACCGGCAGAACCACTCTCCACAAGGGACTCCAGTGGCCACACCAGGCTGGGACGCAGGGCGGCAACCTTTATTACCCTTCCTGTCCTCCGTTCTCATCTCTCCACACATTCTCTCAGTCCTGTTGCTGCCTGCCCACAGAAGCCCATGTGTCCAGCTCTCCTCCTTCCCCTAGGGACTCTACCTCTTGATCCAGACCCAGGGCCCCCTAGTTCTTTCCTGTCACCCCTTCCAGTCTTTCCTTCTACCCCATCTCCAGTCCTCTGTGACAATGGGTCACCCGCAGACACATTCTCTATCAGGATCCCCACAGGCACACTAGGATAGGATCCAGAGTGGCCAACAGCAACCAAGGAACAGAACACCCACCCAACAGAGGAGACAGCAGATATCTATGTCAAGAACATCATGATTATTATGACTTCAAACTCCAGGTGCCTAGATCTCAGCACAAAAACATCCATGAAAAGCCAAGGCAACATGGCTCTTCCAGAAGGGCAGCAGGCACATGCTCCATCACAGCCCCTGAGAAAAGCTATTAGCTGAAGCACAAGATAAGGACTTCAAAGTATCAATTCCAAGTGTGTCCAAGGACCTTAGGGAAGATATGAATAAAAGCCTTAACGAAGACCATGAAAACAATTTAACAAAGAAGTAGAATCACTGAAGAAAACCCAAACTTAAATAAAACTAGAAATGAAAAAAATCAGGATGTAAAATGAAGACCTCATTGGTAAGCCTCATCAACAGATTAAAAGACAAAAGAGAGAATTTCAGGTCTTGAAGAAAAGGTCGAAGTGGATAGCTCAGTTATAGAAAATGTTAAATCTGAAGAATTCCAGGCACAAAACATGAAGGAAATCTGGGACACTATGGGAAGACAAAACCTATAGAAGAAGAAGAAGAAGAAGAAGAAGAAGAAGAAGAAGAAGAAGAAGAAGAAGAAGAAGAAGAAGAAGAAGAAGAAGAAGAAGAAGAAGAAG
>NC_022019.1:15356026-15363596 GCF_000317375.1 Microtus ochrogaster | reverse complement strand
AAGAAACAGACCACATCATCAAGGTCAGACATCACATCAGGTGAAAAGAATGGAAAAAGATATCCCAAACAACTTATCCCAAGAAGCAGGCAGGCATAGCTGTTTTAATATCTGACCAAATAAACGTCAAATCAAGAGTGATCAGAAGAGACAGGGAAGGGCAGGCACTACATACTCGTCAAAGGACAAATCCACCAAGAGGACACTGCAATTCTTTTTTTGTTTGTTTGTTTGTTTTTTTGTTTTTCGAGACAGGGTTTCTCTGTGGCTTTGGAGCCTGTCCTGGAACTAGCTCTGTAGACCAGGCTGGTCTCAAACTCATAGAGATCCGCCTGCCTCTGCCTCCTGAGTGCTGGGTACACCAGGGCGTGCACCACCATCGCCCGGCTGACACTGTAATTCTTAACGTTTATGCGCCAAACACGAGGGCACCCACATTCATAAAAAGAACAATACTGTAGCCAAAATCGCATGTTGACCTTGGCGCAGTGATGTGGATGACATCAGGACACCACTCTCACCAATACACAGGTCATCCAGACAAAAGGTAAACAAAGGAGTACTGGAGCTGATGTCATGAATCATATGAACCTAATGGGCATCTATAGGACGTTCCACCCAAACACCAAAAGCTGACCACACCTTAGGACACACACAAGCCTCACGGAAGAAAATTGAAATAATGTCCTGCATCCTATCTAACCACCCTTGATTAAAGCTGGATATCAGCCACAGAAACAGAAGAGAGTATACAAACTCATGGAAACTCAGCAACTCACTGCTGATGAAAATTCAGTCGAGACAGAAATCAAGAAAGAAATTTAAAACTTTTTAAGAGTTGAATTAGCTCTCCCGACAAAGTCTGTTGCGCATGCTTAGACTTGAAAGTTGCGGGATCCTAGAGCTGTTTGCTTCTGTTGGTTGCAGGCAGACTCAAGAAGTGAAGCGGTGAATCGCTTATTATTTTTGCTTGAGGTTTTTTTTTTGTAATTTACTTTAGAAATATATTAACTATACATAAAACCAGGATGGGAGGGCGGGGAGGTGTTGAGACTCCCTGGCTGTCCTGAAGCTCGCTGTGTATGTTTGAGACCAGGCTGGCCTCAAATTCACTGAGATCCATCTTCCTCTGCCTCCTGAGTGCTGGGATTAAAGGCATGTGCCACCACTACTTGGCAGACTTATTTATCTTTATTTTATGTGTATGTGTAAACGTTTTGCCTAAAAGTATGTATGAGTACCACATACTTACCTGATGCCAGCAAAGGTGAAATATGGGCATCTGATCTTTTGTAACTAAATATAGATGTTTGTGAGTTATCATGTGGGTGCTGAGAATTGAACCCAGTTCTCTACAAGAGCAGCCAATGCTCTTTACCAATGATACATTTCTCTAGCTCCTGCTTCTGTGTTTTTCAGATGTTTAAGTAGGGGCCTGTCTAGTAGTGTGTGCCTTTAATCCTAGCACTCAGGAGGTAAAGGCCGGAGGCTCTCTGTGAAAGAGACCTTGCCAAAAATTAAAAAAAAAAAAGAGTTGAATTAAAATGAAAAGACAACATTTTCAAACCTATGGGACACCATGGAGGCCATTCTAAGAGGCAAGTTCATAGCACTAAGTGCCTACATAAAAAAGTTAGAGAAATCTCATATTTGTAACTTAATTACACACCTGGAAACTCTAAAGAAACAAGAAGAAATAATATCCAAAATAATCAAGTTTGGGGCCAAAAAAATCAATGAAATAGCAATAAACAACAATTAAAATATAACAATAGAAAGAATCAATGAAATGAAGACATTAAAACCATAACTTAATAAATGAGACCTCATGAAGCTGAAAAACAATATAGCAAAGGACACCATTATTCGAGCAAATTGGCAGCCTAGATGGGACAGACACTTTACCAGCTGTACATCTGAGAGAGGATTAGTATCTAGAATATATGAGGAACTAAAATAAATAAATAAAAACCTGCACAGAAGAAAACAATAGCCCAGTTCAAAGGGGGATACACAATTGAAAACAGAGTTCTCAAAAGATGAAATTCAGCACTCGGGAGGCAGAGGCAGGCAGATCTCTGTGAGTTCAAGACCAGCCTGGTCTATAAGAGCTAGTGTTGTAATAGGAGCGGCGGGGCTGCGTCCCCAGCACCCCCGCCGCCTGCTCGGCTAGCTTATGCCCGAAATAACAACACACAAACTGTATTCATTTAAACACTGCTTGGCCCATTTCTATCTAGCCTCTTCTCAGCTAACTCTTGCACCTGAACTAGTCCATTTCTAATCATCTGTGTAGCACAGCTAGGTGCCTTCCCAGGAAGATTTTAGCCAACGTCCATCCTGGGTCGGAGCTTCATTGTGTCTCTGCCCGGGAGAGGGGAGCATGGCGTTTCTGAGCTCACTTCCTCTTCCTCCCAGCATTTTGTTCTGTTTACTCCTCCCACCTATGTTTTAACCTATCAGGGCCAAGCAGTTTCTTTATTGCTTAACCAATAAAATCAACAGATTGATATATGACACTCCCACATCAAGCTAGTTCCAGGACAGGCTCCAAAACCACAGAGAAACCCTGTCTCGAAAAAAAACAAAAAAACAAAAAAAAAATGCTCTCCAAAAGATGAAATTCAGATGGCTGAAAAAAATGTTCAATATTCTTAGCCATCAGGGAAAGGCAAATTATAACTACTTGGAGATTTCATTTTATCCCAGTCAGAATGGCCAAGATCAATAAAACAAACGACAGTTCATGCTGATGAGGATGCAGGGTCAGAACAAGTATCCATTGCTGGTGGGAGTGCAGACTTGTACGGCTACTATGGAGGTTTCTCAAAAAGCTGAAAGCCAATCTACCACAAGGTCTAGTTGTACAACCCTTGGGCATATTCTCAAAGGACTCTACACCCTGTTACAGAGACACTTGCTGATCCATGTCCACTGCTGCTCTAGTCATAATAGCCAGAAATTTGAACAACCTAGATGTGTATCGGCTCATGAGTGGATCATGAAAATGTAGCACATTTACACGATTTATTATGTAAAAATGGAATCATCGTGAGTGAAGTAACCCATACTCAAAAGACAATTTTTTTCTTTTTTTTAAATATTTACTTATTTATTTATTATGTATACAATATTCTTTCTGTGTTATGCCTGAAGGCCAGAAGAGGGCACCAGACCTCATTACAGATGGTTGTGAGCCACCATGTGGTTGCTGGGAATTGAACTCAGGACCTTTGGAAGAGCAGGCAATGCTCTTAACCTCTGAGCCATCTCTCCAGCCCGCTCAAAAGACAAATATTGTATGGTTTCTCTTGTATGAGGATGCTAGCTTTTGAGCTTAAATGTATTTCAATCCAAGAAGGCTTACAGCTATTATGTATTATCAAACTTCTGAATGTCTGTCTTGAGTTTTGTCACCTATTTGTCTGTTTGATTGCTTGTGGCAGAATCCTTGTAGCCCGAGCTCCCCTTGAACCTGCATGATCTTGGCTTTGAATTGCTGATATTCCTGACTCTATTTCGTGTTCTAGAATTACAAGCCTGCCTGCACTGCCACTCCAGTAAATGCTCTGATTTATAAATGGAAAAAAACATATTTCAATCCAATTAACCACAGAGGTTAGGTACCTAGTAAGGGACCAGAGGGAGTGGGGGATCTTCCAAGGAAAGGGAAACAGAGAAGAGGAGAAAGTAGGGTGGGAGGAGTAAGTGCAGGAAAATGATGGAGGTCAGGTTAAAAGAGGGATGTGGGGAGGAAAATAACTGTAAAGGTCTTTTGAAAAGCAATATGGAAGCCTACTACTAGTAGTCAGGGTTCCCCAGAGGAACAGAACTGATGAAATAAATATACTGGTAAAATTAATATATATTCATTGGATATGAATATAGCTTTAATATATTCTGTGAGTATGAATGTTAAATGAATATATTCTATGAATAAGAACTGAATATAATTATTGAATATGACTATTAATTAAATATATTTAACGAATATGTTTTTATATTCATCCTATCACTATATCATATATAGTCACACCTATAAACATCATAGGCCATTGCCAAGGTTATTGGTTACGCTCCACCATTTGGTGACAGGATCCTACTGCTGAAGACAACACCTACTTAACGCCATTGAACATGGAGAAGTCAAGCTGGTGCTCAATGAGCAGCTTCATCCCTCCTGACCAGATATGATGCTGTAAGTTACTCTCCGTGTTACTGGAGGAGAAGGTAATCAATATCACCCAACTACAAGCTCTGTGACCTGTGACAGCCACCTGCCTGGCATGCCGCTGCTATAGCGGCACAAGTGTGATGGAATGGACTATCCACTTTCTGATTCGGCCCACTCCTTGAGGTGGAGCTCATATCTGATAAAGGGGCCAAAGCCTGAGCCTAGATCAGTGCTGGCCCTGGGGGAAACCTGATACTATTATTCTGCTAAAGGAATGACATTCTGTAATACCTGCAGACCAGTGCCTCTTTCAACTCCCATCAGAGAAGCTGCTTCTTGCCCTAGAGGGGAACACACAGAGTCCCGAAGGAGGATTAGTTGGGCTGTTCTTCCGGCCAGACCTTCCACAACCGCAGTCTAGCACGCAGGGAGCGGTTCCTGCCTACCTCACATGACTTAAGAGCCTCCGCTTTGGAGACCCTTCCCGAGCGCCCTCAGAGACTGCAGCCAGCAAATGGAAGCGCAAAATAAGATACAAGATATGATGTGGACTGGAAGCGCAAAATAAGATACAAGATATGATGTGGACACGTGTGTCTGTACAGTAGTCGTCATAGAGAATCTCAAAGAGTGTCCGTCCCTTACCCAGGCTCCCACAGAATGGACAACAGATGGTAAATCTCCTTTTTCTTGAGTCAATAACCAGATAAGTCCCAGTCAATGCTGTGAGAATCAATTTTATTCCCTCAGTGTGCATGGCGCCGACTGCAGTTCGTGGGATTCACCCACAGGCCTGTCTTTGACACGTGAACCAGTGTCGCTCTCCTTTCCCCAGAATCCTTCAATGTTCTCAGCTCTCTGATGAATTAAGCAAGGGAACCCTTCAGCCCCACTGCTGGAGAAGTCCTCAACTTCTCCCCACATCCAGTTTATAGCAACACCTACCTGAGTCTTTACTCTGTACCAGGGGCCGTGTCTGTCTCATGTAGCCTTGACCCCCACAGGCAGAGTGGAGTGAGCCCAGGATGCCACCTGATCTGAATTGTGCCAATGAAACCCTCCCCTAAGTGTAGAAATGAGACCAGTGGACGGGCACACCAACAGCTGCATTTGACCCTGTGAATGGAAGGAACGAGCTAGGCAGTTGACAAGACTCACTGAACAGCAGTCACAGAGAGGCAAAGTTTACCCTAGTTTCTGGCAGCCCTCTGTACTGGTGCAGACACCAGCTCTGCTTCTGTGTTCTCCAAGGTTACCTGGTTACCTCATGCTGATAGCTTGTTTGAGTCTCTGTTTTTCATAAACGACCTCTAGGGCACTCATAAGTTATGGGAAGTCCAGAAGTCCTTCTGGAAGAGTCAACTAACTTTCAAAATAATAATGTTTCAATGGGGAGTCAGGTGTGGTGGCACACACCTTTAATCCCCAGCACTCGGGAGGCAGAGGCAGGCGTCTCTATGAGTTCAACGTCAACCTGGTCCACAGAATGAGTTTTAGGACATCTGAGGCTGTGACACAGAGAAACCCTGTCTCAAAAAAACAAAAACAAACAAAAAGAATGTTTCTTTGGAAAGATATGGGCCACCCATGGCTGGAAATGGTAATGAGCGGTTTCCATGATCATTTTCCAGCATGATCCAATCCAGGAGCTTCTTTTCATTAAGACTCTTACCCAGTATTGGGGACAGTCAAGAATTTGAAGGGGCGGGGGATGAAGCAATGATAAGGGTATAGACTCTCAGGGAAGGACAGGCCTGGGATGGGGAAGGTACTGTCAGCTATCAGGGAATTTGCCCACGATCAGTTTTGCTGCTAGTAACAGGGGAAATCGTTCATCAGCATTGCATATATTATAAAAATACTAATAAGTATTTCTAATGTACGCAATTTCTCCCGAGAAAGTCATTATCTCAATGGAGGCTCATTACACGGAGATTTGGGAGTGGAATTTATTGTGGATACAGTCTTCTACAGCAGCGAGGACTTTTATTACATGGACACATGCCTTGGAGCAAAGCTCTCCCAATAAACTAATTAAGGAAGGATGTAAAACCATGCTCTGGGAATGGTAATGGAGAGATGCCATGTTCTTAAAGTATCACTAAAATAGGAGAATCTAAAGATGATTAAACTGCAGTGTCTTGGGTGTGATCACCTGGAACAGCGTTGAAGGTAACTGTTTGATGGAAAGTACAAATTGCAGGTTGTCCTGGCAAGTTTTCTGTCAACTTGGCACAAGCTACAGTTATCTGAATGGAGGGAGCCTCAGTTGAGAAAATGTCCCACAAGTTCTGACTGTAAGGCATTTTCTTGATTAGTGATTGATGGGGGAGGGCCCAGTCCATTGTAGGTGATGTCATCCCAGGGCTGGTGGTCCTGGGTTCTATAAGAAACCATGAGGAGCAAGTCAGTAAGCAGCACCCCTCCATGGCCTCCGCATCAGCTCCTGCCTCCAGGTTCCTGACCTGTTTGAGTTCCTGCCCTGACTTTCTTGGATACTGAGCAGTGATACGGAAGTATAAGAAAAATAAATGCTTTCCTTCCCAAGTTGTTTTTGGTCATTTTTTTTTTTTTTTTAATGACAAACAGTGATGTGGAAGTGTTAGCCAAATATAAACCCTTTCCTTCCCAAGCTGCTGTGGTCATGGTGTTTCATCACAGCAAACGTAACCCTAACTAAGACACAGTTTTTACACAGAGCATAGGAAAACTGATTCTATTTCCCTTAGATACCTCCTGGGGCCTGGGATGTAGCTCAGCAGCAGAAAGTGCTTTTCTAACTTGCACAAAGCCTCTAGTTCAATTCCCTGTATAGCAAAATGAAGAGCATGCCTTTAAAAAGACAGCGAGGTGACTCGGAAAGTAAAAACATTTGCCTGGGGACCTGATCCCATCCCTGGGACCCCCAGAGTGGAAGAGTGAATGATTCCCAAAAGTTGTCCTCTGTCCTTCCACAACACACGATGGTGCACACACACAGACACACACATAAATTATTTAATAAACAAGTGAACCGAGTAATTTGAAATTTTTGATTAAAACAAAAGACCTTTAGGGCTGGAGAGATGGCTCGGCAGTTAAAAACACTGGCTGTTCCTCCAGAGGACCCTGGTTCAATTCCTAAAACCCATAGGGTAGCTCACAACTGTGTAACTCCAGTTCTAGGAGATCCAACACCCTCACATAGATATACATGCAAGCAAAATGCCAATAAAATAAACAAGCTAAAAAGCAAAAACCAAAATGTTTAAAGCCACCTTGAATTAAAATTATGGGGCAGGCAAGGTGGTCCAGCAGGTGAAGAAACTTCATAAACCTGATGGCCTGGGTTTGATCCTGAGTCCCTCAAGGGAAGGAGAAGACAAATTGTCCTCTGACCTCCATGCATGTACTTGT
>NC_022019.1:15348604-15355926 GCF_000317375.1 Microtus ochrogaster | reverse complement strand
TTGTCCTCTGACCTCCATGCATGTACTTGTACACACACACACACACACACACACACACACACACACACACACAAATTAAAAAGGTTTAAATAAAAATGTAAAGTTTTGCTTGACTTTTAAAGGCCAATTTGATTATTGGCCAATGGGTTAAATACTCTGCACCTTGTACTGTGTACCAGGGAACACTGCGGTCCTTCCATTCCTGGGCAGATCCTGGTGTTGAATCAGAAAGACAGACTGCTGCACAGGCTAGCACCATCTGGGGAGCTCGGGCACCCACCTGCTAACCTTCCACATTATACTCAGGTGATTTCAAAGCCAGTGGGGTGGAGTCTCACTAGAAAGTCTATCCAGAGACACCAGCTTGCTGTTGGGGTTCTGGCCATAGGGTGGAAGTGGTAGAGGAAGAGTCGGGGTCCTCCCATCTCACCCTCAGCTCCAACACTCCCTTATCCAGTTCCATTCACTCCACACATATTTATCAAGGGCCAGCAAGTGGGCTCATTGCTGGGCAGTACCCACCAGCATCAGGGCAGCAGACAGCCAACCTCCACCTCCACTGGAGGCCATGGCCAAGCTGAAGTAGTGCAAGCTACTGTGGACACAGGTGGCGTGCAGCAGTGAAATGACCGAGAGGTCAGCTAAGTCCTAGGAAAGAGGCAACGAGAAGCAGATGGAAGGCCAGAGAGTGGGGAGGGAGAATTCAACCTTGGAGCGCCACTTAGTGGGCAAAGCAGGAAGTTCCAGGGACAGTACACGTTAATGTCAACTTGTATGACACAAGACACAAACTGAAGCAATGAAGCCGGTGTGTGTGTGCGTGTGTGTGTGTGTCTGAGGTCCCTCTACCAGGTTTGTGAAAGAAGCCTTTGGCAAGAGTCAGTGGGAAGAGAGTCCTCCAAGAGCATCATGGTGGCCAACGTCTTTAGACTAGAATGGCAGCATCGATGCTGAAGGAAGAGGACCGACTGACGGCAAGTCTCAGAAGTATCTGGAAGGCATCGCTGATGGAGTGTGTGAGGCCAGAAGGGAAGAATCAAGGATGGATGAGCAGTGTACAAATGGATGCTGCCAGGCATCACCATGGTCACAGAGGGTGACAAAAGGCCACTGTTGGCCATTCTGAGTTTGGGGTATCCGAGGTGTAGACTTGAAGTTCAGAGAAGGAATCTGGGTTGGGTTGGGGCCCCAGGACCCACGATAGTGGGAGAAGGGGTAGAGGACAGAAGAGAAGAGGGTAGGACTGGGGGATTCCAACTTCTACAGGACTCACGAGGAGAAGTCATAGCCTAGGGCAGGGCTTCTTAAACTTACCCCCTAGTGACCCTTCCCACATTAGAAACCTACACATGGTCCTGGGTATAGAGGTATAAAAAGTTGACATGCAAGTCAAGCATTTATTGATAACAAGTCATAAAGAAATTTATTTTATAAGGCAGACACCTAATACCAATCTCCATATGCATGCACACCTGCATATACATGGGCACATGCACGAACATGTACACATCTGTGCATGAGCCACACACAAAAATATTAACGTTTGCCCTAGTTTGCTTTCTGTTGCTATGTTAGGCACCATGAACAAATGTAAGTTGGGGATGAAAGGGTCTGTTTCACCTTACAGCTGTCTGAGGGAAGTCAGGACAGGCGCTGCAGGCAGGAACTGAAGCCGAGAGCATGGAAGAGTGCAGCTCACTGGCTTGCTCCCCGTGGATTGCTTAGCCTTCCCATGCCACTCAGTACCACCTTTTCAGGGGTGGCACTTCCCAATGTGGACTGGTCCTTCGCCCATCAGCCCCAATCACAATTTCATCAATCTGATAAAGGCATTCTCTCAATTGAGGTTTATTTCCCCAGATAATATCAGCATGTGTAAAAAATCAATCAGGACAACTGGCCACTTGTCAAATTAACATAGGCAGCCCATCACCACCAAACCAACCTTTCCTTTCTTGTCTATCCTCAGGGCTTCATATTAATGCCAATATCCACAATGTAAAAACATTCCAACTTTTAAAAGTCTCACTGTGTTTAAAAATTGAAATATCTTAAAAGTCCAGTCTCTTTAAAAATATCCAAAGTTTCTCTCCTATAAAATGAAGTGGGCTCCTATAAAATAAAAAATAAATCACATACTTCTTACACCAAGAGGGAAGAACCAGGACATAGCTATCATCAAAGCAAAGCAAAGCAAAACTCCAACAATATATGTTACTGTTGCTCACTGCTCCACTTCTGGAATTCACTCGTGATCTTCTGGGAGCCAAAGGCCCTGGACAGTGCCATCTCTCTGTCTCTGCCATCCACAGTTCAAACAACTCATCTCATAAGCTTAGGCCATCTCCAAGCCATGGCTGCTGCTGTCCTTTGGGACTTTCCTATGGTACTGCATGAATCTCCAAAATTCTGAGGTTTCCGCTGCAACCCTAAACAATAGCTTCTCCTGTTCTCTCGTCAGGGACCATGACACTGCCATGTAGTACTAAGTCTCACGTTCTCCTCGTGATCCCTCCGCTCCTGGGGCTCCAACTGAGGCTGCATCTCCACTAGTGGCCTCTCACTGGCCTCTCACTGATGTGGGCTGTCCTCCTGTATATATGTCGCTTTTATTGGTTGATGAATAAAGCTGTTTTAGCCAATGGCTTAGCAGAGTAAAGCCAGGTAGGAAATCTGAACAGAGATATATAGAAAGAGTAGATGGAGTCAAAGAGATGCCATGTAACTGCCCAAGGAGAAAGACACCAGAACCTTACTGGTAAGCAACAGCCTTGTGGTGATACACAGATTAATAGAAATGGATTAATTTAAGATGTAAGAGCTAGTTAGGAATATGCTTGAACTATTGACCAAACAGTGTTGTAATTAATATAGTTTCTGTGTGATTATTTGGGTCTCGGCAGCTGGGAATCAACTGTACAGTCTCTGTTTACATCTCACAGAGCCGAGCCTTAGCTGATCTCCGTGACCCCTTCATGCCTTCAAAATCAGTAACCACATGGGTTACTCTCCCAGCAAGAGACAGCCTTGGCCTGCTCTGTATAGGGTGGCTTCTCTCGTCCAGAAGATTTCACTCCAGTGATGCTGGGCTTTTCTTAATCACAGCTGACTCTTCATCCTCAGCTGACCAGAACACAAATTCTTAACTCAAAATATCACATGAGAGGCCCCAGTAGAGCCTATAAGGGACTCCCAACCCTGCCTCTGAAACTTCACCGTCAGGCCTCCGCCTCTGCACTGCTCCCAGCTCTCTCTCCCAGATTCCCACAAGAGCTCATTAAATTCCACCACGCAGCAGCTTTCCAAGCCCAGAGTTCTAAAACCCTTCACAGCTCTCCCGTGACAACAGGGTCAGGTCTGCCTCCACATTTATCTACTCTCTGGAACCAATTTCTGTCTTAGTCTAACTTTCCGTGGTTGTGATAAGGATCATAACTGACAGCAGTTTGGCCAGGGAGGGATTTATCATCTCCCCTCACAGGTTACAGACCCTGATGAAGAGGAAGCTGGAGGCAGAAACTGAAGCAGAGGCCATGGAAGAACACTGCTTACTGGCTTGCTACCCTTGTTTGCCATTTTTACTCTTCCCAGTACATACAACACTGCCCCCTAGTGGGCTAGGCCCTCCCATACCACTATTTAACAAAACACCCTACAGACTTGCTCACAGGAAATGCGAGGGCATCAGTCTCTCAATTGACATTCCTCTTCCAAGATGCTTCTACATTGTGTCAAGCTGACGAAAACCAACCAGGACATTTTAAAAAAGAGATTTATTTAAAAGCAGCTCATTAATGTCTATAGATATGTGTTTTACCGTTTATTAAAGGCAAAAGCAAATTTATATACTGACGAGATGGAATGCTTGTTCGTTTTTATGTGAAGAATTAAAGCTTGGCTGAATGTTTGATCCTGTAGGGTAACCTCTTGCCTACTACTCGCTGTCCCAGGAGCGCGCTCGGAGCTCTTGTCGTCAGGGAGGCTGCACGAGGTGTGGGCGGGTGCTCATGTGACCCAGAGTCTCCCCCACTCCAGGGACTTCATCCAGCACTCACTCGAGTTGACTGCCTACTTCCACAGGCACAAGCAGGAAGATACTCCTGTGTTTCTGACATTCAGCTTGAATGTCGTGGGCACATGCCGCCCACGAGGGAGCAAGCTGTGGGAACCGGGCCTCTAAGGACAGCACACTGATCCGGGAAATATTTGGAGACTCCTGGAGATCTCAGATCCTGGAGGTCTCCTCTGCCAGGGCTCTTCAAGCACCTTTGACCCCTTCCTGCGCATCCCCTTGGATATCGAGGTGGCTCAGAGTGTGAGCGAAGTCTTGGAGAATTTAGCCAAGGCGGAAGAGCTGTGCACAGAAAATGCCTAGCTTTGTGGCTGTTGTCGGGGAAAGATGCTGCTTCCAAGACTCTGACTGTGCAAACTGCCTCAAAGGTTCTCCTGATGGTGTTGAATCGCTTCTCAGATTTCATGGGTGACAAAGAGGGCAGGGATGTGACCGTGACCTGCAAGCATGCACGTCAGAGCCTAATAGAAGACCATCTGGGTACGCCCTCTATGCTGTGATGGTCGCTATCGGTTTAACTTGCCCCAGAGGACATCTCTTCTGTTTTATCAAAGCTGGCAATGGCCAGCGGTATAAGACGGATGATGACTCTAAGGTTGCCAGGTGAGACATGACTTCTGCCCTGCGGGAGCCTGCTTATGTGCTAGTCTACATCCAGCAGACTGATCTCAAAAAGGATGGTGCCACTGTGCCTGTCAGCAGAGTAAACAAGGCTCTTGGCCCCTGAACACCAGGTTGGGAAAGCCCAGCAGAGGAAATCTCAACAGAGGATCGCGAATGGAAACCACAGAGCCACAGGGACACACGGAGAATACAGCAAGCAAAGAAATCTCTTTAGACCTCTGGAAAGTCCTTCAGGAACACAGCAGCCTGAAGCCTGTGCTGAATCTCAGGACAGTTTAACCCACTCTGCCAGCCAAGGAAGGCAGATTCACCAGGCCAGACACAGAGAACGGTCCACCAGGCTCCTGACTGCTGGGAGTTGGGGGTAGCTGGTGGAACCCGGGATGGTGAGTGGCGGGGGTTGTGGGGTAATGAACACTGCGCAGTTCTGTAGTCCGGGACTAAGACCAAGAAGAAGGGCAGGAGATCCGGCTGTTTCCTAGCGCTCATTCCTCTTGTGGACACACTGTGAAACGGAGGACACCCTTGGAGCAAGAAATGGATTCACCCACCAGGCAGGACAGACCGTCTCACCCTCAGGTGCTCTCCATTTGTCTGCAGTGTCCTTGCCTGCCTTCCCCTCAACCCCACCCCAGTTGAGCCACGGGAATGACAATTTGAAAGTGGAAGAAACTGCTCAGGGTATTGATAAAAGTTAAACCTCCCTGGATTCTTGGGCGAAGTCTGCAGCGCCCTCTGCTGGAGCTCATCGGCTTTGCTCAGGGAAAACTTAACCGCGCACAAACCAGGATTCAGGATTTCAACTCAGCTGATGACTTGTTTGCCAAGCCCAGGTTTGTTTGCTGTATAGAGTACATTGTAGGACTTTGTTTTGATTCATTGTACTTGAAATGCAAATCTTTTGACCAAATAAATTTTGTTACTTGACACTTTGTCAGTCTTTTATTTTGCCATGAATGCAAATTGATTTGAATATTATCCAAGTTTTTACTGAATATTGTAGTAATATTGGCCTCATAGGTGTTTTTTCATAGTTTTCTTTAGCTAGTTCTGAGACATGGATTACAACGGGTGAAAAGATTATCTGTTATAAACAGTGTGAAGAAAGACAAGAGGGTTTGAGTTTTGCTTTAAAGAATGTCCGTCGTGGGCTAACAGGGCACAGGTGCTATGATGCTATGAAGGAGAAATGGGAAAACGCAGGTGTAGGAGAGGGAAGGGGGAAAGGATGTTTGAAGATGCTGGCCGTGAGAGGACACCTAGAGAGACGGCTCCGATTTAGGAGTACCGGCTGCACAACAGAGCCAGCACTGTTAGCTCAGGTGTGGGTGAACCAGCCCCGAAATTGTAACCAAAGGAGAGCCAGCTGTTCCCATGTCCCACTTCGCGGACCAACCTACAGCTGCGCAGGCCCAGACCCAGGGTTATGACTTGGCCTGCCCCAACATCCACCCATCTATGATCTGCTGGAATACGTGAAGGGAACTGACGCGTGACCCGAAGCTGCAGGATTTCCACGACACAGGGCGGCAGCAGGATGTCCAGGAAGAATCCTAGCGGGGGCCCAGTATCAAGCGTGTAATTAAGACCAAGGGCCTCCCTAGACCCTAAGAGAGACATACATAGTTCTAATCTACATGGGTAGTAGAAAAAGACAAGATCGCCTGAATAAATTGGGAGCATGGGGACCTTGGGAGAGGGGAGAGACAGGGAGGGGAGCAGAGAAAAATGTAGAGCTCAATAAAAATCAATTAAAAAATAGTTTTCTCCAGGCGGTGGTGGCATACGCCTTTAATCCCAGCACTCGGGAGGCAGAGGCAGACAGATCTCTGTGAGTTCGAGGCCAGCCTGGTCTACAAGAGCTAGTTCCAGCACAGGCTTGGAAAGCTACAGAGAAACCCTGTCTCAAAAAAACTAAACTAAAAAAAAAAAATAGTTTTCAGTATGAAATGCTGCATCTTAAATGCTATTCTGGCAACATAGATATATAAGTGAGCTATTAAAACATGCAGCAATTTGTGGGTTACTTTTTACTAATATCTTAATATCCTAACTTTTATATTGCATTTTTACTCTACAGAATTGTTATATAGGAAATTAGCTGGAAAGGACTGAACAACAGGACCCAAATGATAGGAGACTGACATCATGCAGACTGAGCAGGTTGTATTCATGTATTTAGGAATATACCTATGTATACATACATATATATGCATATATATATACATATATATCACAACAATTAATGTAAAAAGAGGTCATGAATTTGATAGCAAGCAAGGCAAGTGCATTGGAAGGTTTGGAGGGAGGAAAAGGAATGAAGAAATGGTGTAATTATACGATCAAAAAGAAAAAATACAGAAAGGAAAAAACTTTTTTTTATAAAAAAAGAAAAGCAAGAACAATTGATGAACCAGTTCAAAGTTCTACAACAGGGTATAAAGAGGAAAATGGTCGACTCATTATGATATCAAGATAATGGTGGTGGTAGGCTCCAGGTGGCTACAATGAATCATGTGGTGTATGCTAACTACGTCAGATTACAGCAATATCAGGACTTCTTCTCCAGGTGAGCATGCACAGAGAGAGTGCTGATACCCTTTCCACTGGTAAATCTTTTTTTTTA
>NC_022019.1:15339832-15348504 GCF_000317375.1 Microtus ochrogaster | reverse complement strand
TTACAGATGGTTGTGAGCCACCATGTGGTTGCTGGGAATTGAACTCAGGAACTTTGGAAGAGCAGGCAATGCTCTTAACTTCTGAGCCATCTCTCCAGCCCTGGTAAACCTTTCTTTTTTTAAAAAAAAATTATTTATTTCTTATGGATACAATATTCTGTCTGTGTGTATGCCTGCTGGCCAGAAGAAGGCACCAGACCCCATTGCAGATGGTTGTGAGCCACCATGTGGTTGCTGGGAATTGAACTTGGGACCTTTAGTAGAGCAGGCAATGCTCTTAACCACTTAACCATCTCTCCAGCCCCTGGTAAACCTTTCTTATTCATAGATACTTAAAACTCTATGATGCATATGCCTGCATCTTATACATCTACTTATAACAGAGCTATAAGCATCTGGGCAGTGTCAACCCCGAGAGAGGTAAAAGGGAGACTCGACATAGAACAATCTAAGTCCCGCTCCTGACAAAACTGAGACCACTGCTGCCCTGTCCAAGACTCTTTTCTTTCTAAAAAGTATATTGTCTCTAACTGATTAATCTAATTAACATAAGATACACTCTTATGTTCCAACTGAATCCTTCTCTTTGGAGAGTTCAGGAACCAAGACTGCTGCTTCATTTGAGACCAAAAAACAAAACAAAACAAAAGACCAGGGGCCCCGAGCCAGACCAATAACTCTTTGCAATGAACACTTGCCAGTAGAGATGCATGGTTAAAGCGGCACACGGCGTGACTCGGGTTGCACTGCAGCTTCCGTGATGAGACTTTTAATTCCTTCCCTTTAAAATTTTTTCTCATTTTATTTTCTTCTCTCTCTCTTTTTTCTCTTGAATTTTGTTTTAGTCGGGGAGGGGTGTGTGCAGGGGTGGAGGGCAGATGCAAAGGGACAGGGAATGAATGGAATCAAGAACAACACATAGAATCAATTTTTAAAAAATTAAGAGTACTAGCTGCTCTTCCAAAGGACCCAAGTCTGATTTTCAGCCCCCATACTGCCCTTCACAACCTACAACCTTTTGTAAGCCCAGTTCAAGGAGATCAACTCCTTTTTCTGGCCTCTGCAGGCAGTGCGCACACATGAAGCATGGACGTACACACACACACACACACACACACACACACACACACACCATAAACATAAAGAAATGACATCAGAGGCCTTGAGAGACTGGTTGCTCCTGCAGAGGTCTCAGGTTCAGTTCCTAGCAACCCGATTCACACAGGTGTCTTAACCCTAGCTGACTGCCCACGGCTGGATGAAGTTACCTGCAATTCCTTACACAGTCCCTTCTGCGCTGAGGCCTGAGCTGGAGAGGAAGTTCTATTCATTCAGCTAAGGAAAACAAGACCTTGTGGCTGATGGAGCAAGAGGAGGTATAGTCAGGGCGATGCTGTATCAGGAAGGGCTCCTCACAGCCTGTGCCTAGCACTTTGCCGGGATTTACAGCAGAACGGTTAGCTCTCGTGTGAGAAAATTGTCTGTGTGGGTAAGTCTGAGGGCATACATAATCTGTAAGCGATTGTGCCATTCGTTCATAGGAGCAAAACATCAAACTGTTAGTTGGGGATTTTCTTTTTGAAGTATTTAAAAGGCAAAATATTTAAAATTTTAAAATGTAAAACAAAAATTAAATTAATCAGTAGAAGTTTGATTTTTCTATTGATTAATTTAAATTTATTTCTATTTATATTGATTAATGAAGCTAGAAGCTTTTAGCCTCTTCTATTAGCTTTCAACCTCTCTCTCCCTCCACCTTCTCTATTTTATTTTTTTTGCTTTCATATGTTTCTGATTAATTATCAGACACTTAACGTCTTCATATATTATGCCAAATCATTTTCTCCCTTCCTTACTCCAGTCCTCTCTCCTCCCCCTAGAGCTCCCTTCCTCTCCACTCTGATATGGTCTGGAAATCTCTGCATTCTATCTTCTAATTTATTTGTTCTGTTTGTGCAGATTTAACTATGTTTTATAATTTTATCTTCATTGATCCCAGTTGTTAATCTGTTGAGTTTCTATTACAGTTGGAAAAAACATTTTAATTAAAAAAAAAATGTATTGTTTTTTCCAGACAGGGTTTCTCTGTTCCTGGCTATCCTGGAACTCATTCTGTAGAACAGACTGGCCTCAGATTTAAAGAGATCCACTTGCTGCTGCCTCCTGGGTGCTGGGATTAAAGATGCGTGCCACAACCGCCCAGACTGGAAACAAGATTTTAAAAATTCTTCTTATTTTTATTTTATGGCGATTTGTGTTTCGCCTGCATGTGTGTATGTGCAACATGTGTGTGTGTGGGATGTGTGGGGTCAGAAGAGGGTGCTGGAGCCCCTGGAACTGGAGTTGGAGATGTTGTGAGTCAGCATGTGGGCTCTGGGAAACTGAATACGGGTCCCGCTGAGGAATAGCCATCTCTCAGCTCAAAGGGAGTTTCTCATATTTAAATATTTTGCCTAAATTTGGAAATGTCATAAAGAAATGATATCTGAGCACATTTGAAACCAATATTCAATTTTATTGGCAAGCCAAATAGAGCCTGGTTAAAGAGCTGGAAGCGTTCAGTGTGGAGATTATGTCGCTTTAGAGGCACAGAGCTTTCCTTGAACTGTTTACCGTGGTCTATTTTATCTTGTTCTTGAGGGGTTCTTGATAGTCTGAAAAGATAACTGGGGTTGGGATTGGCACAAGAACCCACCACATCCTGCAGCATTTCCATCTTCTTCGGCAACTGCCGATCTCATCTTCTATTATTTTGCAAATGTCTCGTCTGCAAATGCCTTCCAGGTTGAAACAGTGGGTCTCTGCAGCACCCAAACCACTTCTAACTGTGGAGAAGAAACCAGGGCAGCAGTTAGCCCAGTGTCTGAAAGCCAAGGCATCAGCATCCTCGCACGCGAAGGCATAAAGTTCTGGACTGAGTACCTCTCTCTGTGAGGGAAAGGAGTCAGATCAAAGATCCGCTAAGCAGCTGTTTCGCACTGACCCCACACTCACCTCACCCTCTCTCCCCTTCTCCCGCAGCCTGCTCTTTGATTTTCTTATAAATACATGGGAATTCTAGATAAAGCTGCAGAAATTACTTCGTTAGATATCAGACTGAAACAAGAAGGGTAGGGACAAAATAGATTCCCCGGATATACTGCTGTCTTCATCAATGTACTCCTTTATGCAGAATGTCAACAAATCCTTGCTGTTCACTCACCGAACACTTTTCTTTATGAGAAAGTACAGTACAAATGGCACAAAGCCTCCCTTGCTAACACAGAGGTTACAACTACTCAAGGAATCTAACCATACAAACAAAACAAACAAACAATCCACAGAGTAATGAGGTGATTCAAAAGTGGCAAATGTTCCAGACAAAAATAATACAATAAAGAATCAGATACAACCTGGAGGACAGAAGCGAGAAGACGGACAGAGACTGCTTTCTGAGTTGGTGAAAACAATAAGCAATTAATCCAAGTGGAAGCAAAAGAGCACTCAGGACAGCAAGACCTGAGTCCTCAGACTAAGACTTTGATGGATGAGCATGTCAGAAAAAGTCAGCTGAGATTAAACATAGACTCCAGCCGGTACCAAGCTCATGGGCCGTGGTGAGGAGGAAGATTCACATCTCTGATGCTGTGGTTGCTTAACTTCGTCTCCTTTCAGGTCACTTATGGCAATCGTCTTAATGTTGACTGTTCTCACTCTTTCTTGCCTTCTTTCCCTCTCTCCCTTTGGATAGGGCAGAGTCAAGATTTCATGGGAAAGCATTGTATGGTAGTCAGTTGCGGTGCTAGTCTATGCTAAGCTAATATTCCCATTTTATTATTTTGATTGATATATACATATGAAGTTATACAGCAGGAGATCAAATAGTATTAGTTCATATTATGGAGTCACGGTTTCCATCAGGTGAGGCTGTCTCTGTGATGGAGCTGGTGTCTGCAGCCCTGATATACACTGAGAGACTTTGGCTCCAGACTTCAGGTGTAAGCTAACTCCTTATAACAGTGACTGTGGATCTTGCATTTCATGCAGACTTCGACCACTGGTGTGCATGGCCACAGTGGCTCTGGGATCTGGTGCATGAGTGAGTTCACTTTGGTGACTGATTTGGTAGCCTGGAGCATAGGCATGCGCAGAGAGCTGTTAGTGGTTTTGGTTTTTCAAGACAGGATCTCTCTCTATAGCTTTGGCTGTTCTGGAACTCGCTCTGTAGAGCAGGCTGGCCTCGAACTCACAGAGATCTACCTGCCTCTGCCTCCTGAGATGAGGCAGACACCACCACCGCCCTGCTACAAGATTAATTTTAAAGCTGGGGGTCACCACAACAAGAGGATATATTAAGGGGTTGTAGCATTAGGAAGGTGAGAACCACTGTTTGACTGAGTATTCATAAGATACATAGGGAAACTCCATGTGGTGGGCATGCGGGGGATATTCCAATTGAGGTCTTAATTGGAAACTATTAAGACCTTACTTGGAGTCTCGGGTCACAATTCCACCCCTGTAAAGGGAACATAGGAGCTGGGGGGGTGGATATACAGGTAGAGCGACTGAAGAGGTTTAATGACAGGGCAGAAGACAGGACACACTGTGGGGAGGAGGCCCCTGATACCCAGATGGACTGAGAGACAGGAGCTCCAACAGAGCCCCTTGGAGGTACAGCAGTGGAGAACCCCTGACGATAAGTGGAGACCCAAGGAGTCCCCTGGCGTGGTGGCCGCAGCTCTCTGTGGGCAGAGATTACTCATAGAGGAATATGAAACAAACAACCAGGAGTTCTATTTTAGACATATTCATTTTGAAATCAAGCTTAGAGACAGCTGAGGTGCCCTTGGATCATTCATTCCAAGTCTGGAGTTCTCAGGAAAAGTCCAAGGGGGGATTTAAAGGACTGAGGCTAGCTAAGTCCTTAACAAGTGGATGAGAGTAGACGGGAGAAGAGGGCCAGGAAACTGAGCCCGGGGGCTCGCTCCAGGAGGAAGCCCAGAAAAGATGAGGGAGCAGTGGGGAAACTGAGGTGGATCAAGTGACTTCCATGCTGGAGTCTTTGGGTGGCTCTGGCACGTCATCAAGAGAGGAAGGGCTGACTTTGGGGAAAATCTGCTAACAGGCAAAGTAAGTTAACACTGATGACGGGCTGGCTGGGCCAACAGCATGGCCGTTGTTCACACTTGTGCAGGGAGGAAGAGAAAGCTTTTTCTTAATGAGTAGGTAAAGACAAAAGCAATTTCAGTATCAGAGTTTGAGGGTTGGGGAGGATGTTCTGTTGGGATCGATTTAAGAGCGAATGGAAGGGGATGATTTCAAGGACAAGACTGCAGGTCAGGATTTTAAGGCGTTTTCCACAAAATGAAACAGGAGAAGCAAAGTTGTTTTTTTTTTCAACGATCAGTTGAATATTAAAATGTTTGTATTTTGATGATGATAATCCAGTAGGAATACGATTAACGTTAAATCACTGATATAATGAACTGCAGCAGACAGATCCTTAAATACACAAGAGGAGATGGATATATGCAATATATATATATATATATACACATATATATGTGTATATATATATAAACACACGTTTATAATAAATCTTCTAGTTTCTCTTTGAGTCTTGGGAGCACTGATGGTGATATCAACCCAGTCATCTGTGAAATAACTATTTTAAATAAGTTCTAAATTTTTTCTTGATCAGTATTACCAGATTACTATAAACTAGCTATTCTTTCAATAAATGAATAAATAAAGTTTTTTTGTTTTGTTGATCTTTTGTTTCCTTTGTTTCTTGCATTCATTAGATCCTTTTCAATTTATTCTTTGGGTTTATTATGATATCTTTTCTGACGTCACATAATGCATGCTCAGCCTCCTAACTTTTAGGAACCATTTGCCATTCTTTGCATCCACGCTTATGTTCAATCACCATGTCTAAAGCTCTTATTCACCAAGTCACTGGAGCTCGGTGTCTTTGCTTATTTGTCTACAGCTGTTGCCCTCTTCTCATCCCACAGGTCCAGTTTGCAAAGTGGTTTTTGTGTATAACAACTTTTACGAAGTGTCTTCCCTTGGGTTTTGTTGGTTTATATTTTGGCCCATTTCACAAAGCCAGTAAGTTCCCTCGCTAACTTCCTGTTAGCTGACAGTGGCTCCGACCTTTTACTTGTTTTGGAATAATAATCACTTTGTAGGTTTGTATCTTCCCAGCAAATGTCCAGGTCTTTGTGACCCTTGTTCAACATTACCTCTCCCTAATGAGATTCCATCCTTCTCCTCTGAGAGAGCAGATGCCATTATGGATGTCCCTGCCCATGTCCTAGAAGAGCTGAGCATCTACAAAGAAATTCCCATGCCTCACAAGGCACCAGAGACACAAAAAAAACGATATAGTACAGTGTGCATTTGGTATTTGGGTTAATGGTACTGGACATCTATTTTACTCTGACATAATCTTAGTGGAACTGTTGCTATTAGGTTTCTGAACCTGTAAGGTTAATTAGTTTCTGACCTTCCAAAGAGACTTTTAAACTGAAGGCCCCTCTCTATAGTCGGCCACCAACTTACCTGGGGGTAAGAGAGTCAAAAGGAAGAGGATAGTATAGAGGATCAGATGGAATCTCATGGCTGAAGGGTCCACGCTGTGAAGACGCAGAGACCCGCTCAAGTCTGAAGTCTTGGAGTATGGCAGATCCGGGGCTTTTTATGATGGTTTTAGGTCTGTGGTTTGTTCTTGGCTAGCAGAGCCTAACCAACAGAGAATAACTTATTCTCCCACATGGAATCTTCAAACAAACACACAAGAGGACACAAATGTGGCAATAATTCAATGGGTGAAAATCAGTAGACCTAAAATAGTCAATGTAGTTGTTGAGGGAAAGAACAAAGTCAAAGACCAACCAATACCCAACTTCGAGACTTACTGTAATATAAACTCACAATAATAAAGCTATATCACAAACTAGTAAATCAATGCATCAACAGAAGATAAAAGTCCCAGAATTAGACTTACACAAAAATAGTTTGTCAAAAACCAAAGGTAACTCATTGGGAAAAAATAAATTTCTCAACAAATAATGTTATAGCAAAACTTGAAACCCATATTTAGAACTATGTATCTAAGTATATATCTTATAACTGTCACAAAAATTAAGATGGATGATATTGCTCAACATAAAACAGAGTGACGTGATGCCGAGAAAATAATGTTGGAAACTATCTAGGCAACCTAAGATTTAGCGTTGACTCCTTAAAAGATGAAATTTCAAAAGTGGGACTTAGAAATGACAGAACCGACAACTTAGACTTCATTAAAATAAGAACTTTCCTTATGTGGAAGGCATTCCTAGGAAGATGGGAAGGACGTGACGGTTGGAGGAGAGTCTTTATAAAATATCTAATAAAGTACTGGGATCCAAAATACACAAACAATGCCTAAAAATCGATGAGAAAACAAGCAACACAAACTTAGGTCAAAAGAATGAGCAAGAATTTTTACCAGCGATGGGCAGTAAGCAAATAAGTTGAAAAGACAAAGAAGAAAACTCACTCAGCGTCATACTTTATCGCAATTGTGAACACTGAAGTAAAATCCCATTACAGAACAAGTGGCGCTACACTATTGGATATCAGGAAAGGTGTGAAGAACAGGAGTGTCCACTCAGCTCAGGACACCAGTATAACTTTGCCACTGAGTGAAAATGTTCAGCCAAGTTTATCTTCACCATGTGAATCCTCAGAATCTACCTAAATAGAGAGTTTAATACTCCTACAAAACCTGCAGGTGAACTATGTAATTAATAGCAACCTTTTATACTTGTTCACAATTTAAGAAGTTAACAGGATATTTTCCAGTAGACATCCAGATACAGGGAGCATTTAGAGTCCAATAAGACATCACTTAAAAAGAACCGCTCCAGGGCACATTATAGTTAAAACACCAGAAATGCAGGACAAAGGAGAAAGTTTAAAGCTGCAAGAAAGAAAATCCAAGTCACAGATAAAGACAAACTGATCATCAATAAAACCCTGTTTCTCACCAGAAGTTCGAAAAGTCAAGAGGACGTGGGCTGATAAGCTGCAGGCCCTACTCAAAGATTACCGCCGAACTAAAACACCATACCCTGCAAAGCTACCCTTCAAATCTGAACAAGAAGTAAAGGCTTTCCAAAATAAGCACAAACTAATAACTTTATAAGTACTAGACTAGTATCATATCAGATACTGGGAGAAATCTGGACCGCAAAGAAAAGTAAGGCAAACCATGGAACACAAAGAAGAGTATCGTTAGGAGAAGAAGAGTATCGTTAGGAGAAGAAGAGTATCGTTAGGAGAAGAAGAGTATCGTTAGGAGAAGAGCCAAGCAAACGAGAATTGGGAAGACCACAAATGATTGAGTAAAATGCCAAACCTCCAAGATGAAGGGCAAAGAAGTGAACATAACTAAAAAAGAAAGAAAGGCTTTTAAATAGCAGAAACGAGTATATTTTTTTAATAATAACAACCTTTAATATAAATAGTCTTAATTCTCTAATTAAAAGATGTAGCCAGTGGTGCTACACATCTTTAATCTCTGCACTCAGAAAGCAGAGGCAGGCAGATCTCTGTGAGTTTGAGGTCAGCCTGGTCTATAGAGCAAGTTCCAGGACAGGCTCCAAAGTTAGAGAAATCCTGTCTCAAAACAAACAAACAAA
>NC_022019.1:15328915-15338407 GCF_000317375.1 Microtus ochrogaster | reverse complement strand
TCCATACCTCTTCAATATAGTGCTTGAAGTTCTAGCAATAGCAATAAGACAACATAAGGGGATCAAAGGGATTCGAATTGGAAAGGAAGAAGTGAAGCTTTCGTTATTTGGAGATGATATGATAGTATACATAAGCGACCCCCAAAACTCCACCAAAGAACTTTTACAGCTGATGATTTGATTTTTTTTAAAATAAATGAATAAACAACTAAATAAATCTCAACGACTTGCTACTTGTAGAAAACTCACCTGACTGGTCAAGATATTCTCCGACTGACTATGGAAAGAATAGAAAATTGTATACAGGTAAACAAAAGACAAAAGCAAGCAGAAGGAACTATATGCATAATGAATACAGCAGGCTTCAAGGCAAAATTAGCCAAAAGAGACGAAGACAGTCATCACGTATTGCTAGAGAGAACAATGTGCCAAGAAGGTGTGAGGTGTGTGTGTGTGTGTGTGTGTGTGCACACGCAGCTAAAACATCATATATACAAATGATGTCAGACTACACTATTTTATAAAAATATAATACTGGGTATAAATCAAGAGATAGACTCAATGTAATACTACTGAGTGATTTTTAAAAATTCCTTTATTTAATGACTTCATGTATTTATTTTATGTAAATTTGTGTTTGTCTACATGTACGTCTGTTGTATGAGGGATCAGAGCCCCTGAAGTTACAGACAGCTATGAACTGTCATATGGGTGCCTGGAATTGAACCCGGGTCCTCTGCAAAAGCAACCAGTGCTCTTAACCACTGAGCCATCTCTCCAGCCTTCTAGTGAGTGATTTTAATGCCCCTCATTCATCAATGGATGGACATCCAAACAAAAAGAATTAGCAAGGAAACCCTGAAGTTGGACACTATATTAAAAGGACTTAGCAGACCTCCACAAAACATCCCATTCAAAAGTCCCAGAATTCACATTCTTTACGAGCTCATGGAATTTTTTTATTTTTATTTTTTTTTACCAAAACAGATCGTGTCTTCAACTATGAATCGGATCTGAACAAATATAAAAATGCCATAATTTCTTGCATTTTATTGAATCATAACTGAATTAAACTAAAAATAAACAGCAAGAGAAATGTACAGATCTTTAATACACAGGTATTATAATTACATCCTTGGCCAGTGTCACCAGAGGGAAATGAGAAAAATTAAAAGTTTCCAGGATCAAAAGAAAATGGAAATGCAATGTGCCATGAACTTATGAGATACAGTGAAGCAGTTCTAAGACGAAGGCTTAGAGATGAGTGCTTGAATTTATAAGACAGATATTGCCAGACAGTGGTGGCGCTCGCCTTTAATCCCAGCACTCAGGAGGCAGAGGCAGGTGGATCTCTGTGAGTTCGAGGCCAGCCTGGTCTAGTTCCAGGGAGGCTCCCAAAGCTACAGAAAAACCCTGTCTCGAAAAACAAAACAAAACAGAAAGACAGATACAGATATCAAATTAATAACCTATTGTTTTCCTCAAGGTCTTAGGGGAAAAGCCAATGAAATTGTTGAGCAAATAAAGGTGCCTGTTTCCACGCCCGATGACCTGAGTTAATCCCTGTGTCACACATGGTAGAAGGGGAGAACAGACAACTGCGGGTTAACCTCTGATCTCCACACGTCAGTGTGGCGTGCTGGGAACTACGTGTGTGCAAGGACACATGGCAGGATACAAAACCAATAGCTTTTTTCTGCATATGAATTTTCTGGGAAAGAATCAAGATGACTATCACATTAACAGTAATGGCCACACCCTTAACCCACCTACCAAAAAAAAATCTGAATCTCCCTTAGGCCTAGGTATGTGAACACTTTGTCTCTAGTTTGGGGTGCTGTTTGGAGTGGGGGTAGGAAGTGCAGCCCTACTTGAATAAGCCTTCCGCTAGGGAGCGAACTCCCAGAGTTCTAAAGCCTCGGGCCCCCCCCATTCATTCTCCTTGCTTCCAGTGCTTGCGATGGAAGATGTGCGCACTCAGATTCTTGCTTCTGTGCAGCTATGGAGCTTGCTGCTCTGCCTCCCTGCAGTGGTCTATTTTTATATCTCCGGAACTTTTCCTTCTATAGATAAGCCGCTTCTGCTTATGGGATGTTACTACAGCGACAGAAAAGTAACTAATACAATCTCTATCAAAGAATGAATGTATAAAGAAAACATAGTTTTTTTTATTAAGTTAAATCTATAGATTGCTTTTAGTAGTATAGACTTTTACACAATATCTACTGATTTTTTGTTTCTTTTTTATTGATTTTTATTGAGCTCTACATTTTTCTCTGCTCCCCTCTCTGCCTCTCCTTTCCCCCTTCAACCCTCCCCCAAGGTCCCCTTGCTCCCAATTTACTCAGGCGATCTTGTCTTTTTCTACTTTCTACTTCCCATGTAGATTATATCTACGTAAGTCTCTCTTAGTGTCCTCATTGTTCTCTGGGATTGTGGTTTGTAGGCTGGTTTTCCTTGCTTTATGTTTAAAAACCACCTGTGAGTGAGTACATGTGATAATTGTCTTTCTGGGTTTGGGTTACCTCACTCAAAACAATGTTTTCTAGCTCCATCCATTTTCCTTCAAAATTCAAGCTGTCATTATTTTTTTCTGCTGTGTAGTACTCCATTGTATAAATGTACCACATTTTTCTTATCCATTCTTCGGTCGAGGGGCATTTAGGTTGTTTCCAGGAAGAAAACGTAGTTTATAGAGACAACAGTGTGTCACCAGTCATAAGGAAGAATGAAATCATGTCATTTAGATGGTCGTGTGGAATGAGATAAGCCGTCTTATCATCGGGAAGGTAACAATCCCGTGTACTCTTTCACGTGGCTTCTAAAGTTAACTAAGTTAGAAGCTAGAGAGGTGGCCCAGCAGTTAAGAGCACTTGCTACTCTTGCAAAGGAGCCCAGTTTAGTTCCCAGAACTTATATAATATGGCTCATCACTGCCTGTAACTCCAGCTTCAGATGATCTGACATCCTTTGGCACCCACATGGACAAAAGCAGATGCACACACACATGCAGGTGTATGCACACACACAATAGTAATAGTAATAATATTAAATAAGTCATTTAAAGGGCAATTAAATTTAAGTAAATAAATAAGACTTGGAGATAGAAAAGTTCCGCTACAAAGAAGAAGGAAAGCTGGAGCGAGCTGCAGCGGTGAGGGAGAAAAGTAGGGGCAGCGAGTGTGAGCAGAGCATTTTTGTCTGTTTCTCACCATTATTTTGTGCAGCTAAATGTACCTAAGAAACAAGACAACAACAAAAAACTTCTGAAAGAAGAATAAACTTTACCCAAAGAGAGGTGCGGCTTTGCCCTGGGTTACTAGAGGGATTCTGGAATGTTCCCCCTATGAACATCTTCCTTTTTCTGGGCCCTTGCTACAACATAGTCCGTGTATCGTAGGATAAGATTTGGGAACACTGTGTTATTATAAACAACCTAAATGCCCCTCGACCGAAGAATGGATAAGAAAAATGTGGTACATTTATACAATGGAGTACTACACAGCAGAAAAAAATAATGACAGCTTGAATTTTGAAGGAAAATGGATGGAGCTAGAAAACATTGTTTTGAGTGAGGTAACCCAAACCCAGAAAGACAATTATCACATTATTCTAGTTCTTCGGTGCTCACATCCGGAAGAACTAAACAGTTTAGTCCAAACCTCAAGCGGTTGATGGAGACTAAAGGTCATCAGCGTAGGCGGGCTGTGGCTGGGCTCAACAAAGAGCAGAACCCCAGACATCTGAGCTTCCTGCCCATGAGAACACAGAAGCTCTTTCCCATGTTGTCAGAACGACCACACGCCTCCAAAGATGGCATAGGTCTAAGCTTGGACCGCTTCCAGACGCTCTTCCCGAACACGTCCTTCTGCTTAATCCTGGTGTTTAAAAATACACATTAAAATGTCTTTACAACTCCAAATGTGCTTCAAAACTACTACTACTATCGTTATTTACTCATTTTTGTAGGTCTACCTCTATTTTCTATTCGTTTGCGTCGTAGGAATGTGTCCATTGCTTCTGTATGGACCACTGTTGTCCTTAGCATCCCCTCAGAATTCTCAGTTCTCTAAGTTTGTAGTCTTGTGATCTATTTTCTTCCTGATTTTAGTAATTTGAGTCTCCTCTTTATTTGTTGTTGTTGTTGTTTGTTTGTTGTCAATGTGTTTAGTTTTACCCACTGTTTGGACTTTTAAAACAATCATCTTTTGGCTTCACTGTTTGCCCACTTTATAGTTCATAGGCTCTCACTCTTTCCTTTATTGTTTCTGTTGGGTCCATGGGGGTCGCACAAAGTTCATTACACCTGAAGCAACTTTATTCCAGGAAAAAAATAAAAAATTAAAAAGCTAAATCTCCATGGGGCACAGAGCTTATCAGCTAGCTGAGCCCACAGCCAGAGATGGACTTGTAAGGCTGTGGCAATGGGCTGTTTCCCAACTCCCCCCCCCCTTTTCTTTTTAGAATATAAGTTTTTTAATTTTTATAAATAACTTATCTGTTACAAAGATAGTTTACCCAGCTAAATCACAAAACCATCAACTCAAGATATCCAAATTACGTTTTATTAATAAAACAAGTAAAAACTGATTTACCAATCTTCACATAGAACTGCAGAGGAAGCTGAAAAACAGGCCTACTTTTAAAACAAAATGCATCAAACATACGAGGTTTGGGGTCTGTTGTCTAGTGACCGATGATTGCCATATTTCTTTCCATATTCATGATGCAAAGCCTGGAGGCCAAGGCTCTGGCCTTCACAAGGCTCACCCAACTCCCCTTTTTATAGCAAGAAACAAGCATTAGATGTGAACAAAAGAATTTTTACAATCTCGAGGTAAAACTCAGATACAATTGCCTTTTTTTTTTACAAATTCCATTAACAAGTTGTTTTGTTTGTTTGTTTTTTGTTAAACTAGTTTAGCAGGGAAGGGTATGGGAAAATGCACAACCAAAAAGTCAGGTATATCCTATCATTTAAAAGTTAATTCAGCTCATATCAATTTCTGGTTATCTAAAAGCTGATCCTCAGTTTGCAGAGGCTGCTTCAGCCTTGCGGACAGAGCTATGGTTGTAAAGCAGAGTCACCCACTGTTAACAGTTAATCTTTAAGCTGCTGAGAAAGCGCTGACAGTCTGCTCTCCTTCTCCTAGGTTCACAGCTTTGTATTTCTTTATTTCTACATTTTTATTTCTGGAATCTACATTTCTATATTCTTATTCTTGGAGTGTCTGACCCCGCGGCGGCAGCCCGGGACAGGGAACTCAGAAGTTCCTCAACCTCCTATCCTTCCTGGGCTCTCTGCAGGGCCTCTACTCCCTGCATACTGCATCTTTCTTCCTATATTCTTATTCTTGAACTCTTCCGTTTCCTTCTCCCCCCTCCCCCCGCTCTGAACATGGTTTTCTGTTTTCCTCTGAACTCTTGAGGACAGTTTAGACTAGCCGCCTGTGCTTCCTTGTCGTCTAACACAGGTATTTGAAACTATACACACCCCTCTTCACACTGACTCCATAGGAATCTGGGGCTACACACATCCCTCTTCACACTGACTCAATAGGCAGCTGGGGCTATATACATCTCTCTTCACACTGATTCAAATATGTTCTGCAAGGTTGTATGCTTTGGTTTCATTCATAATACTGATTCCCATTATGAATTTCTTCTTTATTTCATCCATATATTATTTAGCAATGTGCTGTTTGGTTTTCAAATGTTTGCTACAACTCCTTCATATCCTCCCCCCGAGTTCTCATTCAGACTGGAGAACATCCTGTTGGTAAAGGTAGTCCCATGGATTTTTTTTTTCACCCTCTGCTTGACCACATAATAATGGGTCAGGACACTTCATCACTGAGCTATAAACACCCCACACATCCTGTTCTGGCATATGGCGCTGTGTGTGGGTAGCTTTCCGGGCCTCAGAGTCAACGTGTACTTTTTTCTGCTTAAGCAGATCTTTACAGGTTACAAATTGCTAAGGATGTAAAATAACCAATTGTCTTCATACACAGCGCTACACCCCTCCGCAGAACAGAGGGCTCCTTCTGCGTGCCTGTACTGAGCCATCTCAATGGTCTCCGAAATTCCTGCTCAATTTTAGAAATGATAAAACCTCTTGGAATGGGACTAAGTGTCTTTACAGCAACCCTCTTGATCACCATTGTACACAGCTGTGACTGGGAATCAGCTGAAGCAGAATCAAGCGCTCGGGAGCTAGGAAGGGTTGTTAGTGTTTAAAGAAGGCATTTTTCCTGCCTAGGCCCACATCTCAAGCTACTAGCTGATCTAGAGACTTCGAACTCAAACCCAGGTCCCCTACTCTCCTTCCCCCACAGTAGCATTTACCACCCCTGTTGTTCCATTGATGACAAAAGCCTTGAGAATAAATGACCATGTCATGCAATGCCTTCATTCAATTTCTCCCTCAAAGCAAACATTCTCAGCACTGGGTTGGAAGCCAATCTCCATGCAATAGGGTAAGCTGTCCAGGATGAGCAAAGCACTGGGGAAGTTCAAACCAAGAATTCGGTGGGTGATTAATCATTAGCAAGTCTAATAATTTTGGGAAATTGTTGTCACTGGTCAAATGTCTTTATTTAGGGACCTAAATACGCTAGCAGGCACCTAGCAGAGCCTAACTCGCTGTAACTTAACAGAGATGGCTGTGTGATCACACACTTTCATCTGCAGCCAAACTGTTTGGAGACCATGTTCCTATTTAACAAGGTTTTCTGATCAAAACCGGGAATGCAACCACATCCTTGATGTGTCCAGTGATCAACAAAACAAGGACTCTTCAGTCTTCCCATGGAGAGCTCTCGACAGAACTCTGCCATCCATGAACATCCCTAATGAGGACAGAGGGACACTCTTTGTCCAGACAAAGACATCCCACTGAGGTCATCAAGCCACAGGTAGAAGTCTTCACTGCTTCCCAGAAGCAAGGCCAGGCTTTTTCCTCCACCATGAAGATCGCTGTCCTCTGCTTTACCACTGTCTTCCTCACGATTCAAGTTCTACCAGGTAAAACGAAATAAACTCGGCAGGGGCTCGGGTAAGAGGAGGTTATGGGGAAACAGTGCTCCAAGGCTAGTCACTGTCACCTGAGGCCCAAAGGGCGTTCTCACAAGAGATCCAGAAGACCCGCTGGTGGCGAGACTCATCCATTTTCCTCCACCACTGTGGTTAGAGAAAAGGAATCCGAGGGGGTTCCAAGTGCTTGTAACTCCTTTACTCTGTTGTAAGTGTGAGTTTAACTGGACAAAGTTACTAGCAGTTTCTAGATCTGGATAACTAAAACACTGGAACAATTCTAGTAAACCTTTATCTTCAGAGCTCCGTTAACTTCAGAAAAGTTACTGATCTGAGCCACAGACCTAAGAGCTCTGTAGGCCCAGGTAGGTGGACGGGTGGGAGTTGTGACCTAGCGAGGATTGCTGCAGGCTACAAAATCCACTCCAGCTGTGTGTCTGGCCTTCAGCATGAACCATAAGAAGTGGCGTTTTGCATTTTGTATAGGCTCTTGACTCTAACCTGGCAGTGCAAACAAATCAATAAATCTCCCAGAATTCCTAAAAATGTAGAGCCAAGAGACGATAAGTGACATTGCTTTACGGCAGAAGGAATTTATTCTCATTGTCTCTGGCGCCTGCTGGAGCTCCAGGGATGGGTGGGGTAGAGGCAGAAAGTGGTCTTTCCTCTCACTTTGGCTGTGTGCATTAGATGGGCAAAGAGACACTGCTGAGGATGTCCAGCAGAAAATGTCATGGGAGGTATGATTGCCTTGATAAACCACATTTCTTCTCTAAACACGTGCACTTAAAGACTGCTGACTGCTAGCTAGTTCACAGCGCTTCATGCTGGGGGAGTGAGGGATGGCTTACAGCACAATTCCAACTCTGATCCAGGAAATACAAAATGGAAAAGGGAAAGACAGAAGTGGGAAGAAAATGGAGATCAAAAAACAGTTTAGCAGTATAGATATTTACCAGGCACTGACACCCTGCCAGACAGCAAGTCCACAGAGACCAAAGTCATATGACGACCTTTGGTTCACAGAAAGCCGTACACTCACTACTCAACTCTGATTGCTACAAGAGACTTGATCTCAAAAAATTTTTGATTAAAAAAAAAAAAACTTGAAATTTGGAATACCTGTTCTGATTTTTCTGTGTTTGTTTGCGGGCTTCTCATTTTGGTTTGGTCTGGTTTGCTTTTAAGAATGTGGCAGGGTTTCTCGTGACCCCTGAACTGGTTGGCTAGGCTATCAGGGATGACTCTGAGTTTCTGACCCTCCTGCAGCCACCTCCCATGTGATGGAATTCCAGGCGCGCACTACCACGTGCCAGTGGCGCTGGGGATCAAACCCTCACACGGGCTAGGCAAGTGCTCTAGTAGCTGAGGTATGCCCCCACTCCCCCTTATTCATGTTCTCATTGCCATTCAAACAAAACAGAGGACATGTGATGTCATAAAATGAACCAAAGGAAGGCCATTTCTTGTCACCAAAACAGAATTAGGGACGATGTTAAAGAAGCCGTAGGAAGCTGGGTTCTCTCCACAGTCCTCAGGCAGACGTGTATAGTCCAGTTGAGCTTTGGGAGGTCAGATTAGGAGAGAGGAAGAGAGAGAAAGCAGATAGAGAGAGGCTGGGGACGTAAGTCGCAAGTCTGTCCTTATCACCTCCAATACAAGGTCACTAGATGGTCTGCTCCATTCCCTCAGTCCTCTTTCCTCCTCCACCAGTGCTGTGCAGGACAATCGGTGGATTTGCTCTGAGTCTAGATTCTGCCTGCATTCCGAGTACGTAGAAATGACAGGGGTCCGCACTATGAAATGGGCTAGGTTTATCAGCAAAGAAGTCATTTTACAAAAGTAAAACCAAGTTTTCCTTCAATTCTTATGAGTCGGCATGTCATATTTGAAATGAAATATGAAATTTTGTAATTTCTCAGTTGCACAATTAGCAGCAAAAAGCATGAGAACTGAGGGTGACAGCAAATTTCCTCACCTGTTTGCCCCAGAATGGAAGCAACTGCAGCTCAAGCCATTGGTCCAGGGCCATGTCCTGAATTCCCGCTGTAAGCCAAGACTTGAGCCTGGCTCTAGGGTTCTCTGAGATTCCAGCAATTCATTACCACACAGTGAGGTCAGCTGAGCACACAGCCATGGTAAGAGGCAAGAGCTACTGAGGTGGAGAGACACTTGGTGATTCAGCATGGTGATCATCCTCCCCGGGCTTCTAAGCTAACGTGAATCTTCTTGCTACCACGGGACAGCCTAATAGAAAGGGAACCTGTATGTACAGCAATTGGCTAATGAAGAGATATAAAAATCGAGGAATCAATCAGTTCAGATTTCAATTGGCTTCTGCCTAGCACTCAATAGGCTTAAATAGGATCATTGGCTTAAAATCAAACCAAACCAAACTATACCCTTAAAATTATTTCCCAATTTACATTCTAAATAAAAATGGGTTGTTGCCTGCAT
>NC_022019.1:15313597-15328712 GCF_000317375.1 Microtus ochrogaster | reverse complement strand
TCTTAACCACTGTGCCATCTCTCTAGCCCCTAGGTATTGTTTTCTATAAGCCACAAAGAGTTAAATCAACTTAAGACATTTGGATGTCAGCTCACTTCAATTTAATAGCCCATACTGATTAGAAAGGATTCAAGAATTGGTGTTGGTCAAATGAAGGGAGGAGCTAGGAGTGTGCTGATGAAAACACATTATATATATGTACAAAATTCTCGAGGAATAAAAAAATAAATAAAATGTTTGCTGGCATAGAATGAAGAAAAATAAAGCATTGGCCTTTATGGGAAAAAATGCTTTGGTGCTTCTTTAGCTCAATGAAAAGCTTAGAAATCGTCAAAGGAAACATGGGTTTTGTTGCTCAGAATAAAGCCACTTCTGACAGCATACACATGCGTGTGACCAACCTCTGCGGCAGTCCGATTGCAGGCCGTAAAGCAAATACCAGTCAATGTTTCAACAAGTAAATCTGTCTGCCTCTTAAGAAACCAAATGATTCGCTCTCAATGCAACGGTTTCTAAAGGAGGGCTGTAGCCACAACCAGCGTCAGAGAGGAAGGAAGGAATGATGTTGCACCAAGGTGCCACAGATAACAGTGAGGGCACACGAGTCCGTGAGAGGCAGACATACGGCCGCCTTCCCCAGAAGAATATCATCTCTCTAGCAATGTCCTTGAGGTATATTTTCTTTTAGGTCAATATTTTAGTTCTAATTCTGAAAGACAAATATGTAAATATGGGAGATAGATAGACAGACAGATACATACATACATACATACATACATACGTATGTATGTACGTAGATACACTGATATATGGATGCATAGGTAGATAGGTAGATAGGTAGATAGATAGATAGATAGATAGATAGATAGATAGATAGATAGATAGATAGATAATGGTAGATGCATAGATACATAAATACATTGGTACATAGATACATAAGTAGATAAATAATGGATAGACAGCATATAATGTCTAGAGCATTATCCAACAACCTAGAAGAATAAGCAGTGAAGAAATGGCATTAAAAGCTTCTCTTTCTTGCCGTTGTTAGAAGATGGGAAAGAGAAAGAATAAAGAGCTGTGCCCATGCCTAGAACTCTTAAAGCAGAGAGCACTACTCAGTCTCAGCCTTTTGTTCTTTAGATATACCCAGTGTTGCCAGATTTCTCAAGGAGAAATTCCCAAATGTTTTGTGACATTGGGTTTTTAAGTGTTGGTGTAAGAAATCAAATAGCAATAAACATACATACAAAGTCATTTTCAGATGTGACTCCCGCCCAGTCTGTAGACTAAGTAAACATTCATCAAGTTGAATAAACAGTTACAATCACCCTCTTCTGTATGCAGTCAGGGGCAAGTTCAAAGAAATCTGCGATCGCCCAAATGGTGTTTGCCAGTTGTATTGCCTTGAAACGGAAGTCTACGTTGGGAGGTGTTTAAATAGACGAGCGTGCTGCCTGCCCATGGGGAATCAACCCAGAGTTGAGGACGTCACACCCAAGAGCTGAAGCCTTTCGCTCGGATCCCTCACAGCGTGTTTTATCCTCGCTTCTCTCTCTCCTGTATTTTTAATAGGTTCTTGTCCATTCCTCAATAAGTAATAAAGAAAATTAGCAGAGAGAAGGCTGTGTTTTTAAGTTATTATTTTGTGTGTGTTTGGGTTGTATGTATGTCTGTGCACTACGTGTGTGCCTGGTACAGGTGTGGGCCAAAGACGGTGTTGAATTCCCTGGAACTGGAGTTACAGACAGTCATGAACTGTCATATGGGTGCTGGCAGTCGAACCTTGGTCCTCTGAAAGAGCAGCCTGTGCTCTTAATTGCTAAGCCATCTCTTCTTGAGAAGGCTGCTCTTTAAAGTGTGTGTTCTGGGACTGGAGAAATAACTCAGTGGTTCAGAGCACTGGCTGCTCTTTCAGAAGACCTGGGTTCAGTTCCCGGCACTCACGTGGCATTTACAACTACCTGTAAGTCCAGTTGCCGAGAATCTGATGTGCTCCTCTAGCCTGTGTGGGCACTGCATGGATGTGCATGGATGTGGTGCTCAGATGTCCATGCAAGCAAAACACGCATACAAATAAAAAGAAATAAACGATTGGAAGTTTGTGTTCTACCTCATGTTTGACTGTGGTTGGGTTCTCAATGTGGCATATCCTCCTACCTGGCCTAGGTGAACTCCTGGTTCCCAGTGTTCCCTGCAGAGTATGGAAACCGGGCTCACATCCACTGCCTTTGTTCAGCGTCTCAACCAATCCTTCTTCAGATAAAGTGGACTTTATCTGAGTCCACTCCCTTCTCCCTTAGGAAAAAATGCCCTCCCTCTCATGGAAACTTGCAGGTTCTCGCTCCCTGTAAAGGGAATCCCCAAAACAGAAAGCCTTTCCCCGGGCAGTCAGACATCACTCGGAACGACTCGGACATGAGGAGAACGCAGAGAATTAAACACATTTGCTTCATCACCGCTTTCAAATGCCGTGTCCTGGACCTGCTCTATCCTGAGACTCATGGGCTTCCCCAGGTCACCGCTTTCTCCACCTTAGAAATCACTCATTGGTGTGCTGCACACTGGGGAACGCAGATCTCTTACCTGTCAGTTCTGTGGGCGAGAGGCTTAGTGTGGCTACAATGGGCCAGAACCACGGTCTGGGTGCTTCCTGGGAGCTTCACTTGTCCTTCCTCCATTTTTACCTCAGTAATGGTGGCGTACCAGTCATGACTCCTTCTCTTTGTCTCTAAACCCAACAATCACAAGTTGAGCTCGGCTCACACCCAATGCTCCATTCATCCTTGGCCCCTACCCATCTCACGTGTCCCAGGACTCTTGTGGCTGCATCTGCTCCAGCTGCATAAGCCCAGACCAGCTCCCGGAATTAAGGTTAAATGGGTAGTCACTTTGATTCTTACTGCAGTTTCTCCTTGTCAGACTAGATGATGTGTTCATGCAGGACACTGAGTGGCTTCCATACGTCTCCCTGTTGTGTGACCCAGGCACAGCTGTAGAACCAAGATCTCATTGTTAGGGTTTTCTTGGGACATGAAGCTGCCAACTCTGCTTGTTGAGTGAGTGTAGATTCAAGATAGTTAAAGGTTGATTCCCAATTTTCTGAGAAACCACCATACTGATTTCCAATGTGTTTGCACAAGTTTGCATTCCCACCAGCAATGTATGAGTGTTCCCCTTACTCCACATCCTCTCCAGCATAAGCTATCATTGGTGTTTTTGATCTTAGCCATTCTGACAGGTGTAAGATGGTATCTCAGAGTTGTTTTAATTTGCATTTTCCTGATAGCTAAGGAAGTTGAAGATGTCCTTAAGAATCTTTTGGCCATTTGAAATTCTTCTGTTGAGAATTCTCTGTTTAGTTCAGTACAGCATTTTTAATTGGGTTATTTAGAATTTTAATGTCTAATTTCTTGAGTTCTTTAGGTTTCTCAGAAAATTGGGAATCAACCTACTTCAGGATCCAGCAATACCACAACTGAGAATATACTCAAAAGGTGCTCAGTCATATTACAAAAGCATTTGTTCAACTATGTTCATAGCAACATTATTTATAATAGCCAGAACCTGGAAACAACCTAGATGCCCCTCAACTGAAGAATGGATAAAGAATGTCTGGCACATCTTAATGTGACACATTAGAGTACTACTCAGTGGTAAAAAAAAAAAACAATGACATCTTGAATTTTGCATGCAAATAGATGGAATTAGAAAACTATCCTGAGTGAGGTAACCCAGACCCAAAAAAAATGAATATGGTATGTACTCACTCATAAGTAGATATTAGCCATAAACAAAGAACATCGAGCCTATAGTTTATGATCCTAAAGAAACTAAGTAATAAGGTGAACCCCCCCAATATATATATATGTATATGTATGTGTATATATATATGTAGACCCACCTGGGAATTGGAAACAGACAAGATCGCCTGACAAAATTGGGAGCATGGGGGTAGGGGAGCAGGGGCAGGGGAAGAAGGAAGGGGAGAAGAGGAGGATTGAGGAGAACTTGAGGGAATGGGATAGTTGAGATGGAGGAAGGACAGATATGAGAGCAAGGAAAGAGATATTTTGATTGAGGGAGCCATTATGGGGTTAGCAAGAAACCTGGCTCTAGAAAAATTCCTAGGAATCCACAAGGATGACCCCAGCTAAGCCCCTAAGCAATAGAGGAGAGGGGACCCGCACTGGCCTTGCCCTGTTGTCAGACTGATGATTATCTTAAATATCACCATAGAACCTTCGTCTAACAACAGATGGAAACAGAGGCAGAGACCCACATCGGAGCACTGGACTGAGCTCCCACGCTCCAGTAGAAGAGTGGAGGGAGTGAGAATATGAGCAAGGAGGTCAAGACCATGAAGGGTTCACCCACTGAGACAGTTTGCCTGAGCTAATGGGAGCTCACCAACTCCATCTGGACTGGGAGTGAATGAGCATGAGATCAAGCTAGTTCCTCTGAATGTGGCAGACTGAGGGGCCACTGACAGTGACACTGGGGTTTGTCTCTACTGCATGTTCTGGCTTTTTGGGATCCTATTCTCTTTGGATGTAAACCTTGCTCAAACTAGATATAGTAGGGAGGGGCTTGGACTTGCCACAGGGCAGGGTGCCTTGCCCTCTCTTAGAATTGGAGGGGGGAGGAGTGGGAGGGTGTGTGGAGAGAGTGGGAGGAGGGGAAGGAGTGGGAATTTGGATTGGTATTTTTTTAAAGTAATAAAATAATTAAAAATAGATAGTTAAAGGACATGATTAGCAGGTTGTATGTGTTTGAAGACATCTTAATTTGTATAATTACTATATGTAAATATAAAGTAATTAAGTAAGTAGATGGCATTTAAAGGATTTTAGCTGTATTTTATTCTCCTAGATCTGAATTGGCCAAAAGGACATTTTAAGTCTGCCATAGGGGCAACTCGAAACCTTAAAAAGTTTAAAACTTTTGAACTCTTAAAAGATCAAAGTTTTCTGTTTTGTTTTGCTTTTTTTAATTTCTTAATGGGGAGTTTTTTTATTTTTATTTTTTGTGCTTTGTTGTAAAGTTAACTCAATAAAGTAGCTCACCATATTTAACTCTAGTCCCAGGAGATCTCCTACAAGTTCTGGAGCCTTCTGACCTCCAATAGGCACCAGGCACACATGTGGTGCGCAGACATGCAGGCAAAAACAACCTTTGCCATACAATAAAATTAAATAAGTCTTTTTTAAATGAAAGAATGAATGAATTAATGAATGAATGAACAAATGGATGAGATGTCCCAAATCTGGGGAAAGATAGGAGCAACTAGGTACAACTAATCTAAGTCTCCAAACATGGTGAACCCCAAGAGCCAGGACATGTTATCACCAAAGGGTAAATAAGCATCACGGTATCTCCAAAGAAACAGATATGCAGGCAATAGCATGCAGTGCTCGGGAACATCTCACAGATATGCAGGCAATAGCATGCAGTGTTTGGGAACAATCTCACGCATCTGCAGCCAAATGATTCTCAATAAAGGAAACAAAAACATGTGGTGGAACAAAGAAAACCGTTGGCAGACTGGTCCAGGGAGCCATGACACACAAGGTCGGAAATGACCTCTATCCCTTACTGAAAATGGGCCAACGACCTAAATGTTAGCTCAGACACAATAAGCTACTAGAAGAGAATGGTGGAGAATTTAACAAGTTGAGTAGACAGCGGGGTTTTGTTGTTGTTGTGTTTGTTTCTGTAGTTGACTCACACCCCAAAAGCAAAGGCAACAAAGTGAATCTATACAAACGGAATAATATCAGACCAAAAGGCATCTTTGCCTCAAAGGGAAACAATCAAGGGACAGACCGCTGAACAGGAGAAAATGTCTGCACACCATTAATCTGATGAGGAAGTAATATTCAGAATCTATCAGGAACTCAATGTGCAGCAAGAAAATCTGATTTTTTTTTTAAAGAGGAAAAGTTATCTGAATAGCTTTTTCTCAAAAGAGAGCACACAAATAGTCAAGAAGAATATGGAAAAAACGTAAGTGCCCAGAAAATGCAAATTCTGTTCATAATAAGGTGTCCTCTCAGCCCAGTTGGGATGGCTATTATCAAAAAGAAAAAACTCACAGAAACCAAGGAGATGGTGAGGGGAAATGTCTCATACAATGCCAATGTGGAAAGAAATCAGTACGGCCAAGAAACGGAGCTGAGTGGAGGCTGCCCGGAGTTCCAAACAGAACCACGGGGCCAGCAGTGGCGCAACTAGACAGACATGCAAGCGTGTTTCCAAGAACCATCTATCTGCACTCAGATGTTCACTGCGGCAGAGAAACAGAACACACCTAACTACCGTCTGTGGAGGGATGAAGAAAATGTGATATCCAGATCATGGGCACAATAAAATAGTGTCCCATCATTTAAAAGGGACAAAACTCTACCATTGTCAGGAATGTGGGCAGAGCTGGAGATTAATGTCCTATTCAGTGAAACCAGCCGCAGGAAGACAAACACCACATTATTCCAGTCTGCACTGTTCTCTCCATGACGTAGACGCGACCCCAAACTGGCGACTCTCTAGTGAGCTCTTCTCTCATGAAGTTTTGGAAGGTGTCTGAACATCGTTTTCATCTGTGACAGCATGGGTAGAATCAGGAAATGTGCGAAGTGACATCAACCAGGCACAGAAATGCAAACTCAGTGAGCTCTCACTGGTTAGTGGAAGCTTACAGGAGCTGATGATATATGAGAAGAGACTGGACAGCCGTCCTTGGGGTTCAGCCAGGGGATGGCGAGGAGCGAGGAGTAGAGAATGGGGCTGAGACAATACCAGTGTGGGGAAGAAACTCTAATACAGTTTGCAATATTTTTAATGTATCAGTTCCTGAGACTGTCATACATGTCTACGATGCATTTTAATCATATCCACCACTACTCCTCCCTCTAACTCCTCCTAGATTCATCTCTCTTCCCCATCCTTTAATTCCCTTCCCCCTCCTCCCTCTAACTCCTCCCAGATTTACCTCTCCTCCCTGTCCCTCCTCTCCCTTCCCCCTCCTCCCTCTAACCCCTCTCAGATCCACCTGTCCTCCCTCCACCTCCTGATATGGGAGGTGATGCATGTTGTGAATATGTTTTATTGCCATTGGCTAATAAAGAAGCTGCTTTCAGCCAATGGCTTAACACAATAAAGAGAGAGTAGGCAGAGTCAGAGAGAAGCCATGTAGCTGCCCACAGGAGACAGACACACCAGAACCTTACCGGTAAGCCACAGCCACGTGGCAATGCACAGATTAATAGAAATGGGTTAATTTAAGGTATAAGAGTTAGCCAAAAATAAGCTTAAGCTATTAGCCAAACAGTATTGCAATTAATATGGATTTCTGTGTAATTATTTCGGGAGTCTGGGCAGCCAGGAAACGAACAAGCAGCCTCCCCCAACACCCTCCTCCCTCTAGTTCCTCTATCCCTCCTCCTTCTCTATCCCTGTCCTCCCTAGCCACTCCCAGCTTTGTGTCTTCTATTTCTTTCTTTTTTGGAAGACATACCCATAGGAACAATTGTGTCAAGAACATAGAACATTTAGTTCACAGTTTAAACCCCGGCACTCAGGAGTCCGAGGAAGGTGGATCTCTGGGAATATGAGGCCAGCCTGGTCTACAAAGAGAGTTCCAGGACAGTCAAGGCTGTCACACAAAGAAACCAAAAACAACAAAGAAAAACATTCTATGATGTTCTTCTCAGATTCAGAGCCCCTTCCTAAGAAGGAAACGCATGCCTAGTGTGTAAATCTGGCCAAGGACCCAGAGTTGAGGAGCCGGTGGGCCCCAGAAGTAAACTTATACAACTATTTGACAAAAATACCCTGGTATCATAGGGTCCTCTAAATGTGTTTCTTTCTACCAGTAAGCTAGAGTGTGGATCTCATTAGAGAAGATTCTTTGTTCAGTGGGTGGAGGTTAACACAGAAACTCACAACTGGTCAGAGGGAAGAGAGTAAGTGACTCTGGAGTGCCACAAATAGGACACACACGGACACACACACACACACACACATGGCACACGCACATACACACGGACACACACCAAGGAACCACTGCAGAAGAAAGGAAGGAAAGATTCTAAGAGCCAGAGATGAGCAGAGCAAACCATTTCTTCTCTCCACAACAGGAACTGTCCTCATGGGCTCACGGCAGTGGTGATGTGCCCACATAAGTCCTAAACAAGATGACGCCAGTCACCATTTCAGCCCAAAGTGGGAAGGGGTTCATGAGCACCCCACCCTAACTGAGGAGCTGTGGACAGCTGATGGCTTCTGGGGGTGGGGCGAGCTTGTTTTCTTTAAAGTGGTGGTTCTTGGTGGGTGGGCCATGCCCTAGTGGATAACCTCACACTGTAAGTATACAGGCAGCGCAAAGGAAACACAGTGGGCTATTCGAAAAGGATATGCAATGGCTAATTAAACAGTTCAAAACACTGGGGGATAAGTGTTTGATCACAATGAGGAAAGGAAGTTGCTAATTATCCTAATTTAACCATTATATGCTGAGTACGAGTAGTTGAACCCAACACTGCCTTCCACAAACAGGTGCAAACATTATATGCCATGTAAAAATTATCATCATAAGCTGTGTTTTCCAAAAAGAGAACTGGCTACAGGTGCTGACCCCTGCTGAAACTGAGAGCACATAGCAGAAGAAAAAGGTTAACCTCTTGGTTTGCTATTCGTTAATTTGTCACCAGATTTAGAAACTCTCAGGTTTGGGACGATTCCAACAAAAGCAGGTTTTCTTCTTTGCACGTTAAGCTTCACTGAGCAGAAGGAACCTCAGTCCCCCAGAAACGAATAAAAGCCCCGAGCATCACCATCGGCCCACCTTCCACACTGCTGGCCTCTTAGCCATGAGACCCCATTCCTGCCTGGCTGTCCTCGTGTTGTTTGTGATGATAATGCCAAAAGGTAAGCGGGGAAATGACGGCAGGATTGGGGCTTCCGAGGATGTCTACTGAGGGGCTTTGTCCCCCATAACTCAGGTGTCAGCACATGGACCTGAGGATCCTAAAGTCCAGCATCTTCAGAACTGATGAGGTCCAAATTCAGAAAGATGAATCCTAGCAACATAAAAAGGGGCCCAAGAACTCCACCAGGGGGAGGGAAAAGCCCAAGTCGAGAAACAGAGACTCAGAAACTACTTGACATAAAACTTAAGTCAATAGACTTTAAAAAAAAAAAATGGCTACCACCAGCACCCCAGTCTCCAAAGGAGTGTGAAGATTAATTCATGTTGCTGAGCGGATGGAGAGAGATAAAGAGTCCATTGATGAGATGTGTGTGTAAACACTAGAAGCAAATAAGACAACTTAGGAGCAGAGGAATTAGGGAAAAAGTGAAGATAATGGGAAACGGCGATTTAAAAAATGCTAATTGTAAGGCTACAGAAAGCATGTAAGAGTCTGGTTGCAACCTCAAAACCCGCAATTCACATGCTTGAATGCTAGAATACAGAATCAAAATTAAAGTCACTCCAGTCTCTTCTGGTTGTTTCATGCAGATTCTGGTGAGAACTTAGAAAATTCATTCCCTGCTACTTTTTGGAAGGAAGGGGGCTTGCTGAATATACCTGAGGGAGCAGTGGGCTGCACAGCAGTAATGACATTGCCCACTGCCAGCAGGATGGCCTCATCTCTCTGTTTTCACTGAGGGAGAGAGCCCTTCTTGGCTCAGCTCTGCGGTCCATTTAGAGCACAGCAAAAGCCTCTCTCTTGTGGGTTTGGACCTAATTTAGGAACATCGTCACATCTACCTGGCACATAGCTGCACTCTCAGAGGGGACTTGATACAATTCCCAGCTCATTTCTTAGCCCTCCTCGAAAGTTTGACTGAGGTGGACAGACTCGCAGGGGCGTGTGATGTAAAATATGACGGTAATTATTTGAATGTGGATAGCACTTTAGTGGTCCTGTCTATCACTTTAGATAACAGAAGCCATGCTCACTTGAAGAACATGCTTCCACTAAGATCCCACGTGTGACCGCAAGGTTGAACCAAGTTTCCCTTCCTCTGGGATTTCTTTCCACCAATCTACATGGACGTAAAAATGGCAGCTGATTTCTGCCACACTTTAGCCTCAAGGTCTCTTAACTGAGTAGTGAGGAGACTGGGGAGATTCTTTGCCATGTGTGACAGCGTTAAAGAACCCAGAGGGCACTCAGCTATGTGGAGGAAACCAGAGGTGGTGTTTCAGTAATACGAGGACATGAAATAATCGAACTTGGAACACACACTACAATGGTGGTTATCAAAGCCAGAGGCTGGGAAGTTATCAAAAACTCAGTTGGACAATTTGATGAGTAAATTTTATAGACGAATTCTATAACTTCCTGGCCATAGCTCTTAAAGATGTGAGGATGTTGGGCCTCGTGTTGAGTATTCTTATCATAATAAAATACAGAGAATAGTGGAAGTCTGTTTAGAAGGACGGGAGAGAGAGCCTGCTGCAGAGCCGACAGGGAACCCAGAGGCCTGCATTGCAATTCAGGGTCCCTGGCCCCTCAAGATCAGCCTTCCCTCGCTCTTCCCACATGGGTTGTCCCTCAAGGACAGAGTAAACCAGAGTCATGCAGTTCTTCAGTGCAAGCAAACACTTCACACGACCAGGTCTCTTGTGAACCCATGATGTCAGAGCCCCAGGAAAAGATCAAAGCATCTAACTTCCAGTGTGATCTCGTATTCTTCTTATTGTTTGAAAGCTTTATGCATGCCCACAATGTGTTTTGATCAAGCCCACCCCCAACCCCTCCCCTCCAATTCTTCCTCTATTCCCCACCACTTTTCTCTCGCAGCGTCATGAGATTTGCTTGTATTTTTATTGTTTATTATTTTTGCTCCAGTAGCTGTTAATTGACATCAGGTGGGCACTTTGTCCCAGGCCTGGAGACGCTGTGGCAGCAGAGGGGAAGGTGGAGAGGGGAGTCTGTCTGTCTGCAGAGACAGCTGAGTGGGGTACACAGGAGAAGTGGGGGAGGCCAAAGCTGTTGGGGAAGCAAACAGGGCCAAAGGTTATCTACACTGCAACCTGGACCCCATGCCCTAAGCCCTTGTGGGCTTTGCTTTTAAAAGCCAGCTTCTACTAGGTGAGCTTCTACTAAGGACCATAAGCAGACGCGTGTCTTTTCTGTGACATCTGTTGTCATCATCAGTGGGAAGAATGACTGACAATTCGTGGTGCTGGAAAGACGAGCTGAGGGCACTGGCATGTAGCTATGTTCTCCTCAACAACTAAATGAATTAAGAAAACATGTGGATATACGTGAAGGGAACTTTCATCCCTGAGAAGTCTCTCCGTGCACGTACACACAAAAAGCCATCAAGTAGCTCAATAACCATGTTCTTAGACTGTTCTGAAGGGTGAGCTGAGGTGAAGGCAGAAGGGTGGGTTGATTTTCTACAAAGTTAGTTTGAGCTAAGGACATATGCTTCTGATAAGGGTGCTGTTGAAACTACTTCTTGGTGGAGGTATTGATGCCTTCAGTTCAGGGTGATTCACTAGAGAGGAAACTGAGCAAGCCATTGCTAAACCAGTAGAGTCCCAAAGATACCTTCTCCATCGTGGTTACAGCCAACACTTCCACGCACTTACAAAGTACTGCCCAGGATGAGGACCACATCTCCAAATCCCACAAGTTAGCCTGCTCACTCCAAGGTGTATATAATTCCAAACCCCTAACCTCTTTCCCTAAAAAAAGACACTATTTCTGTAGAAGCATATGATCTTTCTGTGTAGACAATATTGTGTCTTCCATTCCAAAACCACCTTCTGGGGCTGTGGCTTCCTGCACACTTTAAGCACTTTGAACATGAATTCATGGTGTTGTTCAATTCCTTCCTGTGCAGGAAAAGCTGGCGTTATCCCTGGGGAAAAGCAATGCATTTTGTTGAAAGGGATATGCAAAGACATAGCATGCACGTCCACAGATGATACCATTGGCGAATGCAATGATGAGAAAAAATGCTGTCGGAAATGGTGGGTGTTCGAACCCTACCCAACACCCATTCCTAGAGGAAAATCTCCTTAGAGGGGAGAAAACTGCAAGCCGTCAAGTTTCGGAAAGCATGGACAAACTGTGTAGATTTCGACTTAAGTACACTCACCTTCTCCTTTGCCTGGAAATAAATGTCCTGAGTCCGTTCTTTCTGCTCTCTCAAAGTCTCTTAAAAATCTCCTAGAAGTCAGTAAAAGGGGCTGAGAGGGGAAATGCTCTCCCTTCCTCAAGATGTATTGGAACATCTCTGCTTAGTGTCCAACTTCAATAATTTTAAAACATGGCTTGAGAAATTATTTGGGATTTATCATAGCAATATTCTCCTTTCTAAATAATAATAATAAGCTAGAAGAAAATGTATGAGAACTTCATACCTTGAGACTATCTGAGCAAAATGAGCACCCAATAAAAAAGATCAAGATAAAACCTGGCAGTGGTGGCGCATGCCTTTAATCCCAGCACTTGGAAGGCAGAGGCAGGTGGATCTCTGTGAGTTCGAGGCTAGCCTGGTCTACTAGAGCTAGTTCCAGGACAGGCTCCAAAGCAACAGAGAAATCCTCTCTCAAAAAAAAATCAAGATAAAACTTGAAACATGTAAAACGATGAAAATCAAGTACGTTGTGCTTGATTGTCTTCACGGGAAAAGAAACACTGTCTCTCATTTGCCCCCGAAAGGACAGCATTTTTCTGGACTGAGAACGTAGCTCAGAAACAGAGCATTTGACTGACCCTGGCTCGAGCTACTAAATATAAATATGAATTTCACTACTGATGAGATCTACTTGGAGCCTATGGGTAAAAAGGCTGTCAGTCATGTGATCTTGCTGACACTGTATTGAGATTAGGCTGTAATCCCTACTGCCTCCCCCCAAATACAACCTCAAGTGACAGAATCCAAATCCATAAAATCCCCAAAGATTACATTTCTCTGTGTCTATCTCAAAAGGTTAAGAAACTCCTAAAACATACACAATTCTGGGAAAAATGGCTTTTGAATTTCCTTACAATACAGCTATTAACATAAAGGATAATTTATCTGTGAAACTTTAAAACACGACAGACCATCTTATAGGCTATTATATACAATAAAGTACTTAAGATAAACACACAGGGTTGCGCATAATAACAATGATTGCACAGGTAAAAAACAATTATGAACAAATCAGATACATCATAAATAGTCAAAGTGAAATATATAAATGCACACTGCTGTTATCGGTGATTGTGTGCTCCTCCTTTTATAACTATGGTGGTTTAAAAAAAATCATGACAGACCCATGAAATCTATTAACAAAACCATTAAGAAGACACTATGAATTCCCACTACAATGGCCACCAGAAGAGCCTAAGCCTTCTCATCTTCCACAAGTGAAGATATACCAAAAAATGTCTTTATTCACTGACAAAGTCTCAATGTTCCTATGGATATGTACAATATTGAAACAGAAAGACGCCCTGTTACACTCTATGTATTTCGGAGCAGGAAAATCTGTTCTGGTTGGTTTTGGTCCACTTAACACAAACATAGACATTAATTGAGAAAATATCTAAGATTGGCCCATAGGTAAGCCTGTGGGGACATTTTCTTGATTGATGATTGATGCGGGAGGGTCCAGCCCATTGTGGGTGGTGCCATCCCTGGGCAGGTGGTCCTGGGTTTACCAAGAAAGCAGGCTGAACAAGCCATGAGGATCAAGACAGTAAACAGCACCCCTCCATTGCTTCTGCTCCAGTTCCTGCACCGAGTTCCCACCCTGACTTCCCTCTGTAATAAACTACAAGCTGTGAGCTGAAATAAACCCTTTTCTCTCCAGGTTGCTTTTGGGCACAGTGTTTTAAAAATTCTAACTAAAGCAAAATCCATTCCTCTTGCTCCTGCAACAGACCCAAGTTGACAGAAATAATCCTATTGACCCAATAGCATCTTCAAAAGTGTCTTCTCACCTCACAGGTCTCATGATTAGTTGTAAGTAGATAACAATTTTCAGGCTCCTTTAGGCAAACAGTGCTTTGCTTCGATGGAAGCTCTTGAAATCTCATCAGCTGGAGGAATGCCAATCAGTGCAGGCCAAGGTGACTGTGTGTGTGTGTGTGTGTGTGTGTGTGTGTGTGTGTGTGTGTGTAAGTGTGTACAGGTACCTGCAGAGGCCAAAAGAGGACATCAGATTCCCTGAAGCTGGAGTTACAAGCAATTGTGAGCTGCCTGGCATGGGTGATGAGAACCAAACTTGGCATCTTGATGGAAGAGCAGCAAGTCCTCTGAACCACTGAGCCACCCTCCAGCTCCTCTACTAAACATCTAGGGAGAAACTAAAGTCTGAAATCAAAACTCAAAGAACAAATCTCTCTTGAAAGACATGCCAAAGCCCAGAGCCATTAAAATCCAAATGAATTAGTTCGTGGAATTGTCTTTCCCACACTGGAATTCAAGGTTTTCAGTTAAATGACTGAAAACGTCAGCAGCGATTTTTGATTCCTCATCACAAAGATCCCCTGGTGGCTCAGGAAGCTTTAGTTAATTCAGTTTCGAGTCTCCTGTGGTCTTCCTGTTTCATCTGAGCAGAGGATTAGATAAGGGGGTTGGAAGCCATACCAAACAGCCGGGAGATGGCTTATTTGGTGAAGTTAATACCATACAAGCAAAAAGACCTAAGGTTAGATCCCTAGAGCTCTGTTTAAAAGCCCAGTGTGGAGCCATGTGACTGTAAACCCAGGTTTGGGGTGAGAGGCAAACTGGAGTATCCTTGGAGCTCCTTGGCCGTCCAGCATAGCCAAACTGATGTGAGCTCCAGGTTCAGTGAGAGATGCTTCCCAAAAAGAGAAGTGGAGGACAATCAAGACACGACCTCCACCCACACATGCAGACATGTGCGTGTGCACCCTTCACACGTACACAACACCACACACCACAGACACACAATCGATAAAAAGAAGATTAATTCCTCAACATAAAGCCAGCCACACTGAACCTTAGAAGAGTGAGAAGTACACTTGAACATGTTGGCACAGGAATCCACTTCCTAAATATAATCCCAACAGCACAGACACTGAGAGAAATAATTAATAAATGGGACCTCCTGAAACTGAAAAGCTTCTGTAAAGCAAAG
>NC_022019.1:15308493-15313087 GCF_000317375.1 Microtus ochrogaster | reverse complement strand
CTCATGTTGCTGTAACGCCAATACATACACGGTCGCCCCAGTAAGCGCAATGATTTGAGCGGAACATCTTGTTGGTACAATGTCTGTGCGCTGCCGGGGTGAACAGATGTTTGTTCATACACCTCCAAAGTCTGAGCTAGAAAACATTATTTTGAGTGAGGTCATCCAGACACAGAAAGACAATTATCACATGTACTCACTCATAAGTGGTTTTTAAACATAAAGCAAAGAAAACCAGTCTCCTCCACAGAGAAGAAGCAAAGGAAGTGAACGATGACATTCTGGAGTGAGTGGCTGTGGGGCTCAGCAAAGAAAAGACAGGGACCCTTTCAGATGTGGAAACTTGAAATGCTGACTGTAGAGTCATGACCAGGTCACTTCCTGGCCAGGGGACTTCCCACAGAATAAAGGGTAAATAGCATAGCCGAGGAATCTCCATGCCTTTGAACGCATCAATCCCAGCTCCTGGAGTGTGCCTCGCTCATCCCAGGCCAGAGGGCAAACTGGGAGAGCCAGGATCCTCACAGTAACTCTGCTTCAGGAAAGGAACTTGCCTTGCTCCACCCCCAGCCTCTGGGCACAGGCTGAGCCTCTACACACTGTCTGCAGTAGTTCCTATGAGGATCTTTCTTCCCGGCAGAACAGGGATTTCAGTGCACAGCATCTCTGGAATCCCATCACACTTGCCCCCAAAGTCTGTAGCTCCATAAATCTATATAGACCCCCCCTCCCAAAACAGAACTCAAGACAAGATAGTGCCCTACAATACAGGAGCAGGGGCTCAGCACAGTGGAAAGTGTCGTTGGAGGTTTGACCACTGCATTCCAAGACTGATCCCTGCCGCACCCCCTACCCCCTACCCTCACCCCTGCACCCTTGGTGCCCATTGCTGCCTTCATCAAGTGCCAAGACTTTTGCCAGAGTGCCTTCCTTACTTCACCAGTAAAAGCATAAACAAACCAAAAGTAAAGAACTGGAAAGAGCTATCCCATGGAAGCAGAAAAAAGGTATAAGCAGATACAGTTACACTCAGTCAGTTAAAACCGAGAGGGGGTGGGAGAAGAAGGGATCAACAGGCCAATTCAATATGAGGAAATAACAATTTTATGTACAGCCAATTACACAGAGCAAAAGCAGACATTGTCAGAGCTTATGATATTGAGTGCCAACTGTCAACTGGCATGATCTGGAATTGCCAGGGAGATGGGCCTCTGGGCCCAGGTATATTGCTGTGCAACTGCTTCCTCGGAACTGAACATCTCAGAGGGAAGAGGGGGACTCATAAGACACAGAACTCACACAGCACCTGTAAGGCCAGGCAGCTCAGAAAGCCACAAGATCCAGGAGGCCCCTCTCCAAGGTCATGTTGGGCGAGGAGCTTCAGGTTCAGGAGTTCTCGTCCGTCTGTGCTGGGGTGGGCTTTTGTCATTTGAATCACCAGTGTTCCTATAAGCAAACCTTCACTCATGTTGCTGTAACGCCAATACATACACGGTCGCCCCAGTAAGCGCAATGATTTGAGCGGAACATCTTGTTGGTACAATGTCTGTGCGCTGCCGGGGTGAACAGATGTTTGTTCATACACCTCCAAAGTCCGTGAGCCACGCCCCACTGGCCTGAGCACAGTGCGCACTTGGATCCCCTATCCCTGCTCCACATAAGTGAAGTGTATCTGCAACCCCAGGAACCACACAGTGAGAAAACTTGGCCAGAAATTGATGGGTGAATAACAACAACAACAACAAAAACTCTAGGGTAACTTTATAGCATTTAAACAGTGAAAGTAGAAACAAGTCAAGCTGTTGTGGAATATCCGTGAAGTGTGTTCTGTAACTGTGAAAATTATTTTGTTTACACTGCTCTCAAGGGAGGCTTGAGATGACCATAGTATGGCATATGCACACTGGAAAGGTTACGGTAAAACACAATTTGTACAACTGGCATGCATTGCTTGTGCCGGCGGCACACATGCTAACATTGAACTCATACGGGGATTAGCGTGGCTCCTGTGCAATTAATATGCAGTAGTCTCTGTAATTTCAAAGTGTTATAGGGAAAGAATGGATTGGGGAAAACACTTGGGACAAAATTAGAAGCTAGGAATAGATGTGGGCTAGCTGACATTCTATCATACTGATTAAACACCTTGGTCAAGGCAAGTGATACAAGGAAACATTTCATTAGAGGCTTGCTTGGGGTTGGCCCGTCGTCATCATGGCTGAGAGCCTGGAGACAGACAGATAGGCACGGGGCTGAGCAGAGGCTGAAGCAGAGAAGAGGAAGACTGGGGCCTGGTGTGGGCTTTCACCCCCAGTGACACACCTCCTCCAACAAGGCCACATTTCCCTACCCTAAACAGTCCCACCGGCTGGGGCCAGCCGTTCAAACATATGAGCCTATGGAGGCGTTCCCACTCAAACCACCACAAGATCCCAAGAAGGAGAAATTTGACCAAAAAAAACAAATAGACCAAAATAATAAACATCTTTTAATTGTAAATTCTATAATCTATTTATCACTAGGTAGAGAATCTTATTCATTTTTCTGGTTTTCAGATAAACTGTTTAAGAATAAGAATAAAAAAGATTAAGTAGGCTGGGTGATCTAATATACACCTTTAATCCCAGCACTGCGGAGGTAGAGGCAGGTGGCTCTCTTTGTGTTCCAGGTCATCCAGGGCTGCACAGTAAGTTCAGGGCAGCCAGGGCATAGGACTGACCTAGGCCCTCTACAAAAATGTGACAGTCGTACAGCTTAGTCTTCTTGTTGAACTCCTACCTAGTGACTTTTTGGCAAGCTACATTCAATGAAACCCATGATGCCTAGGCCACATTTACTATCTGATAGTACGTTATTATCTTTCTTCTGCTGTAACAACTTGTACTTGATGGCTGGTGACTCTCTGACCTTTGAGGAGAGGCATTGTCAAAACATCCTATCTGTCCCCACAGAGGCCCCAGGTGATCTGGCAATACCTCAGTGTTCACCAGCCTATAGCCTGAGTAGAACAGGATTAGTCCTTTGATGTCTATGATGGCAGTCAACAGCTGGGCATCACACAGTGTTCCTGGGCCTCTGGGCAGTATCATCTCGTTCCAAACCTACCATGCAGGGAAACACATATTGATTGGAAATATCAAAAAGTCCCTAAAAGCTCTGCTTTCAGTGTTCCATAAAGGACTTCTGTTTCTTCTCATAAATTCTGTCACCCCACCACGTAAACTCTGCTTCAAGAAGTCAAGGGTCTGCAGATGTGAGAGCAAACTCGGTATATTCTGGACTCACCATCAAAGAGGGCAAAAACTGGAGCCAGACTGCCCTGAGTGAATGCAAGAATTGCCAACAAGTGGCACGTACCCCCAAGGGCCTTCTAGAATGCTGGAGAAGTGGGGGCCCACGTGCGCCTCTGTTTCAGCAACGTACAAGGAGAAAGGACCTGAACCTCATGTGAACATTCCTGTACACAGACACACACACACACACAGTTTTGTCTTTTTAATTTAAAGTTATAAAGATCAGTATTAAGGATATGGGCATACTTTATAGTATCTAAAGTTGGGGTGCTTCTGCCTCCAGTAAACCTTCCCTGCACCCCTCAGACGACTCTGGTATCCACTATGTAAGCCTCATCAGAGCCCAGTAGGTAAGTCATGCCACATTGTCAGAAATACACTCACGTTGCCGTTCCATTTGCTTTTGTGCTATATGCCTTTGTGTGTTTTATAATGTCTTGATTTTTCCTACATTATTTCACAACTGCAAAGTGTGAACAATTTGTGTTCACTCAGGCTTGTAGTAAAAACGTCAGTTGATCTCATTCAGTTAACTCAGAAATAAGTTTTCCCTCCATATCTCACTAGCGTGTGTATAGTTTCCCGTCTGACTGTCCATTCCCTAAAACACCGGCAAATCGGCATGCTGTCACATCAAGGGCATTTCTTCCCATTATGAGCGAATGGGGTAAATAGTTTCCCTTGGTAAGTGGGGGCTTAACTTACATGGCTTCAGAACCCAGGAGGTGACACAGATTGTTAGCTGCATGTCTCCCCACCTTCTCCAGGACTGCCCCTTCCCTCTCCACTGTGTGCTCACCATCTGTGCCCACACCACGATTTGATGATCGTGCTTAAAGTGAACGCCGGCCACAGTCATTGCATGCTACCTCCCAGTACAAAGCCTCATTGAAACCTAGAAATGTTCTTGCTACTAAAAGGTTCAATAACCATGCAGCAGCTCACGACTCCAGGGCCAGAAACCGGCTCTCCTCAACCTGGCCTCTGCTTCTTATCAGTCTCCTTCCTTGGCTATGAGGGCCCTGCTCTCAATCCTGGGAGTCCTCACCTTGCTGTCCATGATTCCTCTGGGTAAGACAAAAGCTTCTCATTCCAGGGACAGGAAATTAGAGGTGAAAGAACAATACAGTGTGTAAGAAACTTGAGGAATTCAAGAAAAGAAAAGCGGTCAATTAGAAGAAGGTGGGAAGCCAGGTGGTGGTGAGGCAGAGGCAAGAGAATCTCTGAGTTCAAGGCCAGCCTGGTCTACAGAGTGAGTTCCTGGACAGCCAGGGCTGCACAGAGAAACCCTGTCTCAAAAA
>NC_022019.1:15307150-15308393 GCF_000317375.1 Microtus ochrogaster | reverse complement strand
AAAAAAAACAAACAAAAACAAACAGAAAGGAAGGAAGGAAGGAAGGAAGGAAGGAAGGAAGGAAGGAAGGAAGGAAGGAAGGAAAGAAGGAAGGAAAGAAGGAAGGAAGGAAGGAAAGTGGGAGAAGGGCTACCTTTGTCCTGGGTTCACAGAATGCTGTCAGCATTAAGCGAAGTCCTGGGTTTTATATTTCTTTTGTTTGTTTGTTGTTTGTTTTATTTGTTTTGTCTTTTTTTCAAGACAAGGTTTCTCTGTGTAACAGCTCTAATTATCCTTGAACTAGCGCTGTAGACCAGGTTGGCCTCGAACTCACAAATATCCGCCTGCCTCTGCCTCCCAAGTGCTGGATTACAGGTTTGTGCCAACACCACCCAGCTGTATTTCTTTAAAATCAGTTGAAACTTGGATGGTTTAACTTAATCTGTATGGGAATTACATAAGGTAGGTGAAGGTCCTGCCTGAACTCATTTTTAATGTTTTTTAGCATATACTAATTATACATAATAATGGGTTTTATTGTGACATTTTCACACTTATACATGATGTATTTTGATTATATTTAGTTTCCCGTCTTGTCCCCATCCCTTTCTTCTTCCCAACTGGCTTTCTTCTACCTCTGCCCCCTTTTTTTTTTTTCATATGGTGGATACCCTTAGGTTTGTTTGTGAATTTGGATTTTTGTTTTGTTTTAGATAATAATAAAATTACTTCATTCCCCCCTTTCCTTTTCTCCCTCAACCCCCCCATGCACCCCTCTTTTTCTCTCTTTCAAGTTCACACCTTTTAAAAATTGTTATTGCAAGCATATTAGGAATATACACATATATGCAAATATAACCTGTTCGCTCTGTATAATGTTACTTGTCTGTATGTTTTCAGGGCTGACCATTTGGTACTGGATAACTAATTGCTGTGTGCTTTCTCCCACTCAGCATGCCTTAGCTGCCTGTCGTTCTTTGTGTAGGGATGAGGTCTTTCCTGAGCTTTCCCCTTGCGCATTGGCGACTCTATGGCTGTTCTTGTTCAGCTCATGTCTAGGCAGTCATGTTGGTGAGACTTTCTGGATGTAGCTTCTGACCTTCTTAGGAGACACAATCTCACAGCCATCTCCCTTCCGTGTTTTCTGAGCCTTGGATGCAGAAGCATTTTAGAGATGTGTCCCCTGGGACTGGACTCCACGACGCTGCATTTTGGCTGGTTGTGGTTTTCTATAGCGGTCTCCATGTATGTCTGTTTTTGTTTT
>NC_022019.1:15302290-15307050 GCF_000317375.1 Microtus ochrogaster | reverse complement strand
AGAGAGAGAGAGAGAGAGAGAGAGAGAGAGAGAGAGAGAGAGAGAGAGAGATCTGGTGAGTCTCATTAGACATGTTTATAGGCGCATATGTGGGAGGTTGTTTGCAGGAACATGGGCAAATTGCCAGTGGTTACACCACTGAAGAAAGTGTTTTTCCCTCCCCCATCAGCGATTAGCTGAGCACACTTAGTAACCCCACTGTCCCCCTGACAGGAAGTTGATGGCCTCTGTAGTAATCTTGTGCAGGTCATCAGGTCATACCCGGAATTCAGTATGTCACATACACACACACACACACACACACACACACACACACACACACACACACACAGCCCTTGTCCCCTTCCACTGCAACCCGTGAGCCCTGAGGGGGTGATACAGAGGTCCCCTTTATGCTTGATATCCTACCCTCATTTATTCTCTGTATTGACCATCTTGGCAATCACTGATGCCCAGTGCAGGGAGAGACTTCTCTGATGGTCTCTGGCAGCAGTGCTGCTCTGTGGGCACAGCAGCTACTTAGAGAGTGTTGCTGGCTCTGTCATGACCATAGCAGCCTTAAACTAGTGCCCATAACCTCCCCAGCCATTGGCTTTTGACCGGGTTTGCAGCACCAGACATGCTCACAGAACTAGACTTCCCGTGGATCAGGATCAAATCTCATTTGAAAGTGGTTGTCTGTCTGTGTGGGAGGCTTGCTGCTATTGCACCAAAGGGCTGTCTGTATTGTACACGGAGCTTACAGATGAGTAAGATTGTTGGCGACAACCCTCCCTGGAAGCCTGCACAACCCCTTTCTGCAGTATGAGGGCAAGCCAACAGGAGGAAGCCTCATCACTGTCCCAGCTCGATGTTCTGAGTCCTGTGACCAAGGCATGTGGCATTGTCAGCATCAGGGTCTTACCGATAACAATGTCACCTCCTTAATCACATGCTAAATCACCAATTTAATCTTTCTAAATTAAGTTTAAAATCTACCAGTATTATATAACAAACATATATGCCTGGTTTTACATTATTGTCTATTGATTTATCTTTCCAAATGCACACATTACCTAAAATACATTTTACTAGATACAATTAAAGCTTTCCTTGACCATTAGTGTTTTTTTTATATTTTTACTGAGACATAATTAACCATAAATTTTAAGTTTGCCTTTAAGTAGTTTCTGTATTTGTGAAGTTATGCAGCCATCAACCCTATGTATCCTAGAGATAGCGTTCCCCCTTCTCCTGATACCCTGCAAGTCTCCCCTACTCTGGACCTTGAATACAGACACAGCAATATGAGCTACGGTCCTTTGGTCTGGCTTCTTCCACCCAGAACAATGTTTCTAAGTTCCATTCCTGTGTTTCATTCCTTCTGGTATTGAAAATGGTCCCATTGTACTGAGGTGATGGATGGTTCAGTGGTTAAGAGCACTGACTGCTCTTCAAGAGAATAAGGGTTTGATTCCCGGCACCCACACGGTGACCCAACCATATGTAATCCCAGTTCCAGGGGATCCTATGATTTCTTCTGTCCTCTATAGCCCCACCTACATGTAGTGCACAGGCATACATGCAGACAAAACATAGATAAAATTAAAAAAATAACAACAACGTGTTTACTAATTAATAATTTAATAATTAAATTAATAATTAAAATTAATTACTTTTTTGAGACAGAGTTTTTCTATGTAACCCTAGATGTCCTGGAACTTGCTCTGTGGACCAGGCTGGCCTCAAACTCAGAGATCTGCCTGCCTCTGCCTCCTGAGTGCTGGGATTAAGAAGTGTGTGCCACCACTACCTGGCTAAATTTTTTATTTTTATTTTTTTAAAAATTATACCGTATGACTACTGTGTGTTTGGTATCAGTTGGGTTGATTGTTCCGTTTTAGGGTTGTTGGTAGTGATTCCATCTGTACTCGGGTTTTATGTGGATCTGTTTTCAGTTCTCCTGGGCATAAACTTGGGGATTGAACTTGTGTGCTCTGTGTTTCTCAGGAGTTGCCAAACTGCACTCCATGGCTGTTTTGAATCACCACGGCGGTGCACAAGGTCACCACTTGCTATTGTCTGCCATCCTGTCCCTCAGTCAGCCATGTGGTGGAGATGAAGTGACATCCCATTGTAGTTTTCATTTGAATTTCTCTACGAGGAACAATGGGTGCATGTTTCATTAGCTTCTTGGTCATTTATAGATCTTTCTCGGAGAAACAGCTGTTTAAATGTTCTGCCCATTTCTATTTATTTTTATTATTGAGTTGTGAGCTCTTTATGTATTTCAGTACTAAGTCCTTGTCAGATACAAGTTTGCAAATATTTCTCCCACCCTCCAGATTGTTGTCTTAAAATATTTATTGGACACACTCGTTATCCTTAAGTTTTCAGGTCAAGTTATAGCCAGGCCAGCCTCAACAGTTTTTAAATAATTTAAAAACATTTATCATCATACACGGGAAAGTGTTCATGATCAGTCAGTTCGTAATAGACCTTCTGGGGTTTGTATGGCTTTAGTGAATTAATTAGCTTGATTGAAGTAAAAGGATTTAATAATTGTTAGCTGGATGGGGCGGCACATGTCTTTAATCTCAGCACTCAGGAGGAAGAGGCAGGCAGATCTCTGTGAGTTCAAGGCCAGGCTGGTCTACAAAGTGAGTTCCAGTACAGTCAGGGCCACACAGAGAAACCCTGTCTTGAAAAACTACTAATAATAGTAACAATAAATAATTGATTAATTGATTTTTTTAAAAAACTGAAAAAGGACCAGTTCTTCTGATGATGCCCACTGGCACCTGGCATCCTCCCCTTCCTGTCTGTCCCTCCCCAGTTCTTCCTCCCTTTTTACTTTTCTGATGGTCTCCGTCCTACTCAGAGTTTTTCATTTTTTCTAGATTCCACATATGACAGAAAGCATGAGGACACATACCTGTAACCTCAGCACTTCTGGGGCTGAGCCAGGAGGCTTGGTACGGGTCCAAAGATAGCCTGGACTACTGATAAGTACCAGGCCATTCAAGGGTACATAGTGAGTTTCTGAATACAGATCCAGAGGAGGAAAGAAGAAGGAACATTCAATGCTTTCTTTCTGGTCCAGATGGTTTTGCTTATATGATGACCTTCAGTCCCAGCTATTTCCCTGCACATGGCATGCTCCATCCTTCTTTATGGCTTGACCCCTTCCTGATCCATTGCGGATAAACACATAGGCTGACCCCATGATGTAGCTCCTATGAGCACATCTGAAAGAATTTTGCTTTAGGAATTAGCCCTGTTTTTAATTTATAATTTTTTATTCATTTTTTTATTTTTGCACCATAGACAGAAGTGTAACTAGTTCTCTGCCCCTGCTTCATTTACAAGCTCTTTCCAGAAGGAATTATCATTTACCTGTACCTATCGCCTTCTTGTTTCCTCTTGCATTCATTTAATGTTTTTCTGACATGCTGGGAAAGTTCTTTATTCTTTTCTTAAATCATAAGCTATTTTAAACGATAAAAACAGCAAATAAAGAAGCCTAGAAAGGTAGATCAGTGGTTAAGAGCCCTGGCTGTTCTTGCATAGGACCAGACTTCATATTCTCAGAACCCACATGGCAGCTCACATTTAAGTGTAGCTGCAGTTCTAGGGGACCTGCCTGGCAGTTCCTCTGGCCCCCGTGGGCTCCAGGCATGCACATGTGCAGGCATTTATATCAAATAAACTTTCAAAACGTAAATTAATACTAAAAATAAAAGTATCAAATAGAGGGACTGGGGAGGCAGCTCAGCAGTTAAGACACTGCTCTTGCAGAGAATCTGAGTTTGAGTCTCTGCACCCGTGTTGGGTAGCTCACAACCACCTGTAACTCCAGCTCCAGGGGATCCAACACCCTCTTCTGGACTTCATGAAATTATTTCTCAGACCAGAGGGGAGGCGTGGGAATAGAGGCCCAACTCACATGGTTTTTATCAGGAGGGAGTTTTCAGGGATCCTTCAGGAAATCTTGAATTCTCATCCTGAAAGTCACTCACATTTATTCTCCAAACAGCTTTTATACTAAACTGTAATCTGAGGGGGAAGTTCATTAGCATTCTGTTTCCTAGGTAGACTCTCAGTACCCATATCGGGGGCTCACAACCACCTGTAACTCCAGCTCCAGAGGATCCAACACCCTCTTCTGGCCTCTCTCTCTCTCTCTCTCTCTCTCTCTCACACACACACACACACACACACACACACACACACACACACACACACGGAATTTTAAAGTAGCAAAAATGAGTTTTTCCCAAAGTAATAATATATAAGCAGTTCAGTGAGACATATTTGTCTTCTCTTTTCAAAGCCAGAAGCTTCCTTGAGAGCCAGGATTGCTCCTCCGAGTACCTCCACTGCAGAATGAAGTGCGAATCCACTGAGTATGCCATCAGGTACTGTGAGGACTGGACCATCTGCTGTCGTGTAAAGAAGAAAGAACCAAGGAAGAGTAAGATGTGGTGACAAGCTGAACTCCGTCTTCTTCGGAAAAGCCATCAAAAGTATTTCAAAGTTCCTTGTCTATCTGAGAATAAATGGGATGATGAGTAAGAGGAGTTTTATGTTTGGATGGTCACATTGAAATAAATTTGCTTTATCACATCTTACAGTCTATTTTCACAGGCATAATATTTTACCAGATTGTATTTTCAATTGTATATACCATCATGTATACAGGGTTGACCTTGGCAATGCTAATCAAGCTCAGTGGATTATGAAGAAGGAGGAGGAGGAAGAGGAGGAAGAGAAGTAAGAGG
>NC_022019.1:15293144-15301295 GCF_000317375.1 Microtus ochrogaster | reverse complement strand
TTTTTTTTTTTTTTTCTTCTTCTTCTTTGAGTTGCAATGCTTTAGTTCTTTGTCTGGGTGTTCTTCCAGGTCACTCTCATTACAGTACATCACTGTGGGATTTGTGTTTTTTCTGGAGGTGACAAATTCTTTGTGTGTGTGTGTGTGTGTGTGTGTTGTTGTTGTTGTTGTTGTTGTTATTATTTCTGCCTTGAGATTTGTGCATCTAGAATTAGCTTGTTGGTTGAGGGTTTTTTTTTTTAATCCTTTTCCCCCCAATCACCTTTCTTCTATCAGCAGAGGTGTTTGCAATGTTCAGGAGGGGGTTAACTCACAGCAGGGTTAAGACCTGGGATCCTCTGTTTATCCAGTATTTGGGAATGCAGCCTCTCTCCCAGGTCTTGATTCTGTCACCACCTGGTGCCTTCATCTATTTGGTCAAGGAGTCTGGAACAAGTTTCTCCTGACAACTAGTTCTCCTGTGAACTAGTCCAAGGTCTCAAACCCAGACGGAGCAACTGGAGGGTCCCTGTTGTGCTGCTCTCTGGGCTCTAGGGCTCTGAGCTAAGTGTGGGAGCTAATGAGTCCCTGGTAGCGAGCAGGCTGGAATCGGCCATGATAGAATCTGAGCCAATAGAGAATACGAGTATCATCCAGAAGTGGTGGAGCATGCTTTTAATCCCAGCATTCAGGGAGCAGAAGCAGATGGATCTCTGTGAGTTTGAGGCCAGCCTGGTCTATATAGCAAGCTCAAGGCAAACCAAGGCTACACAGTGAGACCTTGTCTCAAAAGAAGGACAAGGAAAAGGAAAAAGAGGAGGGAGAAGAAAAAGGAACAGGAGAAGGAGGTGAGAAAGAGAACACTTTGCTAACAAGGACCTTATAACAATATTAATTCTCCCAAATTAGTTCTTTTCTTTCACTGTCACTGTGCCCTTAAATTATTTTTCAGTTTTTTTATAGGTTTATTGTATAAGCCTTTAACATCTCTGGCTAAACTGTGTTTGTTAGGGGGAATGTCTGTGCTAGGTTATTACGTATAGGGAGAGGGTTAGTTGAACTTACACTCTTTCCTATCATTGGTTAGTCTGTACTGAAGGAGAGAGGCTGATGTCCACCAGGGATGTTTTTCTTTGGGTATCAGGGGCCTCTGCTGGCCACACTTGGCTTTTCAGCCTGTGGGTCGGGCAAGACTTCCCAGACTGTACCCTTAGGTGCCAGTGCTTTAGCTAAGGGATGTCTCTCAAGTGTATTGGCTGTGTGGGAAACAGACACAGCACTGAGGTCAGTACAGGAAGAGTGCCTCTTGCATTATCATACCTGCAGGAAGGATGCAGCTGGGGATGTTCAGTCTCCCTACCCCCAGCTCAGAGCTCTGGGGAATTTGCAACCAGCAACTGACAGTCACTCTCTGACCTCAGGCTCAGAGCTATCAAACTGCAGGGTAATTCTCAGTTGATAAGATCTGTTTCTGACTACTGTGGGCAGCGCTCTCTCTCTCTCTCTCTCTCTCTCTCTCTCTCTTTCTGCCACTCCTCCCTGGCCCTTCTTCTCCCAGAAGCACAGCAGGCCAAATTGAGGCTCCTTTATCTGTGAATGTTATCTAATTGTGGGCCCTCCACCAGGGTTCAGTGCTTAATGTACAATTATCTCCCAAAACACCTCCGAGCTGTTCTGTCCACTGCTGACCCATCTGGCAGATGAAGCGTTTTCTCCACCAAAAGCTCCAGCTAGATCTGAGGTTTTCAAAGGCTGTGGCTTGTTGAGATAGGACTACATGGCTCTAGTTTGCCTTACTTTCTGGAAGTGGCTTCTGTTTCCCCTCCCTCTGCCTGGCTGAAAGTGTTCGGCTTGCTTCTCTACTTTCTCTGCTCGTTTCCGGTACCTTCCATTCCCTTCCTGGATCTCAGGAGCACTTCCTCTCTACTTCTCTCTCTGTAATGCAGTCCTTTGTCTCGTTCCGATGCTTCTCCTTCACCAGCTCACATAGAGGCAGCCTCTGGCTCAGCTTCTTATCCAGAACTTCATTTTTGTTAATGGCTCTCCATAGTTTCATTGTGGATGTAGACTGTGTTCATTCATCTCCTGGTGGGCATCTAGGTAGGCCTGTGTCATGGCTGCCGTGAAGACAAGGGTGTGCAGTATCTCTGTGTGGTGCTGACTTCCGTTCCTCAGACCGGGGGAATGAAACAGCTGAACCACATGCCCACTCCATGTTTCGTGTTTTGCGGGACCTCTGGCCTGATTTCCATAGCAGCTGCACTAGTGCATCCCCAATGGCAGTGTATAAAAGTTTCTTTCTTTTTTTTTTTTTTTTGTTGTTTTTTTGGATTTTCGAGACAGGGTTTCTCTGTGGTTTTGGAGCCTATCCTGGAACTAGCTCTGTAGACCAGGCTGGTCTCGAACTCACAGAGATCCGCCTGCCTCTGCCTCCCGAGTGCTGGGATTAAAGGCGTGCACCACCACCGCCCGCCTAAAAGTTTCTTTCTTCTACAAACTTGCCAGCATCTGTTGTTTGGTTTCTCTCTTTCTTGTTCAAAAGAATATTTTTTTTATTCAACTGACAGAGTATCATGCGTTTTTAAAAATAAAACCTAGGAAAGATTGTCATCACAATGTAATCAAGGTCTCTTGATTTTTATTTCTCTAAATCCTCTCATTTTCTTTTTTCCTTTTGTTTTTTTTTCGAGACAGGGTTTCTCTGTAGCTTTGGAGCCTGTCTGGAACTCACGCTGTAGACCAGGCTGGTCTCGAACTCACAGAGATCCACCTGCCTCTGCCTTCCGAGTACTGGGATTAAAGGCGTGCGACACCACCTGGCCTCTAATTTTCTTAAATGTTGTTATTATTTACAGCAAATGTTTTTAAGCCTGAGCCCAATTCTTTTCACAGTCTCCTTTTCTGTAACTTTGATCTGTTTGCAGCGATCAGTTAGATCCTGGGCTACTGCTGACCCAGGCCCTGGGTTTTCCTTCACCCTGTCTTAAGGTCCCTTTTGTTAAAGGCAGCTCCCATTAACCAGAGTCAAAGCGCGACCTTGGTGGGGGTCCTGGTTTTAGATGAGAGCTGCACACATGAAATTGTCTACAGCTGGGTCCTGGCTTAGACCGCGCACGCTCTGTGCTTAGGCAAGTCACACTTCTTACCTTTCAACTTCCTGCCTCATAAGAATTGTCCAAGTCATTCTTAAATGGTTTAAAAATGGAAGTCACCATTTCTAGATTTGGTGAACATTCCACTTTTATTCAACAGTTCTGGCAAAAGTGACACCAACCCTCTTGGTTTAAATAAAAAAACAAACTATGTAACATTGTGAAGGTTTACCTGGGAAAAATGAGAATATGCTTCCAAAAGAACATACCAGTTATGAAACAGTCTCTATCTCCAAATAAATAAATAAACAAACAGTCCTTCTTTGGTCACAGTTCAGAATAAATTCAATATTCACATAACCACTATGGTCCATGAAGAAAGTATATTGTTTTATTGAATTTTCATTCATACATGTTTCCACTTTTATTAATCAAATTCAATAAATTTGATTAGTTAATCATAAAAACCTGCTGTACACATTGTTTATATGTTGCCAAAATCTCTACTCCAAACATATCACAAAAGCTTCACCGATTCTAAGACAGGAACAGATGGGGGTGGGGAATGAGGGGCACTAATTAGCATGCATTCAAAGAGTGCATCATAGAAATGCATAATTTATTTGGCACTGTTCATTGATAATGCGGCATTTTCTGGTCAGAAGCAAGCATCCAAGGCTCAGTCATCATGGTACCGGAATCAGCTACTCATGTCTTAATCAGCTTTTCGTCTTCATGCAGTAACCAGTCAGTTTGAAGAAGCAAGCCACAATCCAGCTTCAGAATGGCCTTCCTACCCTCCAGCTGCTTTATGTGCTCCAAGCTCCCATCTGCAAAACGGTTCAGCTTGGCAGTTTTTCAATTGTGGAGAATCTCAAGAAGAAACAATTTAAATAAAACACCCTTTAATACACACAAAGACTTGCATCTCCTCGGATGCTCAAAAGGGCTTTTGGTGGTGCCCAGTTTGAGATGATTCTGACACTTCAAGCTGTCTAGATTGAATTAGCAATCATATAAGAAGGTTCTGGAATGTTCACACTTTAATCCACACCCTAGTTACTTGCTTAAGCAATTCTTTTTCAAACTACAACAGACTTAGGATTTTGATTCTATCTCAATGGGCTTGTTTTTCTGAGTGTTTTTTATTGTCGTCTTTGGCTTTTGTTTGTTTGTTGCTTGTTTTTTGTTTGTTTGTTTGTTTGAAACACGGTTTTTTGGTTTAGTCCTAGCTATCCTGGAACGCACTAGTAGACCAGGTTGGCCTCGAACTCACCGAGATCCACATGCCTCTGCCCACTGAGTGCTGGAATTAAAGATGTGCACGACCACATCCAGCTAACCAATCTTAAATCCCTTTTCTTCAATTAAGCTAAGTTTAATTCACTAAAACTGACTAAACCCCGGAAGATCTGTTAAGAATATGTATATCATGTTAATGAAAGACATTAACTTTTTTAAAGTTAGTGCCCCTAGAGGGAATAAAAACCAATGGAACATAGATCACTGCAAGGGACACCAGAAATGGGAGATTTTTCTAATAATGTTTACATATGCTGTAGCTTCACACAAAATTTTGGCAATAATTAAGACCTTTAAAAAAAAGAATTTATAAAAAAAACCCCACTTAAGTGCGAAGTAATATTACTGGACCAAAATTAATTTTAATCATTTTTATTGTAAGTATATTTTTAACATCATAATTGGGGTTTGTAATCCCAAGCTAAAACATATTCTTCCCCTCTGAATCTGAGAAGTAGATTATACTTTTCAAACGCAGTTTTTTTTTTTCTTGACTTTTTTTCCGATTTTTGGGGCCTGGTATTTAAAGGGCTCCACTCTAGGTGTGCATGACTCTTGCTGGGAAGAGCTTTTGGAAAACTGTCCATCACATATAAAGAACTTGAGCAGTATGGGAAAAACATTAAGTCCCTGTCAAGAACGGACTTATTCTTAAAGTAACAGAGCCTGTTCTCTGGGACACTAGAGAACATAAAGAGTCAAGCTAAATTGTCTTCCTGGACTTTGATGGCAAAAGCTCCATCCTACTTAAACATCTATGCAAGACTGCTCCTGAGATTTACTGAGGGGCGGAGGGAACCCCAGGTGTTACTCGGAAGGGGAACGGGCTACTTCGGGGGGAACGGGCTACTTCGGAGGAAAGGAGCTGCCTGGTAGCTTCTCTCAAGTGCTCATTTTAATCAAAAGCTAATGGAAATGTTTTTTCGGGTCCTTTGTCGCATGCTACGCATACCAGCTAAGGCACCAAAAACTGCCTTTTTAGGGAATTTTCCACCTCTAAGAAGATTATTAATCTAGTTTTTGACTGCCTAATTCAACATTTAAAAATTTTTATTTTCTGCCCTTCATTCAATACTGAACGATTTTATTTTTCCCAATGATCTTCACAGTCCAGAACACAGGCACCAAAGCAGTACTCAAAAGTCATCGCTTCCTAGAACAAAGCAATGGAAGCGGCCGGAAACCTGAGGAGAGAGAGTTGTTCTGAACCTGAGTGTGAATACAGGATCCCGCGCCTCTGAATCGCCCTCAAAAAGAGAATACTCCCATTTAATAAGTCAATGTATTAGTTTTAAAAATAAAAGTTTGGTTACTAGGATAAGCTGAACAAAAATTACCCTCACCCCACTCCAAACGGCCAGCTCTAATCACCCCTGTAATTTGCTGCATTCCCGGCTGCCTCTCTGTTTCTTTCCAAACACACAAGTGCACTCTCAAGTAAGACACTCTGTGCCTGCTGATAAATTATAAGGTTATGAACTAGATGTGCACAGGGTCTTATAGGTACTTTGCAAACATCAGAGTGATGTAAACATCACTGGGGTCCTTTGTTTCAAAAGCCTGAATCGCATCGTGCGAACAGGGACCACTACTTTCCCAGACGCGGTTCACTCGCCGCGTACAGACAAAGGGCAGAGAAGAAGTCCTCGTAACTGAGGTTGAGGTGAGATGGCAAGGAGATGATCTCAGCCAGTCTGATTTGCCAAGGGAGAAAGCCTAGTGTGCTGTCCACAGAACCAAACTTCAGTACTAAATCCGGATCCGGGAAGCCCTGGGAACGAAGCAAGCCTTCAAACACGTCCACGTTCAGATCTGTGGCTCTCCGTTGCTGCAGCGCCACCAACTGGCAGAAGTCCTGGGCGGCTCTCACTACGTCTGCTTTTCCGTCTTCTGGGGACAGCACCTGCACTGGCGACCAGCAATTTAAAACTAGACCGTCTTTGTCATTACTCTCTTCCAACTCTGCTGAGTACCTGGAACAATCTAAGCCCGAAAGCTCCTGTCGTCGTTTTAAAATTTCCTCCATCAGTCTGGAATTATTTCTCTTGAAAATACCTTGGTGGTCGTAGACGCTAACGTAGGAGATCCCCGCGGCCACGCACCACACCACGATGCTCGCCACGTCGGAGAAGCTGTGCTCCAGCTCCGCGATCAGCAGAGTCAAGTGCACCGGCAGCTTTTGCAGGGTCCGGCCGTCGGCGCGCCAGCGCAACCCAGGGCGCATGGCTGCCAGCGCAGGGTGCAAGTGAGGGTGCTGCTGTGGGTGCGGGCAGGCACTGCGACGAGGGTGCCCACGGTTCGCCAGAGGCTTGGGGAGCCGCCAGATCCAGCTCCAAGTGCCCGGGTACACGCGCAGCGCCGAGATGAGCGTACAGTGCGGGCAGAGCAGTGCGTGTAGTGCCCGCCACACCAGTGTGCGCAGCACCCGCTGCACCAGCGCCTGCAACCCGGCCATCCTTGTGAGAGCCGGGCGCCACCTCCTCCCAAGGCCAACAAGCACGGCTTTGACCGGCTCCCGCGGCCCCACCCCCAGTGCCGTGTGACTACTGCTTGATGATAGCCACCCAGATACAAGTGAGATGGGATCTGGGAACATTTTAATAATTTTTAAAAAGAATTTATTTTTTTAAATGTGAATGGCAAATGCGTGTTGTGCTTGTATTAAGTTTATGTACACCTCTTACATGCAGGAGCCGGTGGAAGCCAGAAGGGGGAGCCGGGGCCTATAGAACCAGAATTACAGTTGGGAGCCACTGAGGAAGCTGAGAGTCAAGCCAGGGTCCTCTGCAATTTAAAGTGCAGGCAGTGAATGACCCGTCTCTCCATCCCCTGGAATATGCACTTTTGAGTTTTCATTTTCCTGAGAGATAAAAAGACTGAACACTTTTCAGAATTTAATTGGTCGTTTGGAATTCTTTCTTTCTTTCTTCCTTTTTTGGATTTTCGAGACATGGTTTCTCTGTAGTTTTTGGTGCCTGTCCTGGAACTAGCTCTGTAGACCAGGCTGTCCTCGAACTCACAGAGATCCTCCTGCCTCTGCCTCCCGAGTGCTGGGATTAAAGGCATGTGCCACCACCGCCCGGCTTGGATTTCTTTTTAATGACTATATATTTAATTCGTTTACTCGTGTGTGTAAATTGGATGATTTTAGAGATGGGGAGTTTAATTTGTGTAGTTTTTATAGACCTAAGTCATGGGGTTATGACACTGCGTTCAACCTCCTGGGGCACCGCTGCTCCTCGCCAGAACAGATTTCAATCTTACGGTTGGCAATTTCCTCTCCCCGGTGTGGACATGCTCCTCTCACTCCCCTCGTTTCCCAATCCATTGTGTAAGGTTTCTAGGCCGAGGACAGATGGTCCCAGACACTTTGTACCTAGCTTCCTGTCTTTAAATGTCATCTGAACTTCTACATTGCCTACTAGGGAGACTCTGGTGGGTGGGCACAGATGCGCCGTGTACATCTTATTATTTGACCAAGACAATGATCTAACCTTGACCCAGTTTAGCCCTAGCCTTCCAAGAGAGACTCAGTAGTTAAAGTAACTGGGGCTGGAAAACGCTTGAGCCACGAAAATGACATGTTTTTGCATTGGGTCAATGGCCTTCGGTGGAAGCTTAACAGCCTCTACTGGCAGACTGAAAGCAAAAACAAACAAACTCCTTAATACACCCTCATTTTTAGTCCGGAGTCCTCATTTGGAGTTCTAACGAGGGAGGATTCGGATACAAACTCATGGGTAAGTTGTCCTCTCCAGTTTTTTTTTTTTTTTTTTTT
>NC_022019.1:15287733-15293044 GCF_000317375.1 Microtus ochrogaster | reverse complement strand
TTTTTTTTTTTTTTTTTTGGTTTTTCGAGACAGGGTTTCTCTGTGGTTTTGGAGCCTGTCCTGGAACTAGCTCTTTTAGACCAGGCTGGTTCGAACTCACAGAGATCCGCCTGCCTCTGCCTCCCGAGTGCTGAGATTAAAGGCGTGCGCCACCACCGCCCGGCCCGTCCTCTCCAGTTTTAAATGTCTTTCTAACCTAGAAAACACTCAGTCCCTGGGGCTCGGATGTCGTTAAACATAGAAGGTGCCCATGTTAACACATTAGTTTTCATTGCTGTGGCTAAAATCCACAAGGAATGCCACTTAAGAGGGAAAACATTTGCTTTGGCTCGTACTTCAAAGATTTCACCCCACAGTCCTGTGGTTCCTTGCTCCCTGAACAGCACCAGGCAGAATGCCAGGGCAGGGAGCATGTGACAGAGCAAAGCTGCCAACCTAGGAATGAATAAGGAGATGGGTTTGCGAGGAGGAAGCCTGGGACAGTACGTAGTCCTTGGCGCATGCTCAGTCAGGACTAGCGCCCTTCAACTGGTGCCCCTCTCCAAAGTTTCCCTCACTGCCCCAAAGCCCATCACCTCAGGAGCACAGGCTGTACTAAGGAAGTCAGAGCCCTCACCATCTGCTTACTCCTCTAAAGCTGCTGTGTTGAAGACTACGCTTCAACAGACGAGCCTTTGCGGGGCATTTCAGATCTGAGCCATAAAAAGTGTGCAAGCTACACTTTAGACACTGGTTACTGTCACTACACGTTGTGAAAGACATGAGTTACATAAACAGGGCCATGAGGATGGCTCGGTGGGTAAAGATGCTTGTGCCAATTCTGGACACGAGAGTTCCATTCGTCATAGTGCAAGGAGAGTGGCTGGAGAGATGGCTCAGTGGTTAAGAGCACTGACTCTTCTTCCAGTGGTCCTGAGTTCAATTCCCAGCACCCACATGGTGGCTCGCAATCACCTGTAACTTAAATTTCAGGGTATCTGACGCCTTCTTCTGACCTCTTGGGGGCACTGCACACACACATTGTGCATAGGCATACCTGCAGGCAAAAAACTCATTCTGTGTCTTACAGGAGGGTGGGGAGGATTACTATACAGTGTGATGAAGAGGAAAGGTCAAAGGCCACCAATTAAATACAAAGAAAACTTCTTGTCTCAGATCAGCTACATGGACAATCTCAAAGCATCTATTGAAAACATTTATGGGAACTACGAAATTAGTTCACGTCCGGTGGAGATGGTGGTACACGCCTTTAATCCCAGCACTCAGGAGACAGAGGCAGGTGGATCTCTGATTTGAGACTGGCCTGGTCTACAGAGCGAGTTCTAGGACAGCCAGGGCTACAGAAAGATACCCTGTCTCAAAAAACCAAATTAAAAGAGAAAAAAAAAAAGAGCTCAGCAAAGTTACCAGATAATGGGTCAATATGCAAAACTCAATTGTATTTCTAGAAAACATCCACGGATAGTAGCACTAGCTAGTGTAACATAAACAGAGAGGTCACAAGGCTTACAAGGCTCTAAAAGCTTAGACAATTATGAGACTCACAAAGCCTGCCTCCGAGGTTCCATCCTCGGTGGCCATTCCAGGATATGCTGCAGTGCAGCTTTCTACAGGCTGTGCAGGAAGCTCTGGGGGTGCATAGCCCATCTTGGAACGGGCTTCTCAGTGATGCCCCTGCCTGAGGGTCTATCATCATCGTCATCATCTCCCCCCACTCCACCCCCATAAGCAACTCCAATAAACTCATTGACCTGTCAATACACACGGGTGGAATCATCTCTTGGTTGTCTTTGGTGCCCCGGAGAAAACAGACACCTATTCACCTATCCCTAGAAAATGTCCCACGACACAGTTAGAACCTGAACATGGACAGATAAAAAGCCAAGATGGGGTAAGGCTGAGCAGTTACATGGCCCCTGAGGTGGGTGGCGAGGCTTTGTGTAACTAAGGCTGATTTGACGGAGGGCGAAGCCATCATGAGGGTGGTCCCACCGTGACCGCCTTCCCCACTGGTTGCTGAGTTGGCAGTGGTATGGCCTCTGTTGTGAGTGATATGAGATGTGCTACTAAAGCCAAGCCATCTGCGCGTGAAGCATCCCAGGAGGCATGGAGACACATGACCAATCCTGCTCAGACAGTAGTGCAGAGATAGAAGTCTGTATTTCTCCTCGTCCCTCCTTTGCTTTTATCCACTCAACAAAGCAGAGAGTGTGCCCCCTCTCTACACGGAGTGTCAAGCCTCCTTAATAAGAGGAGGCCATCACACGAATATGGAGATGTGAAATCTATGATTCAGTGTATACACAGGGGCCTTGGTAATGGCCCCATATAGGAAACTAGGAGTTATAACTGGAAATTATCAACCTGCATCAGAGCTGTTTGAATTGAAGAAGTCTTTTAAACGGAAATGAGGGAGAGTCCTTTATAGCATGGCCCATGAGGTCATGGGTCATGGGGACAGCTGGGATCAGTCTGAGGACTGAAGAAGTTGAGAAACGGAGCAACATGGCTGCTTCCCCTTTCTTGAGATCCAAGCTGCGTGATGTGACCTGATGTGAGAGGCTGGTAGATAGGAGCCATTAGGGACACTTGCTTTAGTGCTGGCCGTGGGTCCCAGGAAGGACCAGCATTGCTGAGAAAACTGGACACGAGAGAGACAGGGTTTGGTTTCCAGTTTCCCTAGCCTGGTAAAGCAAGAGACCCAAGCTAAGTCCTGGGAACTTTGGGAACTGTATAGGACTTTAGTTATTTTGTTGCGGCTCATGATGGGGGATGACTGTCACAGACTCTGGTGTAGTAATGGGAGCGGTGGGGCTGCGTCCCCAGCACCCAGCTGCCCGCAAGGCTAGCTTTACCTGAAATAATTACACGGACACTGTATTATTTTAAACACCGCTTGGCCCATTATATCTAGCCTTTTCTTGGCTAACTCTCGCACCTGGACTAGCCCATCTCTAATAATCTGCTGTAGCCCACAAGGTGGCTTACCAGGGAGATTCTAGCCTATGTCCATCCTGGGTTGGAGCTTCATCACGTGTGCCTCAGAGAGCAGAGCTCTCGCCTCTGCCCGCAAGAGTGGAGCATCGTGTCTCTCTGAGGCGTCTGCCCCTGAGAGGAGAGCTGTCGAGTCTGACCTCACTTCCTCTTCCTCCCAGAGCTCTGTTCTGTTTACTCCTCCCACCTACCTATCAGGGCAAGCAGCTTCTTTATTTAATTAACCAATGACCTTCCTCCATCACTCTGGGACACTGTAGTGATGGGGACCACCACATAAATGGGCTTTTAGATGCTAAAAAATTCAAGATGAGATGGGGGTAGGGTAGCAGATGGCAGAGCCTATCTGAGTTTCAGAAGTGAATGTGACAAGATTTGTATTGAATCAGAGTTCCCAGGGGAAACTTTTGGCAGAAAACCAAAAGCCTCTGAAAGGCTTTAAAGCCTGGGCAGCAGTTTACCAGGGAGACAAGAAAAGGGGTGAACGGTAGAAAAGTGCAAGTTAAAAAACTAAAGTTGAGCTTGCCCTGGAGCTGAGCAGTTATTTCCCACGGAGAATATACTATGCCAATTTCCCTCTGCCGAAAATGTATACTGGAAGACGGGGGTTGTTGCACAGCCCAGGGCCCTTCCAACAGTCAGGTGAGGCCAACTGAGAGGCAGCAGGACTAGAAACCAGCCTGTCAGGATTGGGGAGCCAACAGTAGCATGCATGGCCATCGAGAACACAGCCATGATGATACATGAAGTAACTCGTGGCTCACCCTTCCTCCCGTGCACATGAACAGGAATAGCTCATTGTGTCTTCACCACCATTTGGTCTCGGGTTTGCACCGCTGACTTGTTGGTCTTAGACCTCTGGACTCAGGCTGAATTAGTGTGGAGTTTCCTAAGTTCCCAGTTTGTAGATGGAAGGTACCTGAACTTCTCAGACTCTAGAATCACAGAACTTGTTTGCCAAATAAACACATAAAGAGATTTCCAGAAAGCTTAATCATTAAGGAACCACAATGGTCACAATGAATTAAGACTGCATACACAAGTAAGGGTAATTATTTTAATCCAAAAATAGCAAGTACTGGTAAGAATGATGACCAATTAATTCTCTTCTGCTGGTGGAAATGCAAAATGGTGCAGTTTGGGAAATACTCTGTTCCTCAAAAGACTAAATATATAGTTTTTATATAAACTAATACTCTTACTCCTAGTCATTTATGGGCACAAAAACTCATATTCTCACCAGCTTGAGGTAGAAAAATACAGATATAGAGAGATGCCCAGAAACTTCTTTAGATTTGCCCAAAACAAAATTTTCATCTGTTAAACGAATGGACTACGATAACTCTATAAATTGGTATTTTCCAATACATAGGAATGGTCCCCACAAGTCTCATCGGTATGTGAGGAGACTGGAGGAGGCCACTGACCCTAACGAGCAAGTGAAGAAAATCAAAAGTCCACTGTTCCTCTTAGAGCCACAGAGAATAAGATCACGAGGAGCAAGCGAAATTTTCCCCCCACAGGCCACAAGAGAGCGCCAGACCTCAGGACAGATGGCAGTGAGTCACTGTGTGGGTGACGGGAATCGAACTCTGGACCTTTGGAAGGAAGGGCAATGAACAATTCCAGCCGGTTGCAAAGAGCAATTTTAACCAGACACAAGAGAAAACACACCATACGATTCCATTTTTAAGATGTGTGAGAGCTGAACAAAGAAATGAAAGCTGTAGTCCCTGGGGAGTGGAGGACAGGGGTGGATGGCAGAGGAGGGAACTTTGGAGGGAATTGGAAACACCCCATCTCTTCCTTTGAGCAGCTGCTTAACAAAGGAATCATATCTGGTAAAATATTCGACTGTACCTTTAAGATCCACACCTTTCAAGTGGGTATTTATTTTGTCATGAGTTCTGGCCTGAGGTCACAAAGGCCAGAGTTTGCCTGGACCCAAACTACCTAACAGTTGCTCACTTTTCATTTTGGCGCTCTGCGGATCTCTAGGTCCCGCATTAACTCCAGAATGACAAGGTTTTCAGTACTGCGCGGCTGCCCATACTGCAGTCCGCTCGGCCGGCCATAACCCTCCGTATCTCATGATCTGGGGGAAGCCCCTGCTGTGCCAACGTAGCCAGGTTTATTCAGCCAGGGAAAATTACTCTGTGCGCAGGCAGGACGCCCACTATAAACCCTGGGCTACTGGCCTCTACAGCTCCCCCAGGAGGCAGTATGATTTCGGGAAATTCCCTACTTCAAAAACCGCAAGGATCCCTCCTCCAAGGCGAGATCCCATTCCCTTTACTACCGGGCCACTGAGAGTGGC
>NC_022019.1:15279230-15283788 GCF_000317375.1 Microtus ochrogaster | reverse complement strand
GTAACTATCAATGTTTGTGTGTGTGTGTGTGTGTGTGTGTGTGTGTGTGTGTGTGTGTGTGTCTTTGAAACATGGTCTCATATAATCTAAGCAGTCTTGCACTCAAGTAACTGAGGCCCCTTACTTCCCAGTGCTGGGATTGCAGGTATGCAAATCATTACTGACTCTATATCATTCTGTAAAGAGTAAAATGTTTAATATATATATATATAATAACTGAATTGAAATCTTTAGTGAGGAGGTTTAACATCAGACAAGGTCAAGCAGAAGGAAAGACCCACCAGCTTGGAGACATATCCCTGACAACCAACCCATCTAAAAATAGAAAGGAAAAGAGAATATACAAATGTAGAGATAAATTATGAGGTGTAGCTACAGAACAGCCAAGCAGATACTGCTCCGAGAGAGTCAGGGAGAGTCAGAAAGCTTATACAGAAAGAAAAAAGTATTTCAAGTTCTTCCTAATGTTTTTTTTTAAATTTGAAAAGTATGCGTGATCATCACATCTAAGAATCTAAGTAAACAATGCAAAAATGGACAGATCTGAGAGGAGAAGTTGATGGGAACACAATAGTAAGATGACTTCATGCTCTGCTTTTCACATGGATACAAAAGTCAAAAGCCCAGTACCGTTGGGCACGCCTGTAATTCAGCCCCAGGGAGCAGAGGCTGGGGAAAGAGGTCAAGGCTTCATGCCTGCTGGGAAAGCACTCTGCAAACGGAGCTGCATTCCTGCCCAACAGAAAGCTTTAAATGATGTCGTCTCACTAACCAATAGAAAAATCTACTGCTACATACTCAATACTTCCATTTAGCTGCTTTCCAGGTGACTTTTATTTTCCTATTTTCTACATAAGCTTGAGTAAGCCCATTGCGAATAGGGATACACAGTGCTCCAACTTCCAGCTGTACGCCAGTCACAAACAAAGACATATGACCAGAGAGTAAAAGTTTATTAATCATAGGTGAATTCAGTTACTATGTATCATTAGTATACATACCCTAGCGGGAGGCCGGGGACAGAAAACACTAGCTGGGAGCCAGAATAAGAAGTAACAACATAGGTGAGAACAGTAATCAGTACAATCAATTTGAGAGACAGAGGTGAGGTTTCTGGGTCCGCAACTAGACGTGGATCTACTAAAACTGAATGTGACCTATAAATAGGAAGAAAGAAATGTCTGTCACAACACTACTTGTAAAAAGTCCCAAACTGAAAACTGTAGATGCAATCATGTAGCTACCCAGGAAAAGCCACAGGTAAGTTCTCCTACAGAATCCTACACACCATGGAGAATGGTGGCTACAGTCACGTGAAACAACGGAATACATTTCCCCCAAAGCATTTCAGAGCAGAAGTCAGACCAGGAGGATCCAACTGGGGCTGATCTAGCTCTGTTGTAGAACCCTTGCTTAGCATGGGTGAGACCCCCGGGATCTGTCTGCAGCCCCCCAAGAGCATGTTTCAAAGAAGTAACTACTAGACAATTCCTTTGAATACAAGGTTAAAAAAACGGGTACTGGGACTTCTCCTTTAGAAACGCCTGAGGAGCCGGGCGGTGGTGGCGCACGCCTTTAATCCCAGCACTCGGGAGGCAGAGGCAGGCGGATCTCTGTGAGTTCGAGACCAGCCTGGTCTACAGAGCTAGTTCCAGGACAGGCTCCAAAGCCACAGAGAAACCCTGTCTCGAAAAACAAAATAAAACAAAACAAAACAAAACAAAAAGAAACGCCTGAGGAAATGTCCCTCATGAGGTCATGAGAAAAACACTGGCGACAAAGAATTTAATTCAAAGTATTTCCCGAAGAAAGGCAAGCCTACAGAAGCGCTGACAGACCACAGCCATCATTTTAACAGTGCGGCTGAGCTTCTCAGAATTCCCAGAGACACCAGCAGGAGAGCCTGGATACTCACAATTACTTCACGAACAGCGTGGGCATGTCCTTTTTGCTGATACAGCACAGGAAATGAGTACCACAAAAAATGTTATAAATTTCCTCTTTCTGACATTTTTCCCTGCAAATGCCTTTTGCTAGCCAGCATGTATCAAAAATTCGTCGTATGTAAATATTCAGTCCGCTTCTAGCTACAAACAGAAAATAAAAAAAGGTTAATGTGATAGTTATTGTCTCCAGTGTCATGGATAAATTAGACTTCCAACTCACCATACAGTTTAATAAGAAACTTCACATAATCAGATAGATATATCAATCATATCTATGACTACATTGACTACATACCCCTTCTGAAAGGGCCTCACCTTTCAGGGGCCCTGTTATAAGCCATTAGCGCTCATGATCCAGAATTACTTGAACTACTGGTCATTTATATGTACAGGACAACACAGTAGGTTCAGCTTGCTGCTATTTTCTACATGGAAAGATCATTCAGCAAAGAAGTTCCGGGGGTCTGCAGAGACTCCATACCAGGAGACAGGAACATCTCCCAGGTAGCTTTTGGTTGTCAAAACTTCATTCTGAAGGAAGGAAGACCAATGGCCTAGAATTCAGAAGCCATCAGTCCCATCCTGATGTGTCCAATGATTTTTTGTTAAGTGCCCCGTTACCTGTCCTAGCTCAATTACAGAGTACTCAGGGATATCCTATGGGATAACAGGAAGGAAATGGCTCAAAGTACCTAAAACCCATACCTAAGTCTATTAATGTTAATACCTAGGTGCCCTTGGAAGCCAAGGAGAAATGGATGGGGAGGTGGGGGGGGGCAGTTCATGGGAATGGGTGTAGCCTGGGCTATCCCTCTCTTCTATGGCAAGCCTTGCTCTCTCTTCTAGCTGCCAGCATAGACCCATGGATTAGACTTTGATCTGCAGAAAGAATCAATGTATGCAGAATGAATAGTGTATGGTCAAATGCTACTGGTAAACAAAGTTGTCTGCTGCATGTTCACTAGCAGAGCAGCCCCTCTGGAGACAGAGGACTCGAGAGGAGACACGGTGCAGTATCCAGAGATCCTGCCACACCCAAGAGCAGCAACCGTTTCCTTGTGTGCCCAGGTGTGTCTGTCTTTTTCATGGCTCACTCTTGATTCTCAAGTGGCAACTTTTGAATGTGAAGGTTTGAGGTAGGAAGAAGGAGCTTTCTGAACACCCACAAGCCCCTATGTTAGTTACTAAGTGGGGGTTTCTCCATATTCTCACGTGACTCCCCCCTGTGCAGAGCACAGTTTGGCTACTCACAGGATCCAACTATGCTACAAAGGAATCTAATGCAGACTGACGACTAGCTCAGTGTTCAGGTTCTTCTCACTGTAACATTCGCCTTGACTGCTAAATAAACAAGAAAGTGTGGGAACAGCCAACCATGAGAGGGGAGCCCTAAGAGTCCTTGGGGGACAGCTTTCCTTCTACCTTATGTCCTGTCTTTGCTCTAAGAGAGTTTTCACTCCCCTCTGCCCCATTTCTGCCCACATCCCTCCAGCCTCACTGACAAGCTTCCGAGATGCTCAAGACCCAAATTCAGAGCCAGTTCTTCTCTGAAGAGAGCCATCTCCTGTTAGTGCCCTCGGGTCATCTCTTCGTTCCCTGCAGCGACCCACAGCACGCATCTCTGCCCATATTCCTCCTGCTTTTACTTCTGTTCTCTTGGCCCTGCCTTTGTCTCGGTCTTGTAGAGCCTCACACCACAATTCTGTAAGCAAAGGGATTCATTTTACCTGGTGGAACACAGCAGAGCAACGCAAAGGCCACAAGGACCAGCTGTAGGCGCCTCATGGCCAAGCCGGTGAGCAAAGAATCAGCTGAGCTGCAAGGCAGAGTCACTGTATGTGTGGCTTATGAGATATGAGGACCCGTGTGGCTAGTGAACCTTTTGGAACAAGGACATCTGCTTGCTCCACTGAGCAGCCCAATAAATGCAAGGTCTGACTTTGAATACAGCAGCTCCTCACTAACAAATGCTTGCTGGCTGCCACTTCGGAGTTTCCAGCCAGCCCAGTTTACACTGTGTCAATTCAATAGTCTTGTTCAAAGCCCTACTGGGGTTCTGTGTAGATACCTTTACACAGATACTATTTAACAAATGCCTAATGTGTTCTCAAAGCTCTAAGTCTCATGTGTTGGGGATGGTTATTTTCACCCTTCCACAGTCAAAGCTCAGGTGTGAGTTCTCCCCTTTTGAAAAACTAGTCTTCTGAATTGTAGCTGGACTACACAGCTTCACCGAGTTCATGTAAAGCGTCAATGGCTTCAGCACATTGTACAAACTGCCTGGCCTGAACTGATTCTAGCCTGGCTGCAAGCTCTTTAGAAAACAAGAACCCCCCAAAGGTGCAGGATAACCTGCGTAGTACCACCAGCACGGTCCCAGAGAACATTGAGCCAGGGCCTTCTACTGACCTCCTACGTGCTTAGGCACACGTAGTGTGAGGTATTCACAGGAAGTATGATAAAAATGTCTTCTTTGATGACTGAGGGTCAACAGGGCTTGGCAGCTTCCGAGGTGTTTAACAAAAGCCTTACAGTCTTGTGCGAAGGCCAAAGATCCCTTAAGGCATAAAGCCGAGCACTGATCTATACAAGTTTTTTTTTTTATTAAATTT
>NC_022019.1:15270084-15277645 GCF_000317375.1 Microtus ochrogaster | reverse complement strand
ATCCAGTTTTGCCAGCACAATTTGTTGAAGATGCTCTCTTTTTTCCATTGTATACTTTTAGCTCCTTTATCGAAAATCAGGTGTTCTCTATACAAGTTTTTAATAAGGCGCTTCATCTGGCTAAACAACGGTATTCTCGCCTGTAGAGCAGGTTGAACATCAGTGGTCTATCTTCCTGTCCCAGAGACTTTTGAGAGCAAATGAAGCAATTGTCATGAAAAATCATTGTGAACTGTACATCAGTAAGGCCACATAACAAACAAAGACCTTTAAAACAGAGATGACACACCTTCAACTAGAGAGCAAAGAGCCAGCACTAGAAACCCTCGCTTCCGTCACTGACCTAGGTCTGGCGCTATAGCTCAGGGTTAGAGCCCTTGTGTCGGATGCACAACATTGTAGGTTTGACCCCAATATAAATAAGTAAATAAACAAGCAAGCAAACAAATAAATAGATTGCTATGGCTCTGCCCTGTGTTTTGTCTACCATAGTAGGTGTGCATAGATGATGGTGGCTTGCAAGAAAATAGCCCCCAAAGGAAGTAGCACTATTAGGAGGTGTGGCCTTATTAGAGGAGGTGTGGTCTTGTAGGAGGAAGTGTGTCACTGTGGAGGCAGGCTTTGAGGTCTCTTATATGCTCAAGATACTGCCCAGTGTTAGAGCACTTCCTGTTGCCTGCAAGTAAAGATATAGGACGCTCGGCTACTTCTCCAGCACCATGCCTGCATGCAAGCCACCATGTTATACCATAATGATAATGGACTAAACCTCTGAAAATGTAAGTCAACCTAATTAAGTGTTTTTCCTTTATAAGAGTTTCCATGGTCATGGTGTCTCTTCACAGCAATAGAAATCCTAACTAAAATGGATAGATAGATGACAGGTAGATAGAAGATAGATAGATAGATAGATAGATAGATAGATAGATAGATAGATAGATAGATAGATAGACAGACAGACAGACATATAGACTGACCACCTGACCACTTCAGTGGGCTCTTGTTTTCAAATTCCATGAATCTTATAGCATGGCATGGGTTCATATCTGTGAAAGATCCATGAGAGACCTACAAAGCAGAAAATCAGCAAATAATGAACAGAAGACGTGAGTTCAGAGAAGCCTAGAGGGTCACGTGATCACAATGCTGTGAGAGACACTCCTAAAGAGCATGTTCCAACCAGAAGCACAGCCACATTTTCTTTCCCATAGTCCATAAGGTTTCTGATCTCCTCTCCCCCAGTCAATCACCTTGGCCTCCATTTCAACCCTTCCTCTGTGTCCTACAGAATCCCGACTCCCTTGGACACATCTTTACCCCTCCATCTCTGAGTTAGTGGTTCTGGGTTCTCTGATGGCAGTGCTTCTGTGCACAGCTACTGTTCAGAAGTAACCCACCTTCTGGGGCATCCTAAGCCATGGGGCAGGCAAGTAGCTTCTTTCGATCTCCTAATGGCCCCCTGCCCCTTCCACAGCAATACCTTCTGTGAAATGGGTACCTCCTGTCCGTCTCCCTGCTCACACTGAGTACATCATCACACCTTACCAGGTTTACCTCCAACATATAGTTCCCACCCATAGACTGTTCATCATCTCCACTACCATGCCTTAATCCCCTGAAGTCATCACCGTCTGTCACTAAACTAAGAGACCTTCTACCTGGTCTCCTGTACCATGTTTAGATAACTACCATCCGTCCTCCACTCAATAACTGAAATAGCCTTTATAGAATCCTGATTGTGAATTTGCCTGGGAAAAGCCCTTCAGTGGTTCCCACAGTGAGATCCACTAGCAAGGACAACTAATGTGTGCTGTCCTGGTTTGCTTTCTGATGTCATAATAAAACACTACAACCTAAAGCCACTTGAGGAGCAAAGCGTCGGTTGGGCTGATACATCTTTCTCAATTACACTCCCTTACCCAAGGGAGCCAAGGCAGGCCGCTGAAGGCAGGAACTCAAACACAGACTAGACAAGAAAGTGCCTTGCAGGCTTGCTCTCCACGGTTTGCGTGGTTTGCTTTCTTCTATACCATCTGCCCAGGGGTAATAGCTCCCACAGTTGGCTAGGTCCTTCCACATCAATTATCAATCGATAAAATGCCCCCCCCCAGACCAATCTGATGGAAGCATTTTCTCAGCTGAGGTTTCTTATTCTCAGATGAGTCTAGTTTCCTTTGAGGGTAGAGATTAGTGTAAATGTGTTTATATGGAAAGGTTATAATGGAACCATTGGCCCCGAAATTAATGCGTGCTAATAAGGACGAAACAAAACTTCCAAAATGTTGTGTATCAGCCATGTTTTTTCTTGTTATTGTTGTATTTTTTTTCATTTTCTACTACCTGACAAATCAGGTTATTTATTGTATTCTAAATACTCTCTATAGGGCTGGCAAGATGGCTCCATGGGTAAAAATACCATGATGCTGAGAACTTGCGCTTGAACCTTGAATCCCATGGTGGGAAGGAAAGACTGACTCCCATCAGCTGTCTTCTGACCTCCCTATGCTCCCACTCAGAGCCTCACACACAATGATAATAAAGTATTTCTAAATGGAAATACTATGTACAGAAGAAGAGTGGATACAAGGATGTTACTTTGGATTTGCTTTTGTTCAATTCTGACTTCTGGTGCAGCGAGGATGGTGATCGAGGTGAGGCTAGGCCAGCGGAAATGTGTTCAATAGACTTCCAGCATTGTTTTCATTGTTTTCAGCGATTTCTGTTTGGGGATTTTTATTTGTTTTGCATCCCTTTGCCTCGCTTATTGCAGCAACTTAAATTCCAGTTGCCATGAAAAGTGCAAGTGATGTCTTTCTCCTTCTGTCTATCAATCGCCTTCCAGTTTCTCCAGCAAACTTGAAGACGGAGTCTGGGAAGCTAGGAGGCAGACATGGAGACTAAACAACTGGTTCCCAAATCCACAGATGTCTAACCTTCATCTTTTTCTCCTCTAATCCCAGGCTTATTTCCATCTGAAATTTGGTTTATTCATGCTTTTTTCCCCCCAAGTAGGGTTTTTTTCTGTGTAGCCCTGGCCATCCTGGAACTCACTCTGTAGACCAGGCTGGCCTCGAACCCAGAAGTCCCTCGCCTCCCAAGTGCTGGGATTAAAGTTGTGCTCCACCACTGAGACATCACCAGGGTAGAAAACTGATTTTTATTTTGCTTAAGATTGCCACTAAAAGGCACAGAGCTCTTTTGCTCTAACTAGATGGCTTGCAGGATCTTCTTTAGTTTCTTTGTTATAGACAGTCCCTTACTTAAAATAGTTTGATTTATCATTTTTAAATTTTTACTACAGTGTGAAAGTGGTATGAGGATTTGCTGCAGGTTTTTCGTTTTTTAAAATTTTTATCTTCTTCAAGGGCTGTTTGGTACAATACTCTCAGGATGCCCAGTAACAGTTTCCAGCAGCCACACAATCACAAGAGCAAACTACCTATATTTGACACAATACTCTCTTGCTAGGTGGTTTGACAGGTTGTGTATACTAAATGCCTCTTTAACTTACAGTATTTTCCACTTAAGACGATTTTTGTTACTATGTAAGTCCATCTCAAGTTGAGGGGCATCTGAAGAAAGACCACCTAAGATTAGTAATGTTTGACTCCCTATTTCCACACAGAACGTTCTCTGCTTCTGAGTTACTAGACGAGGAAGAATCGTACGGCTGGGATTTGAGAGTTCAAGTCCCCCCCACCCCCTCTTTTTTCCCCCACTAACCAAGACTGCGGAGTCTTCCTGAGCCTAAATTGAGCACTTGCATTAGGCATGCTGAACGAAGGCAGCCGAAAGCTCGCCAGAGGTTCACCTAAGCTCGCCAGCGGTTCACTTGGGCGGAGGGGGATGCGGGGACGTTTCCTGGAGCAGCTCCGCTGAGGATGGCACAGTTGGTGTGATTAAGTTAGAGAAGGATTCTGTGGGTGAGAGGCACGGGGGAGAAATACAAGGGAGGTGTACCAATATGGTCTTCATCTGATACACTGCTCTTCTGATCCAAAAGAAGCCGTGTCCATCCTTCGTAGCTGAAAAACGTTCATGGCAAGATACTAAAGTCACCCTATCAGTCCCTTCTGCCACGGGGGTTAAAACACTAAGAAACTGAAAAAATAAGAAAGCGGCATCTGTGTACCTGAATTCGAACTCGTTCTGTCACCTCCGTGTGACTCATCACGTTTCCTGGAAGCTCATTACTTTGAATAATCCAATGGTGTTAAAGCAACGGTAAAGCGAGGTTATACCGCCCTCGTGTGGTTGTGATGACTATTACATGAGATCATTTCTCTGTCAGAGACCGGGGAGGTGGATGGCTCAGGGGGTGACAGACATCTCTCATGGTGCAAGCCTGATGACCTGAGTTTACAGCCTCAGAGCACATGCAAAAGCCCAGTGTAGTGGCATGTATCTCTAAACCCAGAATTCCTGGCAAGATGATAGGCAGAGATAGGTGAATTCCTTAGACACTCAGAGGCCAGCTAGCCTGAAGTACCCAGAACAGTGGGAAAACAAGAGGTATCCTGCGTCCCAATTTAAGTGTGCACGCTGTGGTATGTGCACACTTAAATCCCCCCTTCCACACACACACACATACACACCTATACATACAAAAGATTTTAGAATGTCTATGTAGGTGTAAGAAACTTAATCTAGTAAGCATGAGGGAATGATAGCTATTTCTGTTATTATTATTATTAATTGGTGACAGTCAGCAACCAATATTCTGATGACTCATACAATTTTTTAATAATTGTAGACTTCAGTATATGCAGAGATCGAGAAATAGCGCATCTACAGGAACAAGGAGAAGGGAAATCCTTAGTTACTGTTGCCGCCGACCTATGGCAGCCTTTGTCCTTCATCCTTCTGCTCTGACGTGCACACGACTGTGTGTGGGCTCGTGGACCTCCTCCCCACGGGCACACTGGCACGTCCTCACACTCACACTTGCACCACCAGCGCCTCTTACACCACCCACCAGAATGGTCCTGACCCAAGTCTGCTTCGTGAAATGCTCAAGAAATAAGGCTCGGCTTTCCGAGTTATACAGCAGCTGACTTCAATTTTACCCAGAAGAAAGTGGGGCGTGTGACTGTTGCTGCCTCCTGTGGCACGGTGTTACACACACTAGTATTATTACATGACTATGGCTGTGGGTGTGTGGAGCTAAACACTCAGATTTTTGTCAAACACCTGAAATTTGCACTTTGATTCTTTTTTCTTTCTTTTTAAAATTATTTTATTCTATTTTCAAGATGGCTTCCTCTATGTAGTCCTGGCTGTCCTAGAACTCTGTGTGTAGACCAGGATCTGGGATTAAAGGCTTATGCCATGAATCCTGGCATAGGACTTAGCTTCTTGGTCTTTAAAATCAATGGTTGAATTGATTGTATTCTCTTAAGTCATCCCGAGCTCTGGTAGAAGGCTGTGAGCTTGCCAACATCAAGCCAATCCCCAAAGCCCACCCATCAGGTCCTCTATAGACCCAAGGACCCAAAGTGACCCCCATGGATTCATTTCAGAAGTCAATTTTAACAGACCTATGTTCTAGACCCAACCCCACAGGCCCAAGACCGAAAGCTGCACACCTGCTGTCCCAGACACCAGGCCTGCCCACGGGATTCCCAAGGGCACCCGCACCCACACGCCGGAGCCCTCTCACAGACGGAACTGTTGGCCAAAAACAAGAATAAGTTCCACTTCACATGTTCTGGTGCCAGCATAATGCATACAACAAACATGATAAGCCAAGGAGAGAAAACACCACACACACACACACACACACACACACACACACGCATACACACACACACACACATGCACACGCGCGCACACCTCCCAGTAGCTGACCTCAAGGAAATGGAGATGTATCAGCTTCTCTGTGATAATCCCGAATTAATTGTTCTTGGGAAGCTCATTGAGCCTGAAAAAAATGCAGTAAAACAGTTTGAGGAAATCAGCAAGATAAAGGAATAGAATGACTTAAACTAGAAATTTAGAAGGGATTATAATTGTTTTGAAACAACAGAAGTCCTGGAGCGAAAAGGATCTGATGAATAAAACCGAGACAGCAGGCATTAGCCACAGAGCCGGAGACAGAGGCACCTGAGGTCAGAGAAGAATCATTAAGAAACAGACTGTCAGGCAGAACAAGAAAAACTCGCCCAGTAAATGGTTAAATGTTTCCTTTTGTCAGAGAACAATTTTATTTCCTGATACACCCAGCTACCAATATTAAATTGCTCCTCCAGGACTCAGTGGCTTGGGACTAACTGTATGTTAAAGAATTGCCCTAATTTCTTAAACTGGACATGGCCACTGTGTATCCAAAGACAGAACTTCATCAAATGCTTAAGATGAGCAAAAATAAAGATAACAGGGAGCCAAGCTGCTCTTTGTTGGAGGGGGAAGGCAGGGGCATGCTTGTGGGTTGGAGGGAGAGGCAGGGGGATGCTTGTGCATCTTTCCTGGAGGCCAGAGGGCCACGTCTAGAATCTTCCTCTATCACTCTCCACCCCTTCTTTGTTTGTTTGTTTGTTTGTTTGTTTGTTTGAGGCAGGGCCTCTCACTGAACCGAGAGCTCATAAATTAGCTAGACTGACTGGTCAGGGCCCTCCCATCTCCTCCTCCTAACACTGGAAAGGTGTCATGCATTTAAAATAAGATGTTTTATATATATAATGCTTTAAATAAGTCTCGTCATAACCAAAAACATTAAGCGTCTGGGACAAACAGAAAACATAAAGAGAAATATAAAGAAGAAGCAATCAAGGGATAATGATTACCACCAACATCATCCGTGCACACACACACACACACACAAATAAATAAATAAAATTATAACTTCATATAAGTCTCTTCTAGCCATATTATTGGAAGGGAACTTTCTCTACATCTCTGGAGATACGAACTAGAGTGGCCCAAATACTGACCCCATGGAACTGAACCAAATCTTCTCCCACTCTCTGGAACATTTGCCTTCATCCGCTCTATTAGCTTTTCCTTCTCACACATCTGTAATGAACCTCATCCTCTGAAGTTTGCCACATCAGCTCTGTGTCTCATTTATTGCAGAAGCTGGGTCTAAGAAGAATGGGCCATGGGTCCCTTCAGACATGTAACTAAGGCTGACAGCTCAAGCCAAATTCCCATCCGGCACAGTGGAGCTGCCCCTCCCACAGCCCCTCGTCATTCCCAGAAGTCCAAGGAATAAGCACAGCCTTGCTTGATACGCTTGTGCTAAGAGCTCTGAGAACAAGGGAGATGTTAAAATGTCCATGGGAAGAATAAGGCAGTGCGGACATTTGGCAGGAGCCAAGAAAAGCAGCCCTGAGCCCTGGGGACCTCTGGGCAGCTATCCCAGGATATGAGCGCATGAAGCCTTGAAAGCAAGCACCAGGGACTTTTTTTTCTCTTATCAAAGGCAATATTGGTTTCATCTGGCTACACCATCCCTTAAGGCAGCTATGCTTCCTGGACACTCGGACAACCAGATCTTACAACCTTTACTGAACTTGCCCTGATACAGAATGTGACTGATGAGTGGTTGGTTGGTTGGTTGGTT
>NC_022019.1:15260459-15269984 GCF_000317375.1 Microtus ochrogaster | reverse complement strand
GTTGGTTGGTTGGTTGGTTGGTTGGTTGGTTGGTTGGTTGGTTGGTTGGTTTATTGGTTGGTTTGCCTTGTACCTGAGCAATGTTCTGTGTGGCCAGTTAGATTCTTCAGCTTGGTCTTGGGTTTTTTGTCTGAAGTCACCTCTCAGTGATCAAGGTTCTCAAGGATCCTGAAACTGTACTCTGAACCAAGTCTTTTAAAAATATTCTTTTATTTACTCTTTGAGAACTTCATACATGTTTACTATTTGGCCAAATGCATTCCCTACTCCATCTCCTCCAACGCCCACCAGAACCACGCTACTCATCTTTCTCCTAACTTCAGGCACTGTCTTCTTTTAACCTCCTGAGTGCATGTAGTGCTGCCAGCACGTGCATGGCTGGAGGGCTATCCAATGTAGCATGGGCAACCTACCAGGGGTCACCTCCCCAGAGAAAATGACTGCACCCCCCAGCAGTAATCCCTAGCAGTTCCCTGGGTGGGACAGAGCTGTGTGATTCCCCTCTTCCCTCCATGCTAGACTTTTGATTGGCTTAATTGTGTGCAAATCTTGTGCCTGCATCCTTAGATGCTGTGTGATTCCAAGGCTTACCCCAATACACAGGTCTGCAGGAACATAACTAGAGAATGGAATGTTCTGGATAAGGTCTAAAGGCAGGACATGTGTTCAGTTTTATCATAACCAGAGGAAAGGCTATGTAAGGTCCTCAGTTCTGAAGAAGCCAGAAGCAATGATGGAAGTCATTTTCTTTTCTTCTTCACAGACGTCCTCCACCTGGTACTCTGTGGGGCTGAGCGGGACCCTAGAGTAGCCCCATTCAGTGACCTACCCAGCTCGGTGAGGGAGATTCCCCTACCACCTTCCAGATAATCCAGGCTCTGGGATCTCCTCATCAGATATGAGAAGGTAGCAACTTTCATGACTAATCTCTCTTCTGATACGTGTATGCTCTTGCTAATAGGTACAAGTCGAGCAGAGACATGGGGAGCACATATCAGCTCTTTCTCACACCCAACATCTCCCAGGATTCCAAAGGATTGAGGGCGTGTGTCAACAAAGATCCTCTAGGCCAGCGGTTCTCAGCCTTCCTAACACTGCCACTCTTAATACAGTTCCTCATGTTGCGGTGACCCCCAACTATAAAATTGTTTCCGTTGCTCCTTCATAACTGTGATTTTGCTACTGTTATGACTCGTAATGTAAATATCTGTGTTTTCCGATGGTCTTAGGTGACCCTTGTGAAAGGGCCATTCAATCCCCCCCAAAGGGGTCTCAACCCACATGTTAATAACCACTTCTCTAGGCCGTGGCTGGTCGAGGTTGTTCATTACTTTTGTTAACTGATAAATCTATAAAAATCTCCACATGCGGTAGTTAATATCTGTAATACTAACACTAAAAACCCCGAGGCAAAAGAACTGGGAGTTCAAGGCCAGCCCAGGCACATTGCAAAACCTGGTCCCCAAAAACGAACTAAGATCTTACATAGTCAAAGGACACACAGACATTGTGCAATGTTTAAGTCAGGTTAAATATTCAAATTCACAATCATTTATCATCTTTTTTTTTTTTCAGTGAAAACTTTGTTTCACTTTGTTTGATTCACTGAGACCGGCCTCAAACTCTTGATCCTCCTTCCTCATCACCTGAATGCTGGGACTAGAGGCGTGGCCCATCCTGCCCAGCTGGTGAAACATTTAAAACCCTTTTCCTAGTTTTTAAGAAAATGTACAGGGCATTGTTGTTATCTCTAGCCAATCTAGCATGCAATAGCACACCAGAACTTCTTGTGTCTAACTTCTTGTTCCTATCACCTCCTCTGAGAACTACCATTCTGTTCTAACTTGTGTGAGGTCAATGTTTTCAACTCAAGATCACGTCGTACTCCTCTTTCTTAATTCACTTTACAGGATCTCCAGTTTCACTCATGTTGGGGGTGGTTAATATTAAATATAGGCACCCCATGTTCTTTGTCCAGTCATCAGTTGCTAGACATGTAGGTTGTTTCAATATCTTAGATATTGTGAAGCATTTTCAATTAATAAAGAAATTCGGTTGTCTCTTGGCATGCTGATTTCATTTCCTTTTAAGAAATTCCCATTAGTACCATTTCTGGATCACAAGGTCATTCTCTCTCAGTTTCTGAAAGACCCTCCATGCTATTGCCCATGATGGTTCTACGCAGACATTCCAGCCAACAGTGTACAAATGTTCCCCTTTTTCCTTGCCCTCCCCAGCAGTTGTCACCTTTCGTCTTTCTGTAGCAGCCATTCTTATTGAAACCAGATATGCACCTCCAATATTCATTAGATTGAGAAAGACTGTTTTTATAAAAAGCATCTTTTCCTTCTGTTATACTGCTATCCATCATTCTTCAGAAGGTGGTCTAGCGTGTGAATTCAAAACAAAAACATGATTTTAGGTTTGTTGACTAACAAGTACACATGTAGAACACAGCTCCAGCAGCAATTGCTCTCTCCAGGCAAGCCCCTTCAACCCCTCTGAGCCTTAATTTTGCATCTCTAAAAGAATGGCCAGGCCTCTTTCCTGTATTCATGGACAGCAGATGCTTGGGATGAGACTGAAACTCTGTGAGTCCAGAAGTCCAATGAGAGGTGCTCTCATGGCAAAGAATCCTTCCTTGGAAGAGACATCTCACCACTGGCCACCAAAACACGTCCATGCAATACCCACTGTGGTCTCACCCCGAGTTTAACTCTAAGTAGAGACCAAAGCGAGATTCTCTCAGCAGTTTTCTATCACCGAGAAGACATTTGCAGGTCTCTGAAGGAGAAAGAAAAGATGGCTACTATGGTGGGTTATTTAATAATAATAATAATGAGTACTTACGGTATACCAGCATGCGTGCCAGCAAGATGGCTGAGCTGGGCTCACCACAGGAGTTCCATCCCTAGAACTCACGTAAAGGTAAAAGGAGACAACTCCACAACGTTGTTCTTTGACTTCCACATGCATACTGCACACACACACACACAGCACGGAAACATGTGCACTCATATTTTTTAAATAAAGTATACCAGCATGAACACATTTTTCATTTTATTCTCATATCCTCAAAAGGAGGAAATCCTTCCTACGATGCACCTGGTTCTGGAGAAGATGCAGCTGGAGCTGAGATGCTAAATAAAGTCTTCAAGAAAGTAGTCCTTCAAGACAGAGTGTAACCCATAAAACTGCACTCTGCTGACCTCTTACAGACTGAAGAGTGTGGGCCACTTGGCCGTAAGCCTACCTCCAAGGGCAGAATAAAATCAAAGTTATTGTCAGTCATCCATCACTGGCCCCGGGCAGAGCAAAGCTAATGGCTCGTATCAAGGGCCACATTTTTAGCTCCAGGAACATCTTGTCCAGTTCCTCTTCTGAGTCTAGGCATCCAACCGTGAACCCAGCACAGAACTGGCCCTCCCATGGGAAAGCAGCAAGACTTCCAACTCGGCCATTCCAAAATGGGAGCTTCTACCCTGACCCCTGAGGTCCTCACACCGTGATTGGTATCTCAAGCCAACTGTTTGGAAAAAGAAGTGCACCTGGGAACTTTGCTTCATTTATATCTGTCTCTGGACAGGAGAGTAAGTGAGGACCCTTCCCTTCTCTACTGCATGAGTAATAATCAATGATTCTACTCTTGGTCAAGCCCTGTTGACATGTTTTGTTTCTTGGAACACTGTGAGCACTTCTTACCTTTATTCTACCCAGTCTTGAATTACCTGTACTCAGGAATGGTGTTTCTGGGACCCTGGGCTTTCGGTGTGATTTGAAGGCAAATGATGCAGCCATTTTTCCCCTGAATTTTCAAGAGGTGAGGGGGAAGGTACTTAGGTCTGACGTGGGGTGTCCTGCTCTGCTGGTGGAGACACTCTGCCCTTGGCTGAGTGCCTTCACATCATGTGGTTTGCAGAAATAAAGGTAGCGCTGAATGGCACGGGGTTCTCCTCTTCTTCTGAACCCTGTAGGAACTGTGGTCTTCCCGGAAGAGGGAGCCAGAATCCAGCCCCACCTAACCCAGAACATCTCTATAAAGGAGGCTTCCTGACGGCTAACTGGGCAGTTTGGGCTCTGCATTCTCCACAACCATGCACCTGCATCTTTCAGGGTTACTCTTCTTCCTGGTGATCTCACTGCCTGCAGGTAGGAGGTGAACTGTGGGTCTGAATATGTAAAGGTCTCCTAAGGGCTCAGATCCTAAAATTCAAATAAATTAGCAAGCAAGCAAACAACCAAATAAATAGCATAAGCCCAGCACAGAAAGTTCCACCCATAGGAGATGAGCCAGTAGGTTAGGGCTAGGATGTGGGTAAGGAGTATCAGGGTGTCATTCTCTGTACGAGTTATCTTGCACTATTTCCTGAAGACCCCCAGGTTCTTTAAAGAGGGGAGCTCATTTCATGATGCGTCCATGCCTGTTCAGTCACCAAATTCCTATCTCCTTTAAATTGTGCTTTTGTTTGTTGAGACAGGATCTCTCTAGGTAGCCCTGGTTTTTCTGGAACTCACTCTGTAGACCAGGCTGGCCTTGAGCTCCCAGAAATCCACCTGCCTCTGCCTCTAGGGTGCTGGGACTAAAGGTGTGCGCCACCATGCCCGCTTGTTGTGGACTTAGACTCTACAGTCTCCCCGAGATAAGACGGGGAACCAGAGGACAAGTCCAGAAAGGGGAATCAACAGATACCAAACCCTCCACCAGCAGGGAAAAAAAATGAGACTGCCTTTGCTCCACACCTCCCGAACACTGATTTGTCTTTTTCTCTATTCCTTCAGGTAACTGTGCAGTCGGGAATAAAGGTGTAGAATTTCAAACGTGTACCGCAGTCAACGGCGTTTGTTTCTTTGGCTGTCGGCCAGGATGGATATGGGTCGGCTACTGTAACAACCTAATGTCCTGCTGTAAAAAGGACAATGTATTTGTACTTCCTCAATCCAAAGGTATATGACCTATGTATGCTTCCCGGCTCCAATTAAGGAGCTATGTGAACGAATAAAGAGTTCCAATCTGTCTCCAAGGCCCAAGAGCTCATTAAGAGAGGTTGTAGGTGGCAGATGGGGATCACACTGTCAGATCTGCGATTTACTAGGTTCCAAATGTTCCTTGTAAAAAGCATTGCAGTGAACGGCACTTCCTGGTCTTTCTTTCTTGTCTTAAATCATAAATCCCTGCTTGGGACTGGAGATATGGCTCAGTGCACCAGCTGCTCTTCCAGAGGACCCGGGTTCGATTTCCAGCACCCACACGGTAGTTCACAACCATCTGTAACTCCAGTTCCCGGGGATCTGATGCTCTCTTCTGGCCTTTGCAGGCACTTCATATACGTGATACACTGATAGATACCACATATATAAAGTTCAATTAAACTTAAACAAAAACAATAAAGTCCATACAAGTCCACAGACCCAAAGAAAGGACATTCTCTGTAGAAACAATAGCTGCCATGATGCTATCGGTCTTTAAACTGTTTTTGCATATATCAAACTGCTTACCCCTCAAAACAAAAATCTGATTTCTTCAAATGATAATTTTCCCCAAGATCACACAAGTAGTAAATTAGTTTGTCCTGCATTTGAACCCAGCCCATTTTCACTTGCTTCTTTTTCTTGTTGTTATCATCATCATCATCATCATCATCATCATCATCATCATCATCAATTTCTCCAAGGAAGAGCACACCAATTGATTATCCAATACCAAATGGTCAGGCCTGAAAAACATATACATACAAGTAATATACAAACTGAACAGGTGTAATTACTTTAAAGGGACCAAACACTGGTCTGTTGCCTGTGTGGAGCACTGAGTGCCTTCCAGGTTCATCCTTCCCCTTGATGAGTGAATGACCACGAGCAGCCATAAATACCCAAACCAGATGATTACAAGTTCGGCAGCTACCAATCCCTGTAAATATCAGAATGTTCCATCTTCCCACACGTCCTGCTGTTCTGAAGTCCTAATGGCTACGGCTCTTTTCCAGCTCCACAAAGCATGTTCTACAGATGATCTCCTTCTTGCCACCATGTGGCAGCTGTCGCCCATTTTACTTCCTCTCAGTCTTCGCGCACCAGATTTCAGTCCACGGTGGGCATGCTGGAGAATTCCAAGGCTTTTCTAAGGTCTCAACTGTCGGTTGCTTTCTTTCCTTTGGTCAAAAGCAGCACAGAGCAAAGTCTGCAGTCAGAATTCAGTAGCAGAATAGACTTTGCTAGAGAAAGTTCCAAAGACTCATTGCATAACCATGTCTACCCTTAAAATGGCACTGAACTGTACAGCTAAAAGGAACTGGGAGGGAGCCTTGCGGTATGGCTCTTTGGGTGAAGGTGCCTGATGCTATACCTGACTAACTGAGCTTGATCCCCAAAACCCACATGGTACAAGGAAAGGCATGCACTAGCACCTGTCTGCATGTGTAAACACACATACATACAATACACACACACACGCACGCACGCACACACCACACACACGCCACATCTGACTGAAGACCAGTGAAACACTGAGTTCAGAGAGGGGAGAGACTTGTCGGTTACACTTCTGGTGATGGACCACAATTAAGAATTGTTTTATCCCGCCGGGCGGTGGTGGCACACGCTTTTAATCCCAAATCCCAGCACTCGGGAGGCAGAGGCAGGCGGATCTCTGTGAGTTCGAGACCAGCCTGGTCTACAGAGCTAGTTCCAGGGTAGGCTCCAAAGCCACAGAGAAACCCTGTCTCGAAGAGAAAAAAAAAAAAAAAGAATTGTTTTATCTCTTTTGATCTTTGTTGTTTGGGAAAATGGACACTTGGGTAAGACTAAAAAGAACATAGATAAAAAGTCAATGCAATCCACCATTGACCCCTTCCCGCCTGAGGCGGTGCTGGTCTTTGAAAGTCCTGGGGTTCCCTCAGCCCTGGAGGTCTGGAGAATGGAAACTACCAGGGTAGGAAGGCCAACCGCTAGTTTTTGCTTCTGTCAGCAGGAGGCGCAAGCACAGGCTTCAGGTTTCTTCCCCCTTCCCATCTAAAGTTTGTAAGATCCGAACAGAGCTAAATAAAGGGAGGAGAGGAATGGGGATGGTGAGAGACAGTTTGCTAATACTGGTTATGAGGACAGAATCCATTTCTGGCTGTATATGGTCATGAAGACCCTTAGCAAAAGTAATGCTTTGATTGGAATTTTATTTTAATTGCACATGAATGTAGACTTGAAAGCCATCTGTCTGGACTCAACTTCTTGTCGCTCTTTGTTGAGGGACATTAGAAAAGGTGCTTACCAAACTCTAGCTGCCTGTCTGTAGATGGGAAACAATAGTCACGGAACAGACACATGTAAGTTGATGACCCAGAGATATTGAGTGAGACCGAATGTGTCCACTAGAAGAACCCAGGCTGGCCTCGAACTCGTGATCCTCCTGCCTCTGCCTCCTTCAGCAAATCCTACCGGTGTGTGCCACCACAACTGTCACTGTGGTGGTGCAAACCTTTAATCCCAGCACTCGGGAGGCAGAGGATCTCTGTGAGTTCGAGGCTAGCCTTGTCTAAAGAGCGAGTTCCAGGACAGCTAGGGCTGTTACATGGAGAAACTCTGTCTCAAAAAACAAAACAAAACAAAACAAAGGAACCTTTGGAGAAGGAATCCAAAAAGTATGTACACATGGAAAGGCAAAGACATTGGAATGCAGCAGCTGCGCCGCCCCTTCCTGTCAATTCAGCAATCGCATGTAATCCCTCCCACTAAACCTTCGACTAATCCTCAAGCACCAGAATTTCTGACAATGAGGAGTGAGCCTGAGTCCCTTCTAGACATTGGAGCCCATTATCCAGACTTAACAAAGGGAGGCAGTAACAGCAAATGACCCGAAACATTGTCAAGTGGGAAAGGAAAGTCAAGGATCGCCCCGTAATTAGGGCCAGGGACACTTGCCAGCTCTCTGCACCTAAGGCTGGAGGTTCACTGCACGCATTGCCCTGGACTAAACTCAAAATGAAGCAGCGGTAGGGAGTTACAAAAAGGGAGCCGGAGGGTTACTTTATCATTGTCATACCCGAAATAAAATACAAATGTCGTTAAAAATAATCATAGATGACATCAGAGGAACCATTTCTTCACAAAAGAGTCAAAAAGGAAAATAATCAGGAAACAACAGATAATAAATTTTTAGAGGTTGAATTGATAGTTTCAAGTAAAACCTTTCAAATGTTAATTAAAACCCTTGAGATTCCTTCTACAAAGATGTGTGTGTGTGTGTGTGTGTGTGTGTGCGCGCACACACATGTGTACACGCCATAGCCCATGTGTGGAGGTCAGAAGTCAGTTTTGTACAGTTGTTTTTTTCCATTCTATCTCTTTGTGCACATAGGTTCTGGGGGTGGAACAGAGGTGACCCCTGAGCCATCTCAGTAGCCCAACATTGGAGTATTATTATACTGGCACACACCCAAGCTGAGAACGGCTTCTGCTACTCACAACAGCACAGCCTTGCAGGCAACTTCCCAGACAAAACAATGAGGAAGAGAAGTTAGACAGGACAGGGACCCCACTGGCTGCCACTCACTTGGACTTTAGGAGCACAGCACTGTCAGAAGTAGGGGAGTAGCTGTCTCTGGTGCTGAGGGGGATGAAGAATTCTGAGAACACTCTGGGAACATGTGTGTGGACATGGGCATAGGCTGGCACATGTTGACATCTGTAAGTAGCACTAGGAAGTGGTTTACATCGCCCCCAAAAAATAATGGCGCTGATAGCCAAGCTTTCCTAGGTGGTGGCCTCCGAAAATCCGAGAAGCTTGAGAGGCTGCCTAGGATAATGGCAAACACCAGAAGTTTTGCAGAACAAAGCAGACTTCAGATGTCATGACGGTCCCCTCTGCCTGTTGTAGGCTAGTTCAGGGTCCACGCGTACCAACTAGACCCCAATCCCGCGAGGAAACAACAGAAGAGGAGGGCTCAGCCCCTCAACTCTGCTCCCATTTCTCTTCCAGACTTCCCAACAAAGCACGGGCTGCCTCGCGTTCCCTGACCTCGGGAGTCCCCGTACCCTCTCATCACCCCCGCCCCCCGCATGAGGCACTGTCCAGACAAAACCCAGGCTGTCCACCCTGTGGCGCCAGCAAGGGGACAGCAGACAGCATGGCCCCAGCTCCCACCACCTCCTGTCCCCTGCCACCATAACATATGACCTCATCTGAGGATCCGGTTCCTATCAGCGACGTCGCTCCAGGCCAGCAGAGGGAGCATCGGGAGGAGCAGAGAGGGCACTGAGCTCTGGTTACTTTGGCACAAATCTGCTCCTGCTTCTGCTGCAGCCTTCAAATCAGAGGCACCTCAGTCTTGTTCGTGGGACTTAGACACTGGGGGAGCTCCACTCCTGGCACGCAGAGCTCTCTCAGCCATCTTCCTTTGTGCTAGCCTTGGGTACACACAGACATAAAGGAAAGCCACGACACAAATAGCCACAGGACAGAGGAGGCTCTGTGTGTGTGTGTGTGTGTGTGTGTGTGTGTGTGTGTGTGTGTGTGTGTGTGTGTGTGTGTGTGTG
>NC_022019.1:15223337-15260359 GCF_000317375.1 Microtus ochrogaster | reverse complement strand
TTTTTTTTTTTTTTTTTTTTTTTTTGGCATGGATACTGGGGATCTGATTCAGGTCCTGCAGCTTACAAAGCAGGTACCTTACTGACTGAGCCACCTCCCCAACCCCAGGAGGATCCCTTTAAACAGCCTCTGCTACTTAAAGATATTACAGGTACCTCAGCCACAGGTACCACAGCCACAATGCCTTCACTGTCCTGTAGGTCATTTTACCCAGTCTAGAAAGTAAAGTCTAGGACTCAAACTGTTCCACAGTCCCATTACCCCGTGGCCCACACTGGTACTTTAGTGGTGTGGGAGAAGCCTCCTGCAGGTGATGGGGTGGCCACTTCATTCCATCAGACGTTATGACTACCCTGGTGGCAACGCTGGTGTCTTTTTCCCATCAGGTCCATCATTTAAGGATGGTGTTCATGTACTGAAAACAGCCTGAAATTGGCATAAAAACAGACAGGAAGACCAATGGAACCAAATTGAAGACCCGGATATTAATCCACACACCTTTGAACACCTGATTTTTGGCAAAGAAACAAAAATATCAAATGGGAAAAAAAGAATATTTAACAAAGGATGCTGACATAACTGGATATCAATGTGTTGAAGAATGAAAATAGATCCATATCTATCACCATGCACAGAACTCAAGTCCAAATAAATCAAAGACCTCAACATAAAGCCAGCCACTGAACCTCAAAGAAGACAAAGTGGGAAGTACACTTGAACACATTGGCACAGGGAACCACTTTCTAAATATAACCTCAGTAGCACAGATACTGAGAGAAACAATTAATAAATGGAACCTCCTGAAACTGAAAAGCTTCTATAAAGCAAAGAACATGGTCAACAAGACAAAATGACAGCCTACAGAACTGGAAAAGATGTTCACTAACCCCACATCAGAGAGAGGTCTGATCTCCAAAATATACAAAGAACTCAAGAAACTGGTCATCAAAAGAACAGATAATCCAATTTAAAAAATGGAGTACAGGAGCTGGAGAGATGGCTCAGAGGTTAAGAGCACTGACTGCCCTTCCGGAGGTCCTGAGTTCAATTCCCAGCAACCACATGGTGGCTCACAACCATCTGTAATGAGATCTGGTGCCCTCTCCTGGCATACATGGAGGTTGAACATTGTGTACATAATAAATAAATACATCTTTTTAAAAAAATGGAGTACAGACCTAAATAGAGAAATCTCCACAGAGGAATTTAAAATGGATGAAAGACACTTAAAGAAATGTTCAACATCCTTAGTCATCAGAGAAATGCAAATCAAAACAACTCTGAGATTCCATCTTACACCTGAAAGAGTGGACAAGATAAAAAACACTGATGACAACTTATGCTGGAGAGGATGTGGAGAAAGGGGAACACTCCTGCATTGCTGGTGGGAATGCAAGCTGGTGCAACCCCTTTGGATGTCAGTGTAGTGATTTCTCAGAAAATTAAGAAACAACCTTCCTCAAGACCCAGTAATACCACTTTTGGGTATATAACCAAAGGAGGCTCAATTATACCACAAGGACATGTGCTCAACTATGTTCATAGCAGCATCGTTTGTCATAGCCAGAACCTGGAAACACCCTAAATGCCCCTCAACTGAAGAATGGAAAAGGAAAATGTGGTATATTAGACAATGGAGTACTACACAGCAGAAAAAAATAATGACATCTTGAAATTTTCGGGCAAATGGATGGAGCTAGAAAAAATCATTTTGAATGAGGTAACCAGACCCAGAAAGACAATTATCATATGTGCTCACTCATAAGTGGTTTTTAAACATAAAGCAAAGAAAACCAGCCTACAAATCACAATCCCAGAGAATTTAGACAACAATCAGGACCCTAAGAGAGACTTACATAGATCTAATCTACATGGGAAGTAGAAAAAGACAAGATCTCCTGAGTAAATTGAGAGCATGGGAACCATGGGAGAGGGCTGAAGGGGAGGGGAGAGGCAGGGAGGGGAGCAGAGAAAAATGTAGATAGAGCTCAAAAAAATCAATTTAAAAAAATTAAAGGATGGTGTTCGTGACGTTGTTCACATAGGTGCAGGCTCTAGAGCCTTCCACAATATGTGACCTTAAGCGTGGTTGTATATAACCTTTCTAGATCTTGGTGTGGAATCTACCAAGGGGGGTGCAGCTCTTCTCCTCTCCAAGCCCTTGTAAGAATCAAGTGAACAACATCAGTGCTCATGCTCCGCATGAAGGAAGCAGTCCACAAATGTGCAACATGTTTGTTACTATGGTTCTTCTAGCGGCGACCTGGGAAGGTGGTCAGCTCTACCTGGCTCTCTATCTCCATCAGTCTGAATGAACCACCTGTAGAGTGTGTGAACAGGGGCTCAGTGACCTTCCCAAAGGCAGCTGGAGTTCCCATATGCTGGATCGCAGGACACCCACTGGCCTTTCTACGCCTACCCAGGACAGCACAGATTGTGATTATGTGTGCACAGCAAGCACCTGCCTTCAGAATGATTAGCTGAGGGCCGGGATTGTAGCTCGGGTGGTAGAGTGGTTGCCTTGCAGGCATGAAGCCTTGGGCTCCATTCCCAACACAGCATAAACCAGCTATGGTGCTGCTCAGCTTTCATAGTCCTAGCACTCAGGAGATGGAGGCAGGAGCATCAAAACACCAAGATTCTCCTTAGCCACGTAGTGAGTCCAAGGCCAGCCGGGGAGACAGGAGACTTTACCTCACAAAGGAGGAGGAGGGGAACATGAGGAAAGAAGAGAAGAGGAGGAGGAAGAGGAGAGGAAGCAATCATTGGGCGAGGAGTGGATTTTGTTCAGCATCAGAAAACACCTGTGTTAGGTCACCCCTTCCCCCGGAGGACAGCAGGTGAAGGAAGTACCTTGGAAGCTGCCCCAAGTAAACAATGTCCTTGTACCTCTGCAGAGGCTCCAGCCCAGAGACACCTCTTCTCAACAAATGTCTGCACAATGGGACAGATGGTCAGACACTAACCTGAGACAGAGGCTCACCGTCTCCCCCAGACCCCACATTCCCACAGTGCTCCCGAATGCCTGCAGGAGCTTTCTGGGATTTTGTTAGACTTCTCTCCTTCCATATCCTGACTTCAGCAGGTACTGCCTCCCACCACTCGTGTGGGAAAGTGCGGGCTGAGAACATTGAGAAAGGAGAGTCGGTGATCCTTCGAGGACACACAGCTACCACACAAACTAAGTTTTCTGCTCATATAGAAACAATGGTTTGATTTTAAAAAACAAAGACCTTTAATATCCACCCACCATTACTCATCAGTGTGTATCTTGGGAGCGCACTCTGTTAGAATGTCAGATTTCCAAAATTGCTATTTAAATTGCTGACTTGGGTTTCATTTAAAAAAAAAAAATAGTGGGTGTCTTAGTCAGCATTCTATTGCCATGAAGAGACACCACGACCAGGGCAACTCTTAGAAAGACAAACATTTAATTGGGATGGCTCACAGCCTTAGAGGCTTCATCTATTATTAGCATGGCATAAACATGCCACCCTGCAGGCAGACATGGTGCTGGAGGAACTGAGGCAGCAGGAAGAGAAAGACACTGAGCATGCTTCCTCCAACAAGACAACACCCACGCAAACAAGGTCATACCTCCCTAATCTTTTCAAATAGTGCTTATAGGCCTATGGGATCATTTTCTTTCAAGCCACCACACTGGGCGAACAAGATGGTTCAGTGAGTAAAAGCATTTGCAAACAAGACTGATAGCCTGAGTTAGAATCCTAGGTCCCACAAGGTAGAAGGAGAGAACAGACACACACACACACACACACACACACACACACACACACACACACACACACACGACAGCTATGCCACAGCTTCTGTAGACCAGCCCTCTTCTGCTGCTGGAGCAGCTCCAGCCCCTCCCCCAGGAGGCCCGCAGCAACCGACTGGCAGACTTCTGCTCCAAAGCAACTACATGTGACTGGAAGACAGTGATTTAAAAAATACAGACACTTCAGAAGAGATGCAGCAGGATTCAAGACACAGGACACCAGACTTTTTGTCTCTTTCTACCTGGGTGGCCACTGTTCTGTTCAAATCTGGTTAAAAGCACCGACTGTGCCAAACAACCAGTGATCCACACCAAAGCAAGGACTGCGTCCTAAATTCCACACACCTGTGACTGGATCTCCAGCCTTCCTAAGGGAGCAGCTCATTTTGAATCTGTTGTGTTTTAGACAGGGCATCATCCTCTATATGAGTTTGTATTTAGAATTAGCAAGCTCACATCCATTTGTATTCATTTTCTAGTCCATACTTCTGTACCCCCCCACCCCTTAGGCCACTTATTTTAAAAAGTAAATCTGCTGGAGACGTAAATGAATAAATGAATAAAAAAAAATAAAATGAAATTGAAAGAGATCACCAAGTGAATTTTGTCTCCAGGTTAGAACAGAATTTCTCACAGCCTCTGAAACAGCCCTAAACACGTTTCTGCCACTTTGTGCTGTGTACTTAGGAGAAACAGTCTCAGAACAGGCAATTAGAAATTCAGAGTCCAGAGTGCTAACCAATACACTCTGCAACCATCGCGGCACTATAAATTCAAACTCTAGATCAACTCTGAAAGCTATTGATGTTCCATATCCTGCAGGACCAAATATCCAGTCCAACTTCAGTTCTTATGTAAGAACCAGCAAGCACACTGATCTCATTAGTATGCAAATTAGTAAATAAAAACAACCTGTGCATACCAAAGAAATGTTTTAAATAAATTGCTTAGGGCTGGAGAGACTGCTCCTCGATCAAAGGTGAGAACTGCTCCTCTCCAGGACTGTGGTTCGGCTCCCGGAGCCTGTACCAGACACGTCATTGTCTCCTGTAACTCCAGTTCCACGGGGTCCCTAATCCTTCCAGCGTCTATGGGCACACGCATGCAAGTGCTCAGACACACGCAATACACATACATGATAAAATAAATTAAAATAAATTCTTTATGAACTCTTATGAGTAAATGTTTGATTTGTGTGTGTTTATACATCTCTATGCCTGAGAGTACATAAAATTTCTCAGACCAAAAGTGGAGAAAGTTTTAAAGCCCTGCTTTAAACAATAACCCAAAGTGGGGCTGGAGAAATAGTTAAACGTCCTTGCTTTGAAATCCTGAGGACCGCAGTTTGAATCCTAGTACCCACATGACAAGTCAGGCATCCAGCACACACACCTGGAACGCCAACTCAGACACGAGCAGAGACAGGAGGACCAGAGTTTGCTGACTTCTAGCCCAGCAAAACAAAACAAAACAGGACCCCCAGGTTGAGGGACAGACCCTGTCTCTGCCTCACAGGAACAGGTAGACAGCAATAGAACACACCCGATGATGTCCTCTCCTGACCTCCCGACCTCTGTCTGCACATAGACACATGCATCTGAACACACAGGTCCACATACACTCATACAGACACACAAAATAAAAACAATTTTTTAAATTAATGACACAAAGCAGCTGTACACATTTCTGGGATACAGGGTAGCCTTTGATAAAATATATGATGCACAATGATCAGATGTGAGCAATTGACACATCTATCGCCTCAAACACCTATCTTTTTTTTAGTGTTGGGAAGATGCCACACTTTCTGGTGTGTTTGTGTGCGAATATGGTGTATATGTGTGTGGTGTGTGTGTGTACATGTAGGCCAGAAGAGAGCAAACTGTGTCTTCCTCTTTCACTCCTGACTTTATTCTTTTGAGGTACATAGAGCTCTCTCCTTGCCCCCCATGCCCCTTTCTCCCTCTCCCAGCCCCCCGCCCCACTAAGCTGGGAGCCAGTGAGCTCTAGCAATCCTCCTGTCTCGGCTCTCCTTAGTGCAAAGGTATAAGTTTGGATGTTCCTGCCCCTGGCTTATTGCAGAGGTGCCGGGATCCAAACTCAGATCCTGGTACTCCACAGCAAATTCTCCAACCCATGTCACCGTCTAGGTCATTTCCCAGTCGCGTGTTTTAAGGATAAAGGTATGTGAACTGCAGAAGGAGCTGGTCCGGAGGAACGGCCACACTTTGCTGGCTGTAGAGAAAGGTGAAGCTGTGTTGTTGGAAGGCACTGAGATACTATGTTTCAAAACACTTGAGAACTGTGTTCCAAAATGCTCCCAGCTCTCCTTGGCTCTCCCCTCCAGCTTATAACCTATCTTCTCTGAGTTCCTGGCGCAGCTCCACATCGGTAGCTCGGCACCTCTGCCTCGCTCTGGTTATCAGATCCACCAACTACATTTGGTCTTCCTCACGTTTAACCTTAAATTACTTTTACAAACTTTTTGGCTAGATACAACTGACTTTTTCTAGTCCCGACAGGTGTTGATGGGATGGAAACTCTTTGGGTACAGCTCCTGATGCCTGAGCACAAGCGACAGGGACCAGGCTGTCACTTCTTTGGGGAAGCCAGATTTCAGTAAGAAAACAAAACTGGTCTGAGGTTTCCGTTGTACTGGGGAACAGAAAGTTCATAGTGTTCCCAGAGGGCATGGGGGTTACAGGAATGCAACTCTCTCTGTCCATGCCTCTCTCTAGGAGTGTAGGAGTGTACCCCAGAATCTGGTTGCCATGACACTAGCTATACACACACATACATCACATCATATGCATACACACCACATGAACCACACACACACACCACCACCACCACCACATACATGGACACATACATACACACACACTCTCAAGCACCTGGCCTTCTCCACCTGGAACACTGCCGTGGGGAATCACTCGTGACAAGTTTCCACGGTTGTGACCTGTGACCAGAACACCAGCTGTTCTAGTTTGCTTTGTTGTGGTGATAAATACCAGGATCAAAAACAATTTAGGTAGGAAAAGGTTTATTATCTCTTACCTGTCATAGCCCACCATGGAGAGAAGTCCAGGAAGGAACTCAAGCAGGAACAGAAGCGAGGACCATGGAGGATGTTACTCACTGACTTGCTCCCATTCATGATCAGTTAGCTTTCTAGCCCAACCTGGTCCTAGAGATGGTACTGTCCACAGAGCATGGTGCCCTGCTATGTTAATTGGCAGTCAAGAAAAAGCCCCCACTGGCATGCTCCTTGGCCAGCTTTATGGAGCCAGTTTCTCAATTGAGGTTTCCTCTGCCCAAGTATGTCAGGTTGACAGTCAAGATTAGCTATCGTACCATTCCTCAGGTGGAAGTGCCTGAATTCTTCCATTCCGGGCCATGCTTGAGCCTTCAGCTTCCTGTCTACGGGGAGTTCCATATGCTCTGACCATCTCTAGCCCTGACAACAGAGATGAGAAGTAGGCTGTTCATGGAGCCTCCGCGCAGGGTGAAACTGGCTACCTTCCAGCCTCAGAAGGCAGAGCCCCGCTCACAACCGCTGGTCTCCAGGGCGCCTTTCCCACACCGCCAGCTGACACACAGAAGGGATGACTTAAAGTTGCTGTCAAGAAGAGCCAACATACGTGGGATTCAGACCATGGTATCAGATGCAGCTCTCGCCTGATACAGGATACAGATCATACAGTCAGTGAGGTAGGGGAAAGAGGGTGCAGGGCAGGAGAAGCAGGCTCCATCCTTCACATTTTTGGGGAATGGGACAAAGAAAGGAAGGGGGCTTGTGAGTCTGTGCCCCGTATTCTCTGAGTTGACCGCTTGCCATCTTCCCTCCCTGACGTGATGCCTTAGATCCTCCACTGCCACACGGGAGCCACAGTCTCAACCTGTGGGTGACAACCCCTTTAGGGATCAAGCAACCCTTTCACAGGGATCACCTAAGACCATTGGAAAACACAGATATTTACATTACGATTCATAACAGTAGCAAAATTACAGTTATGAAGTAGCAATGAAAGAATTTTATGCTTGGGGGTCACCACTACATGTGAAACTGCATTAAAGGGTCTCAGCATTAGGAAGATTGAGAACCACTTCTCTGGAGACTCTGACCTCCTGCTGTCCCCTCTTGGTGGTTCAGGGCAACTGTGAGTTCCAAGGTCCCCCCACCTGTGGGTTTAGGTCCTCCACCTTGACTGTCCCTGTCCATTCCTCTGGCCTACTCCAAGCCGTGTCCCTGTCCAACTCAGCCCTGATGTGGAAGTCCCAGGATGGGGGAAGCTGCCCAGAGGCTGTCAGTCTGGGTGTTATTGTCCAGATCTCGGCTGCCACTTATCTGGGCCGCCCACATGGGGAAATGAGATAGTCCAACATCATTTTTCCCGTTAATATTCTTATCTCCACTGGAAAGGATGCTGTTTGTGTGTAGTGACATGTGGGTGTGAGCTTACAAACCCCCGGGGTCTCTCTCTCCATCCTCTGACTTCTGACCATAGGGATGCGTATCTGAGACACTGTGTAACTTGGACACGGTGTGTGAACATATAAAGTATGTCTGTGTGATGCATTGCAGAGAAGTAGATGGGAAGCAGGGAGGTGAAGGTAGATGGATGGCTGGGGCAGGGCATGCTTGAGTCCATGTGTCTGGACCACACTAAAGAAAGAAAAGAGCAATCAGAGGGTGAACCTTTTAAAAGAGCTAACCAATTCTGGTTGAGAGGATTAAAAAGCCGGGTCATTTCATTCATTGGTCATAAAGAATGTGTTAGCCTAGTCCTCTGGAGGGGCCACTTCTAGACACAGAATAAAAAGGCTAAATGTGTCTTCTCGTCACTGGAAAGTCTACCTTATCTGTTTCCCCAAGAGAAAAACCTTTGTATATAGACAAGAGATAAACCTGAGAAGTATCATTACAGAATTCTTCATAGTAGCAAAAGTTACAAACAAGCTAAATGTCACTTTGCAGAGTGATTAAATATACTAAAGTATAATAAACCAGGTCTGTTCATTGCTGTGTATCAATCAGAAATGAAAATATCTTTTTATATAGATTATGCATATCATTGTGAATTATTAATATCATTATGGATTATGCATATAATTATGGGTTATGCATATCATTGTGAATTATGAATATCATTATGGATTATGCATATTATTTAGTTCCCGGTCTGCTTCTGTGGTAAAACATTTGGATCAAAAGCAATCTGGGGAAAGAAGGAATTTATCTGGCTTATACTTCCAGGTCTCAGGCCGTTGTGGAAGGAAGTTAGGACAGGAACTCAAACAGGAACAGGAAGCAGAAACCACAAAGGAACGCTGCTTACGGATTTGTTTGGGCTTATGTTCAGTTAGCTTTCTTACGTAGCCCAGGATGACTTGTCCAAGGAATGGTGCCACCCGCAGTGGGCTGGACTGTCTCACATCAATTAACAATCTGAGCTAGGCAGTCCATCAGTTAGTTGAGTTTCTCCTCTCAGATGACTCTAGGTTGTGCCAAGTTGATAATTAAAGACAACTCTAACACCATATACAGACCCCAAAGTGTCAGGGAACATAGAGCTCTGGAAGGCTCACACAGCAAAATGGCAGGACTGGAATGAAGGTGAAGGAAGTGTCTTTTGGGGCTGGAGAGATGGGTCAGTGGTTAAGAGCATTGCCTGCTCTTCCAAAGGTCCTGAGTTCAATTCCCAGCAACCATATGGTGGCTCACAACCATGTGTAATGAGGTCTGGCGCCCTCTTCTGGCGTGTGGGCATACATGGATGCAGAATGTTGCATACACAATAAGTAAATAAATAAATCTTAAGAAAAGAAAAAGAAGTGTCTTTTGCATTAGACACACGACCTGAGTTGTTCTGTAACGGAAGTAAGTTTCTCTATTACTTGTGAAATTATATTAAAAAAAAAATCACAGTATTGTAATTCATTAGCTTTAGAGCTAACAATTCAAACACAATCAAAAATGTTTTGGTGGCAAATATGTTAGAGGTTAACATATTTATTATGTTATTAGCAAATGTGTTAGAGATGAGAAAGGAGGCAATCACGGAGATGAGACGGTCAAGACTTTGAGCCATGTGATACCAGGTCTACCTAGCACACATGGTAGAGAGGGGTTTACTGAAAAGCAACAGCCCCAGCAGAGTTAAATCTAGAAAAGAGTTGAATTAGGGCTAGCTTTTTAATTTGTAATTTTCTCCACTCTATTTACCTGAGGCAGGGTCTCCATTGAGCCTGAAGCTAGGCCTGTGGCCAGCAAGCTCCAACAACCCTCCCTTCTCTGCCCACGGCAACACTGAGGCCACAGACACATGGACAGGCCTGGCTTTTTAAGTGGGTTCTGGGGATTTGAACCCTGGTTCTCATGCTTTACAGCCAGACCTTTTACCTGTCTAGCCATCTCCTCAGCCCCAATTTCCCCCTTTTTAAGGCAAAGCAATACTTAAGTTTATGTATATATCACACTTGTCTGTGAGTTCATCCCTGGATGGACTTCTGAGTTGCTCGAGATCAGCATTTAACATGGGAGACTTTTGTCCCATTTAAAGCCCTAAACAAAGCCTCCCTCAGCAGTGGGTTTTTTCAAGGAAGCTCCAGCCACTGAGCATTTCACCTTTCAAGGGCCCTAACTTATGCGAGCCCTTGGACCCAGCTCTCTTCTATGGGCCTTCGAACTCATCACCCCACTATACACATTGTGAGATGCAATAGCTTCTGGACAACAGGATCTACTTCTTGGTCAACAGGATCTACTTCCTGGTGCTCAAAACCTGTCCAGCTCAAACTCCGGGCACTGAAACCAGCTCATACTTAACACTGTCTTTCAATTCTCTCTATAACTGGAACCTCAGGATTCTCATCTTGCTTTGAAGTCAACAATTGAAGGCTTTTTTTTTAAATCCCAAGACACAACCCAAAACAATCACTTTCAAACCTGTAACACAGGTTTTTTATTGTTTTTTTTGTTTGTTTGTTTGGGTTTTTGAGACAGCATTTCTCTGTGTAACCTTGACTGTCCTGGAACTCGCTCTGTAGACCAAGGTGGCTTCCAACTCACAGAGATCTATCCCTCTGTCTCTGCCTCCCGAGTGCTCAGATTAAAGGCATGTGCCACCACCACCCAGCTATACTTTTAAAATGTATAGAAACAACCTAAATGAAATAAACATATGATGTTAATAAAAGTGCAGGGCGTGCCTGGAAATGTTTTCTCCCAGATATTCTGAACCTGTACCAGAATGGCTTTGCAAGGAGTCTCTGAACTGAGGCCACACAATGGGAGAGTGAGGGGCCAGGTGCGTCACTATGTCTGCAGCTGTAACCTTGACCTAATGTGATCCTCTTGGCAACCTCCTCTGTCTCCTGTGAGTTCTTCCTTGAAGTCCAGAGTCCATGCTGTCCATGTTCTGATGGTTCCTGCCAAATCCTCCCAGGGAAAAGGACTGTGGTTTGCAACAGCAAATAAATGAATCTGTCACGTATGTCTTCCTATTGTCACCTCTGCTGAAGGACACCATTCTTCTCTCGACCACACAGGAGTCTGAGGGCTGCTCAGAAAGCCTAGGAATGACAACCGTTGCCAGTAAGCATGAAGTACTTCTGCTATTAACCCAGCTGCTGCAGGAGCGCAGGCAGCGCATTGTACATTCTTGTGAGTGGTGTTGGTTTTTTAGATTTATTTCATTTTTATGTGTATATGTGAGTATCTCTGTGTATGTATGTGTATCACGTGTGTACCTGATGCCGAGAGCGGTCAGAAGTTATCTGATCCCCTGGAACTAGAGTTACAGACAGTTGTGAGCTATCTACCATGTAAGGTCTGGGAACAGAACCAAGGGCTTCTGCAAGAGCAGAAAGCGGTTTTTTTAGCTGCTGAGTCATCTCTCCAGCCCTCTACGTTGTTGCTATTGGTTACCCTTATATGGAAGTAGGTTCATAACATGTGATGATGCAGAATCTCATATAGCATAATAAAGAGAGTTATGCTGTATAATATGATTACTACTGCTAACATGACAGGCTATTTTAAACACAAAGACAAGCACATAAAACCGGGTCCCAATATGAGCACCTGTAAGTTTTAATAGGTGTTACTATTTCGCCACTCTGGCTTTAGACACCTGCAGAGAAAAAGCAAATCATTACAGTACCGCAGAACCTTTGTCGAAGCCTCTATTCCAACCCAGACAGACAAGCCTGCCACCGAGAGCCTGTGTTCATCATTTAAAGTGACGTTGAGAGCTATTTCTGCACATATGCTTATAAATAGCAGACAGAGCCACACAAGCTCACATTTTTCACATAAGTTAGATTGCATTGGAATGGTACAGGCACCTGTGCAGTACCTGAACAGTCCACTAGATGGCACTAGAGTTTCTGCTAGAGAGGAATTTTTAATTTTTTTTTTTATTATTTACTTTTCGTTAGCAGTTAGCTGTGTTTTGCAGATTGAAGACAACCTGCAGAACATAAGGGCCTCTGTTTTCCGTTCTGGAATGATTACCTGGAATCATTTCTTCCTATTCTTTCCCTAGGCAGAAGGCTCGGTAGACAGGGACGCTGAACAGAGGTATGGGGGACTAGAGTACCAAGGTTCAAGTTGCTCAAATCAAGGTGTGACCTTGAGGCCCTTCTCTAAGAACAGGCTGGCTCAGGGACAAAGCAAGCTCTCACAGTACCTCTGACTCCTGTCACGTGATGGCGGTTCCCTCTCGACTGTTCCGAACCGACAAGCAGAAGGCCAAAGACTCAGAGTCAGAGAACAGAGACACTGGAACTCTCAGAGCTGTGTGGGTTGTGATCAAGTTCGGCTTCTCCTGAAGATTAGCCCCCGCCCCAAGTTCACAGTAGCCAGGACACAGGCATCCACTCCTAGCCCTACCCACGAAAATAGCCAACTGATAGGGTAAAATGGAGGAAACAGAACAGTCACTCTGATGACCTTCCAGAACGCCTGGTGGCCATTGTCTACCATTACATAGCCCCCCGATCCTGATGTCCGGGCCTGAGGTAGGGGTGTGGACCCACACGCAGATTCTGGGGTTTCTGGAAATCTCAGGTTCCCAACAACTATGCCAGAGGTTTAGAGACCTGGCTGTCCCACACTACCTCCTCTCCTGGCCCCTCCCTGACCTGCCCTCTCTCTGGCCTCCGGGCCTGAGAAGGCCTGGAGAGGCCGTGGGAGTTTGGCTGCCATTATCTGGCCCTTATCACCAGTAAGTTCAGGCTGACACGGAGCCCTCTTAGTTCAATGACGAGGGGCCCACCCGAGGTCATTCCTGTCTCCAGAGAGCCGGAGCCCTATCTCAGCGACCTACGGAAACCTTGGCATGAGCTCATGGTTTCTGACGACAGAGAGGGTCCCTACCCTATCACTGCCCAGACACCCTCCCCCACCTCGCCCCCCTTACCCGGCGTCTGACATGAGCCTGGTAAAGGCTCCACCGTTCCTCACTGAAATAGCAACACTGATAACCGCAGCAGACAGAAGTACATTGACGAATCTCCATTCAGAAAAGCACTGCTCCCTCCTCCCTCTGCCTTGGTGCAGTTCTCCTTCCCGGGATAGGCGTGAGCACACGGGCTGAGTCCATTCCCTGCATAGTCATGTGAAGACTGAATGTCCATAGCCCTGCAGAACCCAGGCTAAAGCACACTTCTTCTCACGCGGGAAAATAATGCCCCTGGATGCCAACCCCCCCACGCACTAAGGGTGCTGGTAAGACGGATGGTGCCTGGATTGGTGCGGTAAACAGAGCCCCGGAGTGGGAGGCGGTTCGTGAAATATTTGGGGACCTCCCCTGTGTAAGCACCTCAGCACCCAAAACAACTGTAAAGCCATCCTCTTCGTGGCAGTTTCATCTTTTGGGGTACAAAGTTATCATTCCTGTGTCAAGCCCATTCGACTTGAAAACCTACTTACTGAAATTCTTTCGGACCCAAGATGACAACCACTTTCCTTGGAAGAGAATTCTGTTCTCGGGGATGCCTCTCCAGAGCTGCCTTAAACCAAGTTCAAAACTTAAGACTCCTTGGACCACCCACCCCTGGGAAACTGGCACACCCCTGGTTTAACCTGCCTGGAGGGTGGAACTCTTCGGGACACCTGCAGAGCGTGAGGCAGTTTTTCTGTTCAGCTTCTTGACTGACTTGAGCCCAGATTTATTTCTGCCTCCCTCTCTCTGTGAGGCTTTCCAAACAAAAATCCAATTGGCTAGAGATGACAAATGTCTTTCAAGCAAAAGTGGCTTCAAGACTCTTCTGGTATCTCTAGGGACCTGTTGAGACTGGGGTTTGGGCCTAATTTGGTCCTTGTTAATGACTATAATCAAATATTTGAGAGAATGTTCTTAGTCTAAAATTCGTGCTCAGCCTCTCCCACAAGGGCCTCCTCTGAGGCTCGGTTAGGGTGGGACCTGCTTCTGGAGTCACCAGCACTGCTGTGGGGGGAAGGGGTTCCTTTCAGGAGGGTGAAATGACAGTTCAGCTTCCAGCTGGCCAGGGGCCAGTGCCTCTCCTGGGCTTGCCATGTGGTCCTCAAACCTTATCTTGTCAAAACCAGCGAGGGACAGTGTGACAGCAAGACCAAAGTCAGACTCCTGCGGGCTAATCGCACAAGTGACATCCCTCTTGTGGCGGTTACTAAATTAACCAGAATCAAGCTATCATGGGAATTCACGGGGTGAGAATTCCAGACAGCTGGGACCCCCAGAGACACTCGGAAACTGGGGCACAGCCATCCCCAGAGAGGTTCTCAGGTGTGGACATCCACCTAGACCTGAAGGTGTTCCGTGGGACACCTCCTCTCTGCCTAGAGGACACAGCATTTCAAAGCCAAGGCTTCAGAGTCGGCCTTTATGCACAAGAGTCTTGACTTTCTTACTCAACCATCAATTTACCTTCAGCAAACCATCTCCCTGAACCTTTGTAATCTGGTCTTTAAACTAGAATATGAACAATGCCTACCCTCCCCCAAAGCTAGTGCACACCACAGCTTTATGATATTACAGTATCGGCAGTAATACCTGGCAAAACCCCAGTTACCCCAGCCTCCTGGGTGTCCCTTGGCCATCCCGGGTCTTAATCCCTGCCTCAGGATCCCCATGAACTCCACATCCTCCAGCAACTGTGGGAATAATGTCCAAAACTGGCATACTGGCAAGTTTACGTAACAAAATGCTGCAAATGACAGGTATTTACTGTCACCATTTCTGCGGGTTAGGAATCCAGGAGTAACAAGCTGGATGCTCTACTTGGAGTCTCCCACAAAGTGGCGAACTGTCAGCTGGGGCTAGGGCGCCCCTGAAGGTCTGAGAAGGGAGAGAAAGGCTTTTGAGTCACATGCCTGGCACCAGATCCACAAGGTCCATCCTGAGTGTTTGAATAACATCACTGAGTGGAGTGTTGAGCATAAATATTCAAGCATCCAAGACAACATTTATTATATGGCAAATTCACTTTGCTGATTACACTCTAAAAATATAAAAGCACGCACGCGGGCACACACACACACACACACACACACACACACACACACACCCTTTTCCTGCCTCCCCTACCTACTGATAAACCAACTGGTAGTCCTAATAGGTGGCAAATTTGAAAGTGTGCTTCCTACAGCATTTCCAAACTTGGATTAAGTCTCCCCCTACCCTGCCTGTCTCTGCCCCCAGAACCCCCCGCCCACCAAAGCAGAGGGCATGAGACCATCCTTGGCTCCCGGGGTCTATCTAGGAAATGCTACTCAGATCTAAATCCTGTCCCCATGTCACCTCAGTGATTGTCCTTTCCCATGTAGGAAAGTGTCCCCTCTACTGGATGCCTACTAGAATATACTGAATTTCCAGAGCTTCTGTTTCCCAGGTTCCTCATCCTTCCGTTGTCAGCCACTTTGCTATGCAGGTCATCCTGTGCTGCTGGTCATCCTGTCTTGGCCTGTGCCACCAAGGGAGGCAAGTGGACTCGTGAGCCAGGAGTGCTCAGGGCAACAAAACCCAAAACAAAGAAGTGGGAGATCTGGAGAAACTGGGTCAGGGTGCCCTGGGAACCTCGCTGCAGGCTTCCCAGGGAAGGAGACTCCTAGGCTGAGGTCCAAACATGCACACATGATCGTGTGGCTGCAGAGGGAAGGGTGGGTATGAGAGACGAGCTGTCTGTGCAAGGGGCAGGTGGGAAAGAGCAGAGCCGTCTCCGTAATTATGACACAGGAGTGGTTAGTGTTGATTGTCAAGTTGAGAGCACCTAGATTCACCGAGGTGACAAACCTCTGGGCGTGTCTGTGAGGGGGTTTCTAGACTGGGTTAACTGAGGTGGGGAGGCTGCCCCCCATAACTGGGGCAGCACCATTCAATGGGCCGGGATCCCCAGCTGTGTAAAAGGGCCAAAGCGTTGAGGTGAGCGTTCGTATTCATTACCCTCTGCTGCCTGGCTGGGTAATGCCCCCACAGGCCTTATCCTGCTCCGTGCCTTCTCCACCATTACAGACAATCACAGGCTGACACAGGGGCCACAGCAACACCAGCATCCAGATGTGCTCAGAGCAGCAGCCAGAACCCCCTCTGCTCTGAGTCAGAGGTCCTTTCCAGAGGGTTCTTCCTTCTTATCTCTGTAAACCCCACCTTCCCCTCAGCTGACCCCGGAATCCCTCTTCCTAGGGCTTGAGCTCACTGCCGTTCTCCAGTCCCATCCCCACAGGCAGTTAGCTGACTGCCTGGGCTCAGCGTCTGCTGCTGCATCCGTACTGGTGCCTCTGAGGAACTCCAAGGCCAGGGTTAATGGACTTGCAGGCAGCCTCCTGGGAAGACTGCGGGGTGATGGCGGGTGCAGAAGGAGACGGGGTGATGAAAACAGGAAGGTGAAGGTGATAAGGGGGGATCCTATTTTTAAAAACAGTGAGGTTTGGGGAAGTCCTACATTCCTGGTCAGCTGGCTCAGAGCAGAGCTGTCCCAAAAATGCCGTCATTCACAGGATCACAGAGGAAGATGTGTCTGTGCGCTGCTCTGATTCCTCCGAGAGGCTGGTCCTTCACTCATGCAGTAAGGCCTTTATCAAGGGGCTGTCTCTACATGTTCTGTACCATGCAAGTCTGGCCTGTCCCCAGGGCTTACGTTTCCTGAACATTCCAGGTGCGCTGTTGCAGTCTTTGCATTCGGTTTTGTTCCTCTGCCTGGAGTTACGCTTCTGCGCTCCTCTCTGCTCCTCACACCACCTTCGCACCCACGTTTTACATCATCGTGATAGCCAGAATTGTACCCCCACCCCGCCCAGCTCACCCTACACCACCAGCTTTCAAAGTTCCCTAACTTCCTCTACCCGTCCTGTGAGCTTAGAGCCGAGTAAAACTTGCTGGCCTCAAAAAAGAGCCAGTTGCACAACCCCAAGCACAAGAGGATGTTGTGCTTTGTTTACCGGCACGCTCTTAGGTTATTTACGCTCATAACAGACTCTGGCAGACAGCCAGGGCTCAACAAGTACTTGGAGAAGGGATGACCGACTTGGTAGTTTCCTGGTCCCAGGGGAGAACGCCAGGGGAGGGGAAGATGTGTGTGCATAAGCAAGCTCCGTTGTTCTAGAGAGCTCTGACAGGAAGGTCACAAAGCGAGAAAGGCAAAACTCCTTCGGAATGGGCAAAGCCCATCAAGGACGCGCTGAGCTCTGCTCCCCGGAAGACAGTGAGGAGGGCATGCTGGCATTTTGCAGCCCCGTGCACAATGCTCACGTCAGCATATATGCATAGCCACTCTGTGTGGTGACCCAGCTTCAGTCAGGCTCCTCGGCCCTCCTGCTCTGTCCGTCTCAACTTTGCCTACCTTGTCTTGGCCGAGAATTCTATCAGGTCAGTTTGATAAGAGTCCCTGTGTCTTGATATCCACCTCTGCATGTGATCAAGTTCCCCATTCTTCATTCTTTCTAAATCTTTGGCCTGCCTTCAGACAGAATCCCCCTGCCCTAGAGACTCTTTAGTAATGTTCAGCCCACTGGCTTGTTCACCCTGTCCTTGCCTATAAATGCTCCCTCTTGGCCTTGTGGTAGTAGAGTTGAGACTATCGTTTCCTGATGTTTAGGCAATTGTCAGAACAACTTCTCTTTAACAGGAATCCAGAGCTCAATTAGACAGGATCTCAGAGTTCCAATCAGGGAGAAATTTGGATGCATAAATCAATAAGCAAATACAAGACCACAAGGAGGGCAGCAAAAGCATGAACGAATATTGTCAAACTGCCCGCTAAATACTTTCCTTTATAGCCCTCACCCTTAACCAGAGAGGCCGGTTTTTCTGCAGTGGACAGCAGTGCCGAGACTCACACTGATCAAAGGGCTGAGAACAAGAGCCTGTTGAGTTCTCAGCCCTAAACTGGTCTCTATCAACGCCTCACCCCAAGGCTCGGGAGACAAGGTGGAAAGAACGTGAGAGCTGAAGGACCCGGATGAGGTCCATGGGCTGCTGTCTTCCAGGTGTGAGACGGTTACACTTGGATCCACTGCAGGTGTGATTAATGGCACACAATCAAGCCAGTAAGATGGCTTGGCACTCCAACAGGCCACACGAGAGGGGCGGGGAGGGAAGGAGGGGAAGAGTAAGGATATGTTGTACATGTCTCGGGGAGTTGTGAAGTGAGGGTTGGAAGTGGGTATGATCAAGATGCATTGCATACGGCCGGGTGGACTTTGTGCTTCTGGAAGCTCAGGGGTTAGAGGTAGAAAATGTTTCTGTCTCCAAAGATTATCGATGTATATGACCCTTGACACCCAGAGCAACTGACCCTTTTCTTCCTTTTTTCCATTTTTTTTATGTGGTATGTGTGTGTATGTGTATGTGGTTTGTATGTGTGTGTATGTGTATTTTCACAGTAAAAGAAAAAAGAAAAAAAGAAAAAACTTTAAGCTGGGTAGTGGTGGCACACGCCTTTAATCCCAGCACTCAGAAGGCAGAGGCAGGTGGATCTCTGTGAGTTTAAGGCTGGTCTGTAAGAGCTAGTTCCAGGACAGGCTTGGACAGGTTCCAAAGCTCAGAGAAACCCTGTCTCGAATAAACAAAACAAAACAAAACTATAATCTAGAAGGATATATTCATAGAAAATCGAGTGTCTCCAGAGTAGTGCGATCAAGCGATCCTTCCTTTTTCTGGAAGCCGTTTTGTATGGAAGCAGATTCACTTCATCTTTACTGTTAGAAACTGCGGAGGTGATAGGCAGGTTTCATCCCCACACCCACAGAAGCGCGTGTGGATTCAGGATGAGTAGCTGATGAAAATGTTTCCAGCCACAGTGTGGAGGTGGGGAAGCATGGGATGTTTGGGGGACAGGGAGAGCCTACCTGTCTGAGTACAGAGCAGCTTGAATTAAGACTGGGAGATTCTTGGCCCCGAAATCACAAAGCAGATGAAGCTTTGGGCCCATAATCTGCAGGCTTGGGGGCTTTGGAGCAGTGCTTGAGCAAGGAGGCTCTGTTTGCCCCACTGATACCACTGGCAGCGAGGTATTCAGAACAAATGCAATGGAGTCTAGCTTGAAGTCACTTGACCCTGGTTCAGTCAGGGGCTAAAGAACCTAGGGGTCCCGACACCTGGAGTTTGGAGAGGCGCAGGTTCTGGAGCTGGTGTGCGGACTGGGCTGTGGAGTTCACGTGGCATGGAAGCGCTGATGCAGGAGACTGAGATGGAGATGAAGGTAGACTTGTGCCATGGGATGTGCTGCAGGCCCGAATGAACTAGAGGGTCATTAGGCTGACTTTAAGAGATGCTTTCTCAGCTCCCCAAACACAGCGCAGTATACAGACCCCCTTCCCTCAGAAGCAGGAAAGGAGGCACACCAAAGTCATGGCACAAGAAGTCAGGGCAGACAGCATTGGAATGCTCAAGCAGGAACATCGGTATCCGTGTGAGAAGAAAGCACTCACATTGGGATGGGTCCATTTACTCAGGCAATTGACTGCTCCTCCCAGATCTGACGCTTGGTGGCGCTGTGAGCACGAAAGGCGAGCTCTGCAGTCCACAAGCCCTTTGTGAAGACGGGAGACGTGACTTGGGGAAAAGGCTTTGCGGCAATTTAAGGAGCCCAGCCTACATCCAGGCTCCAGCTAGAAACAAATACCGACCTGGAAATGTCCTGCGAGACACCAGGAAGCAGGCAGAGCAGGGATGATGACTGTCTGTCTCGTGGCCAGGAAACTGGACTCCTGAGGTTACGGGACCTCTTCCACTTTCCTTGACTGTGATTGGATCAGGAAAGGGCATACGTGTGCAGTGAACAACACGGGGGACGGGAGTCTACAGGGAACTGGTGAACTCAGCTGTCCCCAACAGACCTCCGGTAGTGAGGAAGAGGAAGACATGCTAAGTGACCCCATAGGAAACTTACAGTTCAAAAAAGTGAAAAAGGAACTGTTAGAGAGGGCTCAGAATCAAGGCCCTGACTGAGGCATGGCTGTTCTCCAACCTCTCAGAGGCACGCACCTGTTAAATGTGTACACACAGTAGGGTGACCATAGATGACAATAGTAGACTATAGATTTCAAAAAGTGAGAGCCGGAATCTGTTTATTTGTTTGTTTTTGAGACAGGGTCTCTCTATGTAGCCCTGGAACTCGCTCTGTAGACCAAGCTGGCCTCAAATTCATAGATTTGACTGTCTCTGCCTCCCGAGTTTTGGGGTTAGAGGTGTACAGCACCATGCCCACCTGCCTTAGTTAGGGTTTGTATTACTAGGAAGAGACAACATGCCATGGCAACTGTTATAAAGGAAAGCATTTCATTGAGGGAGCTGGCTTACAGTTTCAGGGGTTCAGTCCTTTGTCATCATGGCAAGGAACATGGCAGCATGCAGGCAGACACGGCGCTGGTTACATCTTGACCAGAAGGCAACAGCAAGTGGACTGTGACACTGAGCGAAACTTAAGCAAAAGAGACCCCACGGTGACACACTTCCTTCAACAAGACCATGCCTACTTCAACAAGGCCACACCTTCCAATAACACCACTCCCTATGTGCTTATGGGGATCAATTACATTCAAACCGCCACAGCAGCCAAAGGGCTGACGTCTTAAGCTTGTGGTAGGTCACTTGCCGAGCACATAGAGAAAACAGGAGGAGCTAGAGAGATAGCCCAGGGGTTGAGAGTACTCACCACTCAGGCACAGGATCTGAGTTTGTCACCAACACCCAGTCAGGTGCTCACAGCCACTCCAGCTCCAGGGGCACCTGATGCTCCCTCTTCTGGCCTCCTTAGGAACTGCACTGATGGAGGTATATAAAAATAAGTATTTTTCTAAATTTGCTAAGTGTGTGTGTGTGTGTGTGTGTGTGTGTGTGTGTGTGTGTGTGTGTGTGTTCTCAGGAGACACCCACCTTGTTATTTTGAGGCAAGGGTTCTTGTTGGCATCAAGTTTGGCCAAGTGGGTAGATGTAGATGGCTGGCCAGCAACGCCCAGCAAATCTTACCTCCACCTTCCCAGGGCTGGGATTATGATCACCGTCATCACACTCAGCTTTTCCATTTGAGCACTGAGGATCAAACTCAGATCTTCATGTTTGTGTAACATCATCACTTTGCCAACTGACCTATCTCCCCAGACCCGGCTAAAAAATTTAACTGATACATAAAGACATAATAGTACATATTAAGGTAGTACTGGGTGATGTTTCGACACATATATACATTCTATAATGTTTAAATCACATTAATCATCTATTTTCTTAAAAAGTATTTTTTGGGTTTTTTTTTTTTTTTTTTTTTTCCGAGACTGGGTTTCTCTGTAGCTTTGGTGCCTGTCCTGAACTAGCTCTTGTAGACCAGGCTGACCTCAAACACACAGAGATCTGCCTGCCTCCCAAGTGCTGGGATTAAAGGTGTGTGCCAACACCACCCGGCTCAAAAAGTATTCTTTTTAATTTACCATAAGACACCCCCCTAAAACAAACCACAGTTATCTGTGTTTACACTAACCCTCTCCAGTGTTCACCCTATTGATGGCAAAAATCCCTGAGTGCAACTTTTATTACAACTTGGGCGTGGTGGAGCCTGCCCCTAATCTCAGCAGTGGAGAAGCAGAAGCAGGAAGATCAGGAGTTTGTACTAGGGCTGCTTTTGCTCATATCTCAAAGAAACAAGTAACCAAGCAAAAACAGAAACAAACAAACAAAAAATCAGGGAAGTTGAGGATTTGTAGATCAAGGGTTGCTTATCATTGGGAAGTCCTTCATTTGATCCCTGGCACCACAGCGAAGAAAAGAAGATTGGGGGGAAGAGATGGGGATTTCATGGGAGACAGCCTCTCCTAAGAACTTCATGTTGCTCAGCTCTAGAGCAGCACCAGCTGACATTATGAGAAAGCCAGCTCTCTGCTGAATGCTTTTCTGCTGAGCAGTCTGGGCAATGTTTTATCACGTGCAACGTAGTCCTCAATGGCCCCTGCCTCCTGAAGTCACAGTTATGCAGTGGCCTCTGTTGCACATGACTGCAGGAAAAAACTGACCACAGAAACGCTGGCGTGACTTCTCAGACAAGGTCCTAAAGACATGGTATTGCTTTCTCTTAGGTTACTCACTGTGGGGAAGTCAGCCACCTCGTTGTGATGGACACTCCAGCAGCCCAGTGAGGGAGAAGCTGAGGGTGCCTGCCCTCAGCCAGCCCCAGCTTGCCAGACATTCTGCGAGCCACCATGGCAGCAGGTCTCCAACCTCAGTTGGGCCTTTTAGGAACTGATGTTACCACAGAACAGACAGGAGGATGCTGGGATTCCTGGAGACCCTGAGCCACAGCAGCCTGCCCTTCTGCTCCCAGACTCCAGACTCCCAAGAACTACTCCATCACTGTTCCAGATTGGACAGAAAATGGCCTCCACAGGCAGGTGGATTTGAAAACTTGGGTGTAAAGATCGGGACAGGGGGCTGCTTGTGGCCTTTGAAGCCTAGTCTCACTTGTACCATATGGTCCCTGCTTCCTGGTTCAGCCACCACTTGAGATGCTCGGCCATAGGCTCCATCCTCTTTAATTGTCGTGTTTTGCCCATCACGATAGACCCTGGTCCCCTAAACTGTGACCTTTGAGTTGCTTCTGTGGGTCGTTCAACTAATGCCATCTTAAATGATCATCCATAGTTGAAGTGGTGTCTGGGAATAACTTGTTGCTCAGCAAAATTCAGCAGATCAGTGTTTGCCGTGCAGCCTGAGGACCAGAGTTCAGATTCCCCAGAATCCAAGGAAAAGCCAGGTGGGCACCCCGTAGGTGCATACCTTTGATGGATCCCAGCATTCAGATAACAGAGGCAGGCAGAGCTCTGTCAGTTCAAGGTCAGCTTGGTCTACACAGTGAGTTTCGGGGCAGCCAGGGCTATATGGAGAGACTCCGTCTCAAAAAACCAAAGCCAAAACAAAACAAAAATCAAACCCCAAATGAACAGCTGCCATCCCAGTGCCTGGTTAGCAAAGGCAGGATCCCTGGAAAGCATCAACTAGTTGGGTCAGCTAAAGGGTGACCTCTGGGTCCATCAAGAGACCCTGACTAAAGGTACAAGTCAGAGAGAGAGAGATCAGGGAGGACATTCAGCATCAACCTTAGGTCTCCACATAACATGCATTAGCGAGCGTGCGCCCCCCTATGCGACACACACACAGCAGACACAAGCAGAAGAGCTGAGTTTCTGTTCCTGCTCCATCATGACACAAAATACTGCTGTGTCATTTTCTATCTTTGAACCATGATTACTTTAAAAAACAAAACAGGCAGGATGGTGGTGGCGCACGCCTTTAACCCCAGCACTTGGGAAGCAGAGGCAGGTGGATCTCTTTGAGTTTGAGACCAGCCTAGTCTACAAAAGCCAGTTCCAGGGACAGGCTCTAAAGCTACAGAGAAACCCTGTCTCGAAAAACAAAAAACAAACAAAGAAAAAAAAACCCAACAACAAACAGCTGGGGGCGTAGCTCAGCAATAAAGCACACACTTAGTGTGTGTGGCAGAGGCATGAACGTGCTGTTTGCCTCACACATACACTTGAAAGACTAAACAAGCACAAACCTGGCCAGCGCCAGGCCTAGGAAAGGGACCAGCACTGGTCCTGTTCTGCACACACTTCCTGCTATCACTCCCTCCCTGTGGGGCAGATCTATCTGTCTGCCTTCAGGGCTGCTGGGAGAGCCTCACAGAAATCTGTGTCAGCAGTCAGCAGGCCTGTAGACTCTGACAGACTTTGTAAGCATGCTGGAGTTAGCATCTGAGGGCCCATGCCCGGAACTCGGCCAGCATGACTTCCTCTGTTGGAGGTGAACAGCAGGATTCACTAGGGTTCTGTTTTGCCCCCAGTATCACAGGGCTGCGGGAGAAAAGCAGCAGGAAGCCTGCTCCCCACCCCCAGGACCGCCTGTAGCCACAAAGCAGGGCTACTGAAACTCCAGAGCAGATAAGGCATGTGATCCAGGAGTCAGGAGATGCTGAGCTCGCTGGAGGAGTCTTAGAAGGAAGCAAAAACCCCAGAGTGAAAGGTCTTTAGTGATGACGCTTGAAGAAATACGCTGAGCCCTGCAGTGCTGGGAAATCTGCCCCCCTCCTGGTGGGGCTGTGGGCAGGGTAGCCCTGAGTCCACAGTCCCAGGCTTAGCTGTCTTTCCCCTTCCTCTGCCCCAGAGTCCCTGTGGCTTGGGGATTGGCTTGTGAGGTGGCTGTGGTCAGATTAAGCAAGTGACCCTCTGGAATCACTCCCTGATGTCCAATAAGGGCTAATAGTGCAAACTGGGGACAGAGAGGGGAGAGAAAATAACTGGGCCCTGAGCAAAAAGGCCTGGAAACTGCTGTTAACATAAGCTTCGGCCTGTGAAATTCTACCTCAAAATCTGAATTTTTAAATTCAGTTTTCCTACAATATCTCCATTAAACAATTTCAAGGCAGGCAGTGATTGGTACACACCTTTGGGGGCAGAGGCAGGTGGAGCTCTGTGAGTTCTAGGATAGCCAAAGCTGTTACAAAGAGAAACCCTGTCTCGAAAAACAAAACAAAAAACAAAGAAATCAAAAAAGATAAAAACAGGAAGTGAAGACACAGCTCTGGGGTAGGACACAAGCCTAATGCACACCATAAAAATAAGGTTTTTATATCATATTTTAAAGAGAAAACCACTGTCTGCACATATCTGTGATCTTAGCACTTAGAGGCAGGAGGATTATGAGTCTGAAGCCAGCGTGGGCTACATAACATGATCTTTTGAAGGAAAAACAAACCTATAAAAGGGATTGTAACTGGTGTTCGTGGGCACAAATCTGTAACCCTGGTCTCGAAAGGCTGAGACAGGCCCATCAGTGGTTTGAGAATAGACGAGGCTGAACGCAAGACTCTGTCACCAAAAAAAATGAAGAAAGGAAAGAAGAGGGAGGGGAAGCAGGAAGAGGAGAGAGGGAAGGCGGAGACGGGACATCAGACCAAGGGTCCAATGAATCTTCAAGGCCGACCTGGGTTACTTGGCTATACCCTGCCTCAAAATAAAAATAAAGAGCTGAAGGCCTTGGATTGCGTACCCAGTACAGGAAAAGTAAAATAAAATTAAGCATCTTGGTCTACTTCACGGCTGCCATCAGTGATTTGGCAACCCTGGACTGAGCAATGTCTCCCATAGGCCCAGGTGTTAGAGCACTTGGTCTGTAGCTGGTAGCTCTGCTTGGGGGATTGTCCACCTCAAAGGAGGAAGTGTATCAGGGACCAGGCTTTGCGAGCTCTGTCTCACGGAACTTCCAGGTCCCCTGTCTGCTCTCTGCTTTGTCACTGAAGTTGAAGAAGTGGTCCAGCTTCGGCAGCCTGCTGCCATGCCAACCCCATGCTATTATGGGCTCTCCCTCTGGAACCCCAAGGCAAAATAAACTTGGAAGTTGCCGTCTGCTGTGGGCTTGGCACTGCAACTGAAAACTAACGAATACAACCACGATGACAAAGTTTGACCCTTTCGAAGTCATGAAAGCGAAGAGAACAGGGACAGAGTAAACAAAAAGGAGGTTTAGGCACAGGGTCAAGGATGTAGCTCACTTGATAGAGTCCTTGTCTAATGTGCGTGATCCGGATCGAGTCCCAGAGCGCACAAAACTAGGTGTGGCAACACATGCCTGCGATTTTAGCACTTGGGAGGTAGAGCAGAAGACCAAGCATTCAGTCAACCAGCGGGCACAGAGAAAATTCAATGTCATTCAGAGCTACACAAGTCCTATCTCAATAAATAAATAAACAAACACTAAAAAGCAGCTGTCCTGAAGGCTTCTCCCACAATGCACCTGTTTCTGAGGCTGTGGTTGGCCTTTGTGACTGCTGAAGCTAAAAATCCCAGCCAGAAAAAAAAAAAAAAAAAAAAGGCAGTCGCTGCAGGCAAGACAGCTGTGGCCCAAAAAGCCCACAGGCCAGAAAGCATAGCTTCCTTCTAAGGTCAGAAGACTCCAGCCCAGAAAGCACCTGCTCCAGAGGCAGCTGGCACAAAAGCGGAAGAGGAGATCACAAGAAAGAGCAGAAGTTGCCAAGATGTGGTGGCCGTGGTCCCAGCCTTGGGACGTGGAAGCCCGAGTATCTATAGTGCAGGCTCTTACGGATACCTGAGATGCTGTCTCAAAGACAGCGTTTTTTCAAAAAGAAAGAAACAAGGGTTCTTTTTGACACTCAGTCACTCAAGTGGTGATTTCCCCTACTGTCCAATAAGCCAGAAGACAATGCTATTCTTTTGGCTTTCTAGAACAGAGACCCGCCTGAGTGGGTCTTGTTTTGTTTCTCTTTGTTTTCTCGGTGGTGCATGGAGTGAATCCAGAGCCTAATGCATGCCAGGCAAGCGCTTCCCAGCATAAGCTCGGGAAATAAGTCAGCCCCTCTGTCTAAGGGCTTCATGCTTTGTCGCTTCCCCTGACTCCCTTCGTTTCTCCCCAACTATGAGGCCAGCTAATACCACGTCACAATCCCTTACTTCTTCTCTTACAACAGAAAGTCTGTGTCTTCGACTCTCAAGTGGGGGAGAAGGAGCCCAGTACGGACCACCCAGGGGAGCCTGGACCACCCAGGGGAGCCTCTGACGAATTCTAATGAGCCGTGGGAGGGGCTAGCCCATGAAACTCACTCCATTGCTTATGTGTGTTCCCAAGGGTGGCACAATAAGCAATTTCCACAGCTGAGCAGGGCTTTCTACAGGCCCAAGAAAGAGTGCATGTGGCCCAGACCTGGGTGAATAGGGTGGGCAGGCTCTGGCCAACTTCCCTGAAGAAAGAAGGAAAAGGAAGTGAGGTTGGGGTGTAGCGGCAGAACACAGAAGAAAATAAATGTTTTTAACCCTCATCTGCTTTCATCTTAACAATAAACAAGCAGAGTGAACACAGGAGGCCTCAGGGTACCCTTCTACAGTCTGTATTACCTAGCCTGGGGGGGTTGGAAGACACCAGACTTGGGTTTAACTGTTCTCTGGACAAGACCCCATCTTGGTTTATTCTACTATATAAAGAGAGAGTTTCTAGACACTAAGAGACAGAGATGAGCGCTGGGGATGTAGGTGGGTAGAACGCTTGCTTGCCTGGCACTGTGTGAAACCAGATGTGGGGTGCACACCTGTAATTCCAGCACTATGGAAACAGAAGCAGAAGAAGCTGAAGTTTAAGGTCATCTTGGGCTACGAAGTAAGGTTGGGGTCAGTCTAGGTTTCATGAGACTGTGTGTGTGTGTGTGTGTGTGTGTGTGTGTGTGTGTGTAACAGCGAGTGAATGAGAGAGAGAAGACTATACTGTGAAGCAGAGGACTATACTATGAATGGAGTACTATAGCCTGCTACCAGATGTGGACAGAGAGACAGTGGGCGGCTTATAGATGGATGTGAACACCAGAAATTGGAGGAAAAGATTCTTTTCTTGCTAGCATTCCCCAGGAAGCAGTACAGAAGTGTCCTCACAGCCCGCTCTCATCAGTTCAGACTTGATCCACTCCCGAGGCCATGCTTTCGGGAAGGCATCGTTACGTGCTAAGTAGCCAGGATGATGTGAAATCTGGGCACTGATCCTGAGAGCACGAGAGAATGGATCTAAGCCTTTCGGCCCCGTTTGGACAGAGAGTGGAAGCCAAGAGGGCTGATGGCAAAGGGCTGAAGTGGACTCCATATCAGGAAAGTCAGAAGTCGGAAAGGCCTTAAGAAGTATTGAGCACCCCAAAGTTAAGTGGCAGTGGTCAGAGTTTGAATTATAAAAGGAAAGCATTGCTGAGCTGTAAGCCTTTGGGAAATGTATTACATGAAAAGATTTTAGAGGCTAAGCTTCTTGGCGACAGGGAAGCCATCAGACTCAGTGTCCTCGGCATCTGGGAGAGTGCCAGCACATAAAAGCACGCTCAGGGTGCCTCTCAATCTTACGATGATTGGGTCTCTCAAGGACTATAGCAGCCAAACAATAATGTCGGCGTGGCGGCTCACGTCTGTGAGTCTGGCACTTGGGAGGTGAGAGCAGGAAGATCAGGAGTTCAAGGCCAACTTCAGCTACACAGTGAGTTCAAGACCAGCCTGAACTATGTGAGACCCTGCCTCAAAAAAGCCAAATAACTAAACAAAGTTGCTAAGAGAAAACTTCTTACCAGAGAAACTCTGTAACACTCAGTCAGTGATGAACCTGGTGAACTGTTTCAGTAATATTATAAAGAAGCAAATTCCACACTGAGGTGTGTTACCAGTGTGCTCCAAGACACACCTGCAGTGTGCCGGTAGAATCAAAATGCAGTGCGCAGTTGTACACCTGAGACTTGACATCAGAACAGACTATGGTACAGGTTTGCACACTCATCTTTTATGCTTCAACTTTTTAGGGTTGTAGTGTTTTCTGAGGTTTCGTTGTTGTTTTCTTGTTTATTGTTTGGGGTTGTTTATTTTTTTGTTTGTTTGTTTAGACAGGGTCTCACGAAGCAGCCTTGGGTAGCCTTGAACACACTGTGCAGATCAGGTGGGCCTCAGACTCTTAGAGATACACACCTGTCTCTGCCTCCAGAAAAAGGCGCGTGTAGCACCAGGCCCAACGTGTTTTGTTTGTGTTTATATTGGAGATTGAAACTGGAACCTCACAATGCTCTGCTACTGTGAGCCAGTTACTGTCAGCATTTTATATTCTCTCTCTCTCTCTCTCTCTCTCTCTCTCTCTCTCTCTCTCTCTCTCTGTGTGTGTGTGTGTGTGTGTGTGTGTGTGTAGATAATAGGTTGAGTGCAGTATAGTAGATAGATGATAGACATATAATGATTGATACATAATAAGATGACACATGGTGGATAGATGGCAGATAACAGAGTGATAGACAGAAAACAGAGATGGGGGATGGGTATCTTTATGATAATGCAGTGCCCTAGTGTGCCTGTTTTATGTCAACTGGACCCAAACTAAAGTCATCTGAGAGGAGGGAATATCAATTCAGAAAATATCTCTGACTAGGTGTGGTGGCACACACCTTTAGCCCCAACACTTGGGAGGCAGACACAGGTGAACTCTGTGAGTTCGAAGCCAACCTGGTCTACAGAGCGAGTTCCAGGACAGCTGGGGCTGTTACACAGAGAAACCCTATCTCAAAAAATTAAGAAGGAGAAGAGGAATAAGAGGAGGAGAATGAGGAGAATTGTCAATTCTTATCCCCTGTAATAGCCTTTCTAATGAACCAGTTAAAGTAAGAAACATTTCCCAAGCTCTGTCAGTCACATTAGCAAATTCTTGAGCTCAGGAAGGTGCTGTGGGAGCCCTTATTTATAGTAGGCTTGCCAGAAGCACAGATTGCAAACTGGTACTCAAAGTTGACATCTAAAAGGAGTGGACAACCATGGGAACTGAGCCTTCTACCTATGAGTTGTTAATAACTCCAGATATATGGTCATGCTTTATATGGTCCAGAGAATGATTTACAATAGCCATACTTTTGGCTTTGTATGAATGAGTTTATTAAGGATATATCAAGTTAAAGTAAAAGAATAAGTAGCAAGAGAGAAATAATAATAATAATAGATAGATAGATAGATAGATAGATAGATAGATAGACAGATAAACAACATCAAATTGAGCACCCAGGACATTTATTAAAAATTGACTGACAGCAGCACTCGGGAGGCAGAGGCAGGCGGATCTCTGTGAGTTCGAGACCAGCCTGGTCTACAGAGCTAGTTCCAGGACAGGCTCCAAAGCCACAGAGAAACCCTGTCTCGAAAAGCCAAAAAAAAAAAAAAAAAAAAAAAAAAAAAAAAAAATTGACTGACAGTCAACTGGTATTTCCAACTGAAATTTTTCCTTCCCATAGCTGAATGTCTCTGGCTGAGCTTCTAGCTTTTCCTTCCATGGTAGACACTTTTATATCATGGCATAAAGAGTGCTAACCTCTCTTAGAAATGGTTTAGAGTGTTTTTCACTCTTGGGATGTTTGTGATTCTTTTCTTCCCCATAACTGAGTTAGGTAGACAGCTAGCTCATCCTCAGCCAAGGGATGCTGGGCCCGACCGTTTTCAGTGCTAAGAGCACAGTAGAAGACAATGACAATCCATTGGTTCTCTTCCTACTCAAAGAAATATTCCAGAACTATAAGTATGATGGCACATGCTCTTAATTCCAAAATTCAGGAGGATTGCCATGAGTTCGATGCCAGCCTGGGCTATCTAGTAAACTACTGGCCAACTTGGGGTATAGTGTGAGGCCCTGTGTCAGGAGAAAAAAAAAATAGGAGAGGAGAAAGGAGGGGAGGAGAGGAGGAGAGGAGAAAGGAGGAAAGAGAGAAGAGAACTGGGCCAGCAAAATGCCTCAGCAAATCTGGCAGCTTGAGTTCAATCACTAAATCCCATGTAATGTTGGAAGGAGAGAACCAGCCCCACAAGGCTGTTCTCTGAGCTCTACATGCATGTAGTACCATGTGTGTTCACATCCCGGACGACAGGAGACCTGTGTCACAAAGTAGGCATTGCAGATGTTAATAGAGGGATTTCCCAGCATGCGTGAGGCCCTAGATTCAATCCCCAGCGCTGCATAAATGCACACCTGCAATACCAGCATTTGGGAGGTGCAGGCATAAGGACCAAAGTTCAAAGTCATCCTCTGCTATGTATAAAGTTCAAGAGTAGTCTGTGTTACATGAGGTGCTGCCAAAGGAGAAGGAAGGAAGGACAGAAAGTGGGGGAAAGTGTCTGTGTTAAGTAAACCTCAGAAAGTTTCTACTGTTTGGGGCGTATCACCCATGCTAACAACCTAAACAGAGTCATCTCTGATGTTTCGTGCCACATCGTAAGAGAAACGAAGGCTAGCTTTCTCTGAGAGTCCAGTTTAATCAGTTCCCACTACCTTAATCATTAAACCAGGAAGGCAATCACCTGGAGTCACCCTTATCAACCAAATAACTCATTGTTCCACCTCAGGACCCAACAGTGCAAAGAAAGCAAATTGTGTTTTGCTCCTGGCTTCTTCAAGTCTTTTCCTTGAAACCAACCCCCTCTGTCTGGCTTCCAGGAACACTTTAATTTATTCAGTAAAGTGTTGCTCCGTGCTAAAATGAAAAGATAAAGCTAATTAAGATCTATATTATATTATTATATTATATCATATTATATTATATTTATTATTAGGCAAGGGCAGTTGAGAGCCAATGTATGCTTGTAGCAGTCAGGGAACAATTTGTAGGGTTAATTCTTTCCTTCTACCATGCGGGTCCTGGGAGTCAAATGCAGATCGTCAGGCTTGGTGACAAACACCTCTACCCATGGTGTCACCCTGCCAGCCTCCATTTCAAACCTTTGGAGAGAATTGTTTTGATCCTGCTTTTTGTTGCCAGTAAAATGACTGCCTAAATGAAAATACTTTGGGACCCAGACAGTCCTGGATCACCCACTGAAGGACATCCCCAGGAAAGGCATTTTCTCCTAACGCCATAGAGAGGCCCAGATGTGCTGACGTCATGAATAGCCTCATCTCCCCAAGCCTTTAATCCCAGAGGCAGGAGGATTTCTATGAACCTGAAGGACAGCTTCTGGTATACATAGTTCCAGGACCTCCAGGACTACATAGAAAGGTACCGTCTCAAACAAAACAAAGCAACTGCAGAAGTCACCCATCCAGAACAAAAACCAAAGACGTGTGCCTACCATGTGTACCCAGTTCTCTGCTGTGCCTCAACCTCACTCTGGGCCCATACTTACTTGTATTTAAGGGCCTTCTGCAGCTATTCCAATATTTAGCTCACAACAGCAATAACCGTTGGTCAAGTGACTGAGAGTAGGGTAAATAAGAGACTTATGACATTCAAACCGACTTCTCAGGTAGGGGCTTGGTATACCCACTCTCGTAAGCTTTAAAATTCATAAACTGGATTCCAATGCCATGTGTGCTATAACATTCTTCAGAATCAGTTAGACCCAACCCATATGGAAGAGTTGAGAAGAATTAGGCTAAAAATTGTACATAGAGGGCTAGAGAGATGGTTCAGAGGGTAAAGGCACTTGCTGCCAAACCTAATGGCCTGAGCCCACATAGTGGAAGGAAAGAACCAATTTCCAAAGATTGTTTTCTAACCTCCACATGTGTGCCTGGGAAGCACACACAAACATGCACACACATAAATAATTCAGTATCGTTTACATTACATGACATGTACAGGTCACTTGAATAAGAACAAAGTAGAACCCAGGCCTCTGACTTGTGGTGGCTCTGATCCCCCAGCCCCAGGCTGCCTGTCCCGAGAGGCACACCCAAATGTCTGTGACACAGGCATCCACCTGATAGGGATCATCTTCTGCTGTGTCACTTGGGACAGAGTCAACAAGGCTAACATCGCAGAACTGGTGTGGGCTAATACCTCAGCCCCAGGCTAGTGTCCAGACTGGCAATACCTGCTGGGAGCTCTACTGCCTAGAAGGACCAGACCGGCACAGAGATGACTCCCTTAGCATCTTCTCCAATGAGACAAGTACGGGCAAACCTGTGCAGAGGCCAGTGATGAAGTTCACTCTGATACCTGTGCTAGCTAGCTCTTCCACTCAAGGAAACTCATCACAGCAAGGATGTGGCCAATAGCTACGCCTATAGCCCTGCACCATCAGTAAAAATGTCACTAACTGCATCTCAGACCAAGTTCACAAGCTGGCTGACCGGTGCATGGGTCTCCAGGGCTTCTTGGTTTCCCACAATGTTGTGGGGGAAACTGTCTCTGGTTCACCCACCTGCTGGTGATTACAGCAAGAAGCCAGCTGGAGTTCTCCGTTTGCCATCTCCAGGTTCCCACAGGCATTGCTGCTGCCATCCTCATTGCCCACACCCTTGGAGCACTCAGACGGTGCCTTCATGGCAGACATGGCATCTAGCATAGAAACCAGGATACCAAAGGCCCAAACTCTACTAACCTCAACTTCCTTGTCAGCCAGATCATATTTTCCATCACCGCTCCCCTCAGATTTTAGGGGCGCCTGAATGTCCATCTGGAAGATTCCATGCCAGCCTGAAACCCTACCCTCACATCTATTCCCATGTGGCCACAAAGGCCCCTGACGTCTCTGCTGAGAAAGCCTACTATGTCAAGAGATCAAAGAAACCTCAGAGGGGACACCGAAGTGTGCCAATGTCAAACTAAGGAATGGAAACAGAAACTTCACTGGTGTGTTTGACCAAGGAAAGGTCCACATTGGACCTCACCACCTCCCTCTGTGTGTCTTCCATCTGTCTGTAGTCTATGATGACTGACTGGCCTGTCCGTAGTCTCTCTACTGTGTATGTCTGAGATCTGTCCCTGTTGTCTGTTGTGTTGTACCTGTCCCCGACAAAGGGCTCTGCTATGTATTTACTCAACAGCACATTACAGGGAAATGGGGAAGCAACAGGGAATACATTTTTTCTTTTTTACAGAAATCTTTAACAAAGTTTTACAAAGGGAGAAAGTTACCCTACCGACTCCAAGTAGCCCACAATAGCACTCAAAACTGCAAACAGACATGAGCAACCTGTATCCACAGGTTACTTCCAGCATTTATGGGCTATTTGTTTTGTGTAAGGTTGCTCTCAACTTGTTGAATGCTTCCCGCAAATGATTACAATGTACACATTACATAATTCTGGGTCAGGAGCTGGAAGAGTACATAGTTTAAGATTAAAGCTGTATGTATTTAGCTTAGGTTGTAGATTTGATTGCATGGGAGATTCAGGGCATGGTAAGGCTGGTTTCATTGTTCTCTTAAAGGCAAGTTAAACTTAAACAGGCTGAGCACACAGTAGGACCACAGGCTGAGCACAAGGTATTCACAACATCACGTTGAGAATACAATCTTAAATGGTCTCAAGGCATATTATTAACTTGGCCCCAAAGTCCAGCAAAGGTTCAGTCTCTTTGTGTAGCGAGCAGGACAGGATCGCCATTACAAGATGGTGCCGACATCCTGTCTTGTTGGAGATAAACAACTCCATATTTGGCTATGCCTTTGAGAGCTGCGTGTCCCCCGCTTCCCGCATGCGCGGTGGATAAGGGTCCCTGGGCCTATCCTGACGCAGTCTGGTGTCAGCTGATGATGGCAGCCAATCACAGGGCGACCCATGTGCCAATTCCATATATAAGCAGCTGCCTTAGTGCTCTCGGCCCTCTCGCTTCCTCGCCTCTCGCTTCCTGCCCCCTCGTTCCCTGCCCCCTCGTTCCCTGCTCCTTCGCTTCATGTTCTCCCTCAACCAAGGGCACTCCATTAAAGCGTGATCTGAGAAGAATCCTCGTGTGGTGGTCGTTCTTTCTCGCTGGTCGAGGAGTTCGCCGCATCTTTGAAGCTAAGAGACATTGTCAGGAAAAAAAAAATGATTCAGTACAGCTTGCTAAAAGCATCTCTCTGTAGCAGAGGTGCCAATGACTCCTTTGAGCTGGTCAGCCTGGGTGAAATATGACCCTCACTGTAGTAAAGACACAGCTTGCTGCCTACTGTACCTTGGTGATAGGGTTCCCAACGAAGTCATTGCTGCTGCTGCTGCTGCTGCTGCTACCATCTTATCCAAGCACAATACTTGGTTTGTAGACTAGTGTCCTGCTAGCTTCAAGGCTGGCCTTAATCACCAGCTTCCCACTGTGGAATCTGGTAGAGACCAAGCCAGTTTCAGCTCACTGTGTGTGTGCTATACTACACCACAGCCATTTCTGAAGGCTGGTCTAGCATGGACCACAAGTTGACTCAATGTCTTCTTCACTGGCGTATGGCTGAGGGAATGAAAGAGAGAAAGGAAACTAATTACCCCTTCCTGTCAGTCCTGTGGTAGGTTTTAATCCCAGAATGCAACTTTAATCTTGGCTGACAACCGTTAAAATTGTCTCATTAGATTATATTTACAAATAAATAAAAAGGCTGCAGAGGTGGCTCAGCCAGCAAGAGTGTGTACTGCTCTTGCAGAGGACCCAAGTTCAGTCCCTAGCACCCACAGAAGGCACTCAAAAACTTATAATTCCAGCTCTAAGGGATGCCCTCCTTTGCCTTCACAGGCACCCATACTCATGTGCACATATGTACCCATAAAGGTACACATAAAAATAATAAAAAATTTTAAAGCCACATGGTTGACTTGGCCATTGCCCATTGGATGAGAATCTGCCTTTCCACTAGACCCTAGATTCCAATTCGGACAGGCTTGCCACTCAGTCCCCACTGCCCAGAATGGTGACTGGCAAGGAACAGACCAGAGGAAGACATAAACATTGCAAGTCTAGAGGAACTCAAGAACGTCATCTTCTTTTTTGTTTTTTAAGACCGAGTCTTTCTACATAGCCCTGGCTGGCCTTGAACTCACAGAGATCGGCCTTCTTCTGTCTCCTGAGTACTGGAATTAAAGGTGTGCACCTTTAATTTAACTCAGGATCTGTTCATGTAGCGCTGGTGGCTGAACCCAGGGCTTTATGCCTACCAGGCAGGCACTAGGCCAAGCCGCAACCCAGTGTTTACTCCTGTTTGGGTTGTACTTGTTTAAGGATGTGTTTTTTTTTCCTTTGAGAACCTCATACTTGTATTCAATGTTTCTTAACCATACATAGCCAGAATCTCTCCCTCCACTTTCCCCAGACTCTCTCTCTGTTTCCTCCCCCCATTACCTCATGCCCTCTTCTTCCTTATGTTTTTTTAGGATGAAATCTGGCTGGCAAGTGTGCTCTCTAGTACTTCTTTTGGATACAGCTGCCCTCAGGTGGTGGTGGGGAGCTGGAATATCCTACCCTTCCCTTACCAGCTGCTAGGTTGGGTGAGCAGGGACACAGCTCAACTCTCAAGCACAGACAAACCCACGCCCCATCCTATCTGACCTCCTTAGTTGAACCAAGTAAGTAAAAACAATGAGTCCTACTGACCCCAGAACTCTCATGTAAGGGAACTCTCTTTAACCAGACAGAATAGGTTGGGGTAGATGAACCACCTGTTGTGGGTTCAAAGTCCAAAAGGTCTGTGAAGGGCTATAGAAGGCCCAAGCAAGGCAAACGGGGCTCTGACAGGCCTTGCCCTTCTACTCCCCCTTCCTTGCTTAAAACAAAAACAAAACATTTGATTACATTCCTAAAACTAGCCTCTAAAGTCTGTTCCTTTATTTGGCTACTTCCTTCTCCTAAGGCTGACCATAAGGTTCAGTTATCAAAGTATTGAAGCTCAGCAATTAATGACCCCTTTGATTCACCTGCCTAATTAACATACCTAATCAAAGTTAACCAACTCATTCTAGCCTGGGGTTTTCCCTTTGCCCCTTATTAACTGCCATTTTCCCATGGGCCATGTCTGTCCCTCTCTATCCAGAGGCCGTCCCTTGTCCCTCCAGAACAAATGCCCCTGCCTCCTCCCTTGTTCCTTTCCTTTCTTCCTATCTCTGTTTTTATGTCTTATTCCCTGACTTTTATCCCTCTGGTACAAATAAATCTCCTTTATACTGAGAACATGATCGTGGGTGTCTTATGCCTATACTAGGCCTTGCAGGGTGAGTGTGGAGGCCTGAAAATATGAGCCTATTTCTAGGTTAACCAAAGGTCAGAGAGTTGGAACTTACTTCTAGTGCTTCAAGGTTATTGTTTCTTTTTAAGTTTTTATTTTTAATTTTTTTTTTTAGTTTTTCGAGACAAGGTTTTTCTGTAGCTTTGGAGCCTGTCCTGGAACTAGCTCTGTAGACCAGCCTGGCCTCAAACTCACAGAGATCCTCCTGCCTCTGCCTCCTGAGTGCTGGGATTAAGCTCCACCACCCGGCACCTCAAACAAAGGTTCCACCTAGATTTAGATCAGAGAATTCTGTTGTCTCGAGGT
>NC_022019.1:15220552-15221872 GCF_000317375.1 Microtus ochrogaster | reverse complement strand
GTGTCCCGGCCCACATGTAGAGGTCAGAGAAGAGCTTTCAGAAGCCAGTTCCCGCTTTCCACCTGTTGATTGCCCTCAGGGCTGGCACCTTTGCTGCTGAGCCACCTCTTCAGCCCAGTGAAGGAGGATGTAAAGCTCATTTTTCCTAGTTTTGGCTCCATCATGGTTTGTGTGTGGTGGATCTGGGAAAGTCAACTTCTGAGCATTGAAGTAGCAAGAGCAAGGCTGCATCCCTTCCTTTGTGTTCGTTGCTGTGACAGACAAACTTTCTTCTGAATTCCAGTGCGCGCTGGAGCAATGGGAACCAGCTGCGGCAGTCACTGCTCACATCTGTCTCACTGAGGCACTTTGGAAACAGGATTAAGAAGGCAATTAGGGTTTTTTGGGGGGGGGGCTCTATAGCCTGAAATGTTTCTTCTTTCTCTTCTGTCTAAAACTATATCAAAACATTCGGTCATAGTCTTATTTAATATGTAGATTGTTCTGCTGTACATAAGCATGGCTTTTAAAACTTAAATTAAGAATATCAAAGGCAAGATGAGTGTGGTGGTGTACACCTGATAATCTGCAGACAATAAAGAAAATTCAAGGGCCGGGCGGTGGTGGCGCACGCCTTTAATCCCAGCACTCGGGAGGCAGAGGCAGGCGGATCTCTGTGAGTTCGAGGCCACCCTGGTCTACAAGAGCTAGTTCCAGGACAGGCTCCAAAGCTACAGAGAAACCCTGTCTTGAAAAACCAAAAAAAATAAAAATAAAGAAAATTCAAGGCTAGCTTGGGGTATATAAGACTTTGTTAATAATAAGGACGGACGATGATGATTTTAAATAATAAAAAATGGTCTAGAGAAATGGGTCAGCAGTTAAAAGCATTTCCTACTTCTTCAAAGTTTAGCTCCCACCCATATTGGATGGCTTATAACTACCTGTAACTCCAACTCCAGGGCCCTCTTCTGGCCTCTGAGGGCACCCACCCAAACATAGCATGCATGGACTCGAGCACGAATACACACTTACACACACACACACACACACACACACACACACACACACACACACATATGCACATTTCACATTAGAGTACTACTTGGCAGTAAAAAAACAATGACATCTTGAAATCTGCATGCAAATGGATGAAAATAGAAAAACCATCCTGAGTGAGGTAGCCCAGACCCACATGGTATGTCCTCACTCACAAGTGGATACTACTAGCTGTAAAACAAAGATATTGAGCCTATAGTCCATGATCCTAGCGAAGCTAAGTAACAAAGGGAACCCTAAGGAAAACATACATAGATCCACCTGGAAAGGGGAAATAGACAA
>NC_022019.1:15213229-15219617 GCF_000317375.1 Microtus ochrogaster | reverse complement strand
TTCTCCCTCCTTCTGCTCCTCATTGGGACGACTGATGGATATCTTAAATATCACCATAGAACCTTCATCCAGCAACTGATGGAAACAGAGGCAGAGACCTGCATTGGAGCACTGGACTGAGCTCCGGAAGTCCAGTTGAAGAGTGGGAGGAGTGAGAATATGAACCATGATGGGTACACCCACTGAAACAGTTTACCTGAGCTAATGGGAGCTCACCAACTCCAGCTGGACAGGGAAGGAAATAGGTCCAAACTAATCCCTCTGAATGTGGGTGACAGTTGTATGGCTGGGGCAGACTGCAGGGCCATTGGCAGTGACACCAGGATTTATCCCTACTCCTTGTACTGGCATTTTGGGAACCTATTCTCTTTGGATGGATACCTTGCTCAGCCTATATATAGTAGGGAGGGCCTTGGACCTTCCCCAAAGCAATGTGCCTTACCCTCTCTGAGGAGTGGATGGGGCGTGGGGAGGGTTAGGTGGAGGGAATGGGAGGAGGGGAGGGAGTAGAAACTGGGATTGGTATGTAAAATAAAAAAGGTACTTTGTTTTCTTTTTTTAAAAAATACAGGCGGGGCTGGAGAGATGGCTCAGTGGGTAAGAGCACTGACTGCTCTTCCGGAGGACCTGGGTTCAATTCCCAGCACCCACAACTGTCTGACACTCCAGTTCCAGGGGATCTGACGCCTTCACATTGATGCACGTAAAATGAATCTAAATAAATTATTTTAAAAAATACACATGCACACACACACACATTTTGTAAATAAATAAATTTTTTAAAATAAATAAAATACTGGAAGTCTTGCATATGGACTGTTTCTGCCCATTTCACCTAGAAGAAGGCCTAGTCTTGAGTACCAAGGGTCTGTGTACATGCCCAGTCAGTCTCCTGCCTCAACTTCCAACCCTACAGCCCAGCTCCACTAACTGGGACTCCACTCCGAGGCACGCAAGAATCTTCCCTTTCCAGAGCACTTGCCTTCTTTATCAGAGACATCTTTGAAGGATGTACTCCCTTGCAAACCCTGCCAACCTTCCATGTACTCTTGTGGGCTCGGGGGAGAGCACTCCTAGGTGGCTGAGTTGAAGGAACAGGAAGTGAAAAGCCCCTTTGAAAGATAATCCCTGCACCTGTCTGCCGGCCAAGCCCCGCCCAGCTCCTGTTGTGAAATCCACCGGTTTCTGACGTCCCGATGACTGATCCACTCCGCCCTACAAAGACTCGAGTGAGATGGTTAACAACAGAAAAAGACTTTATATACAGTCACAGACATCGCAATTAGCGGAAATCATCTTGCCCACACAGCGCTTTAAATAAACAAACAAGATGGAAAGCCCCCAGCAGGCAAACAGCTGGCGAAACAAATGATTTCACGTCTCTACATGAACTTTTAAAATTCAAAGATATCCAAATGCCACAGTTCATGAATAATAAAGGACCAATAAAATAATTTATTTTTGCTCTTGTTGTCCTGGGAATAGAACTCAGGGCAAGAGCTTTACCGATGTCTGCAAACCCATTTCCATAAAACCAATAAATTATTGAAAAGTATTTATTGGCCATCTTCGGCATACCTGCCTGTGTTTCTAAAATGGATATAGTACTGAGTGCATTCCTCAAGGCCAAGGGTGCAAGGGGCCAATATGAGCCAGAAAAAATTCTACATAATAAAGTGGGGACTACTTTTTATTATTGTTTCAGTTGTGTTTTGTTTTGAGATCTCATGCACCCCTGGCTGGTCTCAAACTCTCTGAGTAATTGACGATGATTTTGAACTTCTAATCCTCCTGCCTCCACCTCCCCAATGCTGGCACTGTACCGGTACACCACCATAGCCAGGTTTTGAAATGGGACAGTGAAGGTCTCATCTTCCCTTAACAAGATGAACCTCACTCAAACTCTTTCTGCTGGCCCACAACCCAGAAACTTCTCCTTTATCCGGCCTGTGAGCTGGGTTGAAATGACAGAGAAACTACAGTGGATAGTCCCCTCTCTGCTCACAGAAATTGAAAGTACAATGCTGTTTTTCAGAGAGCTAAGTCAATAGATCTGTCCCGAGGGGAAATGACAACCCAGGACAAAAAAACACTCTGGAACATTCTATAAGAACCAGAAAGAGGACCAAAGAAACCAGCTCAATTCCTGTAACTCAGAACTTTCCTGCCAGCTTCTCTGAGGGCCTTGGAGAGCGTCCAAAGAGTACATCATGCTAAGGTGCTGACAGTGACCTCAGCAGAAGGCAGAAGAGTCAGGCTGAATCAGCAGGCCTGATTGCTAAGGGCCTCATGACTTTGTGAGGCTTTCTCATCTGTAAAGGGCCCACCCCTCAGGGCCCGCTAAGGAGCGCAAATTAAACTGATCGTGTGGATGACAATGTGTTGTAAACATTCCCCTGGAGCTGTCAGGATGGGCAGCCCTTGGTACCCACAGGCTCGAAATCTGCAGATTCCACTCACCACAGATGGAAACGTTTTAAAAAGTGGAGTGTGCGTGCCTCAACACTTGCAAGCTAGAACAGGAGGATCAAGGCCAGCCTGGGCTTCCTATGGCCCTGTCTTTAAAAGAAAGAAGGGAGAAAGAGAAGAAAGGAGAAGAGGGATAGGGTGGGAAGTATATACTGTAAGTCAAGCACTGTAGTATATACCTATGATCCCAGCACTTGGGAGATGGAGCAGTGAGATCGTTCATGGCTAGCCTCAGCTATGGGACCAAAGGAAGAAAAGAAGGGAGGAAGGGAGGGAAGGAGGGAGGGAGGGAGAGAGGGAGGGGGAGAAGGAGGAAAGGAGGAAGAAAAGAAGGAAGGAAGGAAGGAAGAAAGAAAGAAAGAAAGAAAGAAAGAAAGAAAGAAAGAAAGAAAGAAAAAAAGAAAGGAGGAAAGTCACATAAACCCAGCCCTATCCCTGGACAATACAGAATAGTGATTATTGATACCATGTAGAGAGCACTTTAGTAATCTAGAGATGCTTTAAAGTCTCTGGAAGGAGCTGGGGATATGTCTCAGTGATAGAGCATTTGCCTTGCAACCACAGCCCCTGAGTTCAGTTCCCGTAATGGAAAAACAAGGGAGGAGGCTCACAGTGGCTGTGCTTGGCCTGAGCTAGGCAGAGGCACCGAGTGCTTTATGGGCATCCAGTCCTGAGTCTAGACTGTAACTTGGTGCTTGAGTATTTGACCGCATCCTCAAGTCTTTCTGTGCATCTTCCAAAATTCCTCTAAACCAACAATCCCACTGATTTTCATGGCACATGCTTGTGACTGCAGCTCTTGGGAGTCACAGGGGGGATGATAAGGAGTTCCTGACCAGTTGTGGGCTATAGGAGACCCTGTCTCAAGAAAAAAAAGGGGGGGGGGTTGCTCAGAGGTTAAGAGCACTGGCTGCTCTTCCAGAGGACCAGAGTTCAATTCTCAGCACCCACATGGCAGTTCACAACTGTCTGTAACACCTGTTCCAGGGGATCCAAGGCCCTTGTCTGGCCTTTTCAGGCACTGTATACCATGTGGTGCATAGATATACATGCAAGCAAATCACATCATAATTAAGTAAATAGATAAATCTCAAAATTTAGGGGAAAAAAAGCTGACGACACCCCTAAGAGGCTAGCCCCATCACCATTATCATGCTGCCAGGGAAAAACATGGGCCTGGATTTCACAAGTTTGTCCAAGGCACCAAGTGGAAAGTGGTGTGATCAGGATCGTAAGCCTGAGGGACAGGTCAGTTAGGGATCCTGAAGTCCTGTCCTTTTCCTAGGCCTGCATCTAAGCCGTGCTTTCCTGCCCTCTAACACCTAAACAGATTTCATCAGTGGAATGTAGGAGAGGCTTTGAAGACTCCACCTGCAGCCAGGAGCTGATTACAGAGCAGGATGTTTTTCCTAGCAGCCCTCTGCAACTGGCTTAGATTGTGTAGCCGGACATACGACAAGAGCTGGGAAAGCAGCCCGAGTCCCTCACTGACACAGCAGAGCAGAGCTTCTGTGGCTCATAGGTCTTCAGGTGGATGAGTGATTAGCTGTCATGACGCTGAGGATGTGGCTCAGTGGCATGACAGGACTTACCCTGCGTGTGAGAGGCACTAGAGTTTGTAGCAGGGACAGCAGAGAGGGAAGGAAGGAAGAGAGAGGGAGGGAGCATTGGTACAGCAGGCCTGTCATCGCAGCTGCTAGAAAGGTTAATGCAGAAGGATCACAAGTTCAAGGCCAGTCCAGGAAACTTAGTTGAGACCCTGTCTCCAAAGCAAAAGTGAAAATGAAAGAAAAAGCAGCTAAGGATATGGGTCAGTGTTAGAGAGCTTGACAAGGACCTGCAAGGTCCTGACTCCAGGAGAGACAGAGACAAAGAGACAGGAAGAGAGAAAGGGCGGAGAGACTTACAAGGTATCTCAGTGGTAGAGCATTTGCCTTGTGTGTAAATGGCCCTGAGTTTAGGTTCCAGACACACACACATGAACACATGCATGCACATATATGCACACATGCATGCACACACAGACACGCACACACACATACATGCACTCTCTGTTGGGCTGGTTTGTTACAGATGCTCATCACCCTTAACAGGGAGTATTGAGCCCTCTCTTGACAAGAGCCACAGGCATCATGTACCGGGGTGTCTCACAGGCATCACGAACTAGGGTGTCCCACAGGCATCACGAACTAGGGTGTCCCACAGGCATCATGTACTAGGGTGTCTCACAGGCATCACGTACTGGGGTGTCTCACAGGCATCACGAACTAGGGTGTCTCAGGAGTATAAAGTCATCTGTAGACATCAGCATCAAGCAGGGAGCCAAAAAAGTATTCTCTCTCTAAAAACCTGCGCACGGTCTCTAATTATAAACCCAGAAACAACCCAGCTGTATCTGTAGTGAATGCAGGAAAGATCACTGGCGACCGCTGTTTTCTTCCAGGAGTCTGGCTTTCGATATCTAACACCTAATCACGTGTGAGCTGTAGCAAAGTTCTCTCCTGACTGCCGGTACCCAGGGTATTGCGTGTCACATGGTGGACGCTCAGTAAATATTTGTTGAAGGAATAGTGGCAGGCCTTTGACCCATTTGTTCCACTCCCTACCGTAGTAAGACACTTACAGCCAGGAAAACCCCCTACGTAGTTTTCTCTCTGGGCTCTCCAAAGTCTGAGACAGCCAACTTTTCTAGGTCGGTGTTATAGACTCAATTATGACCCCTGTCAAATTCAGATGTCAAAGCCCAGCCCCTAGCACCCCAGAATGTGACTTTACTTGGAGATGGGAGCCCTGAAGCGGTGATTAAATTGAAATGAGGTCAGCCCAGTGGGCTCCGATCTGATGTGACAGCTGTCCTTCCTCCTATTTTATCTTATTTTATTTTACTATTTTGAGACAATGTCTCACGTAGCCCAGTTCAGCCTCAGACTTCTTGTGTATCTAAGAATGAGCTTGAATTTCTGATCCTCTTGCATCTGTCTTTCGGGTGCAGGGATTACAGATGGGAACCACATTGCCCAGTTTACATGGCTTTGTGCACGCGAGGCAAGCATTCTACCAACTGAGCTGGATCCCCAGCCCCTGGCTGCTGTCTTAATACAGAGAGGAAATTCAAGCTAGGCCTGGTGGCACTACTCTATAATATTAGCTTCTCCAGATCCTGAGGCAAGAAGATAGCAAATCCAATGGCTGTCTGGTCTGCAGAACAAATTCAAGGCCAGCTTAGGGAGAAGGCTTGCTTAGCATATACAAAACCCTGGGTTTTAACCCGGTACCATAGAAGAAGGGGGGGGAGTAACCCAGATGTTGTGACACCCCAGAGATCCACAAGTAGAAAAGGCCCCACCCACAGGCAAGGGGAGAGGTCTCTCTTGGGAGAAGCCACCGCTCCCAGGACCTAATTCTAGGCCTTCTGACCTTCTGAACTTTGGTTGTTTCTACCCTGCAGTTTATGCTGTTATGCTGTGACAGCCCCAGTGGACTAACACAGGCAGACTTGCTTCACAGCTTACCTGGGGGTCCAGCTGACGCTCATGAGCAACTGTGTCCCCTTGATGCTTCCCAGGGATGTTTCTTTCCAAACTTAAACTGTCCCCAAAGAACCTGAGTGTGGAAGGAAGACTCACTCAGAGCCCCAAGAATCCTGGTTGCATGATTGCTTATGCAGTGACTAGCCAGGAGAAGTATGCCATTGACTCCAATTTGCAGAGAAAAAAGCTGAGATGCTGAGATAGCAAAACACAACACAGCATACATGCATGCATGCATCCTTGCGTGGGTGTGTGGGTGCGGGGGTTGCATATTAGGCACATGTGTGCATGTGTGTGTGCTCCTCAGTGCTAAGGGGAGGGAAGGGGGCTTGGAGGCCAGAGGTTGATATTGGGATGTCTTCTCTCTCTCTCTCTTCCTCCCTCCCTCC
>NC_022019.1:15181184-15213129 GCF_000317375.1 Microtus ochrogaster | reverse complement strand
TCTGTCTATCTCTTTAACAGGATCTTTTCACTGACCCAGAAACTTGCTATTTCAGCCAGATTGACTGGCTAGTGAGTCCTGACATCCACCTGTTTCCAGCACCTGGTGCTGGAGTTACAAGTGTATACCGCCACACCCAGCCTTGATGTGAGTTTTGGAGATCCAAATGCTTATGGAACAAGCACTTTACCCACTTGCTGGTGACTGAACCTGGGGCCCGCTGGTGCCTGCTGGACAAGCCCACTTTTCACTTCATTTTGAGGCAGTTTCACTAAGTTGCTTAGACTGGTCCTGAACTCACGATGTAACCCAGGCAGGCCTTGAACTTGTGATCTTCCTACCTCAGCCTCCAACGTATCTGGAATTACAAACTTGTGCTCCAGGCCAACTTCAGGGCAGTATCTGGTTTTAATAGGTTCAACAAGAAGAGATTTGGAAACCCTGTCCCTCATTGCTCCAGCAGACCACATCTCAACTGACGGCAAGGCTCTCATTGGTCATTTGGTGTTCTTCAGTGACCGTCCTATTGCCACTGGATGGCAGCCAGTCATCCAGGGTAATGGACTTGCCAGAGTGACGTGCCCATCCTCTAAAAACAAAGCCAGAGGCCCCAAGCCTTCCTGTGATGGCTCGATGCTTACTCTGCTTTTCTGTGCTTAGCGCATCCTTTATTGGGCCAGTTCATAGCCTCTGGAAAGAGCTCCCCAGAGATGGACTCATCAGTTTGAGGACACTCAGGATCACAGGGGGTGACTCTGGGGCTGGGTGGACTTTGAGATGTAGACTACATATCACCACAGCCTGTCTTCTCAGTGGAGAAGACAGGTGGTTAACCCTTCAAGAGCAGTCTCCTCTGTGTTCAGTTCAGACTATGGCCTTCCGGCCCACCAGCCTTGGGTGACCTCCCGTCCAATCAGAAGCCTAAACTTGTGACTTCAAACTACACAATCTCACTTACAGGCTAGAAACTTGTGAAAGTCAGCAGGCCTCCCGAGTCACCCAAAGATGTGCTGTTTCTTATTGTCCTGTTTGTTTAGCACGGAGTCTCCCTTGGGAGCCCTGGTTAGCCTGGAACTTCCTGTGTAGACCAGGCTGGGTGTGGTCCTGTGTACCTATTGTCCTATTGCAGGTACTCAAGAAGTAAAGGCTCTCATACACATACCACACCCAGGAGAGAGCGATGGTTTGGTTCTAAACCATCTGTAACTTCAGTTCCAGCTGTCTGTGGTACACAGACATACATGCAGACAAAACACTCATACACATAAAATAAAAATAAATACTCAAATTAGTTAAATACTATATGGTTAAGTCTGGACAGTGTGTTCAAATATAATCTTTCACAGAGTAAAGGGAGTTGTTCATAGCGTCACATCTGTAGCTGGTTCTTCACTTCTTTACACTTTTGGGGGCTCTCTACCCAGCTCCCTAATAAATACACAGAGACTTATTATTACTTATAAATGCCTAGCCTTAAGTTTGGCTTATTTCTAACCAATTTTTCTTAAATTACCATCTACCTTTTGCCTCTGGGCTTTTACCTTTTTCTATTTCTATCTATCTTTTTTTTCCTTCTTACTCCCTGGCTAGCTGTGTTGCCAGGTGGCTGGCCCCTAGCATCCTCCTCTCCTCCTCTTTTGTTCCCTCTTTTCTTCTCTTTCTCCTTCTGTTTATTCTCTCTTCCTGCCAGCCCCGCCTAGTCCTCTCCTGCCTAACTATTGGCCATTAGATCTTAATTAGACCAATCAGGTGTTTTAGGCAGGCAAAGTAAAACAGCTTCACAGAGTTAGATGAATGCAGCATAAAAGAATACAACACAGCTTTGCATCATTAAACAAATATTCCACAGCATAAATGAATGTAACACATTTTAAACTAATATTCCACAACACACCTCCTTTGTAACATACATGCCTGGCATGTAGAGACCCTGTGTTCAATCCCCAGTGCTATAGGGGAAGGGAGAAGTGTGGGAGTATATCTTAGAAAAAGAAGACAATGCCATGCATAGCAGTTCAGGTCTATAGTCTCACCATTTGAGAGGCCGAGGTGAGAAGACAGCCATGAGTTTCAGGCTAGTGTATGTGACAAGTTTAGGGCCATTCTAGGTTGAATATTGAGAATCTGTCAAAAAAAAATCTTATTTCTCATGTGCAAGTATGAAATGTCTTAATCCATCAGTGTGTAAGATGGGCATGTTGGTGTTTGCCTGTAGTCCTGGTACTGGGAATGCTGAAGCCGAAGGGTTGCTTGAGTCTAGAAGGCTAAGGCTAGTCTAGATAAAAGTCTCAAAAATAGAATTTTTAAAATTGTGCACAGCAGTGTATATGTGTAATCCCAGTGCTTGGGAAGCTGAGGCAGGAGGATCCAGAGTTCAAAATCATCCTTTGAAAAATGTATAGTGAATCTAAGAATGGACTACACGATACCCTGTCTCATCCTCCCCAAAATATATATATGTGAAAATTGGAAAGCATTGCAGCTAATTCAAAGAACACACTGGAGAGCAAGCACATTTATAAAGCAGAAACATAGCCTTATAGGTAAATAATATAGAAATATTCCCATACAGGCAAATGGAAACAGGAAGTGACCATGTCCCAGTGGGAGAAAAGGCAAGGCACTGGGCCTTACCAGCGGTGGGTCCATGCTTACACGAGAAGAAACCCTCTGTGCTGCTATGGCTTATCTACAAATGACAGGGTTGCAGCTTGGTTGCAGAAATGAGAACCGCACCCTGGGAGGAGGTGCTAAGGAGGAAGGCCCTGCTCTCAAATGTCTTATAGGGTAAAGAGGAACAGGACGGAGGATGTAATAAATCCTAGTAATCATGACAGTCTAGATGACAAGCATGTCACAGGTCCCTAACAAGTGCCTGTCACTGGGTAATTGGAAGACTAGTTCATTGGAAGTGCAGGGACAGGAACAACTATTTTCTATTAGATAACTGGACAGGTCATGTTTTTGGAAAAAGAGAAATTAAAGCCCACCTCTCAGGGGTAGTCTTTGTAGTAACACACGTACATACCTAGCATGTGCGGGCCCTGAGTTCAATTTCCAGCCATGTAAAGAGGGGAGAAAGTGTGGGGGTGGAGCACCAATAGATGGAAAAAACAAACACGCCAAATACAGTCGTTCATGTCCATGAACCCAGCATTTGGAAGACTGAGGCAGGGGGGTTTCCATGAGTATTTTATTTTATTACTTTTTTTTTTTTTGAAACAGGATCTCCTGTAGGCCTGGAACTCATTATATAGTCAAAAATGGCCTTGATCTCCTGATCCTCCTGCTTCTACCTCCCAGATGCTGGGATTACATGCATGCCACCATGTCTTATTTATGTGGTGCTGGTGGTCAATCCCAGGATATCATGCATGCTAAGCAAGCACTCTATCAGCTGAGCCACATCCCCACCCACGTTTTATTTTAGATCGTGTTTTTGTGTTACATGCTTGTAAGATGAGACCATTGTTTCAATATGTTATTATGCAAGTCTTCCAATAATGTCCCTCTGTATTCATGTAATGTTGGTTCCAAGATACCATCCTCCCCAAGGATACATGAATCCTCCAATGTGCAAGTCCCTCACCTGAAACAAACAATGTGGTATTTTCTTAGAGCCTTCATACTTCCTCCTGTGTGTGATAAATCATCTCTGAACTGCTTGTTATACCTAGTGATGTAATGCTATGTACTCATTTGTCATATTGCATTGTTATCAGAACACTGACATGAAACTGTTCTGTATGTGTTCAGCACAGACACAAGTGTGTAGTGTGTGTGTGTGTGTGTGTGTGTGTGTGTGTGTGTGGTGTGGTGTGGTGTGGTGAGTACCCAGGTGGAAGTCAGAGGAGGAGGTTGGGTCTCTTTTTCTCCTTAATCCCCTGAGATAGAATCTCTAACTAAACCTGGTGTCAGGTTGGGGGCCAGCAGGCCTCAGCAATCCTCCTGTCTCCACCCCCTGCAGAGCAGAGTTTCCTTGCAACCCTGCAGGCAAGCCCAGCTTCTTATGTGGAGGCTAGGGATTTGGATTCAAAGTCGGGGATTTATGCTTGCTCACGCCCGCTGCTTCATCTCCCTAGCACCAGACACACCTTTTGGTGTTACTGTGGTGAGTGTGTGTGGTGTGATGTGGTGTGTGTGTGAGTGTGAACGTGCAGGTGCCACAGCGTTCCTGTGGAACTCAGAGGGCAACTGTCATGAGTCAGTTCTCCCCTTCCACCTGGCTGAGGCAGAGTCTCCAGAGTCTCATTTCTTCTGCCCTTGCTGGGTGCTCCACGTTAGCTGATCTGTGCACCTGTGACAAGTGTGTAGTCCACACGTGCACGTGTACACCTCTGGCCAGGTGTACTACACACCTGTTCGCTCAGCACTTGGAAGACCGAGGCAGGAAGGTCATGAGTTTGAGACCAGCTGGAACCGCAACAGAAATGCTGTAAAACACACGACTGTGAAAAAAGAAAACACCTACCAAGACAACATTCACAGAAGCCAAACCCTATTGAGATTCGGCACACAGGCATCACGCTGGGAATTTCTCTCCAGTCTGCTGCCATTTGTCCATCCTTACCACCCTCCTCAGAAGTATCGGGGCTAGGATACCTGCTATGCCCTCAGTGAGTGTTGCCTGTTCTGGAAATTCATTTGAAGGGAATTATATCACACTCTTTCTCTCTTTCTTCCCCTCCCCATTTGTATTTTAAAAAGTTTTAACAACTCTATGTGTGTGTTGTGTGTGTGGGTGCGCGTGCACCCACCCACACACACACACACACACACACACACACATATAAGGAGGGCAGAGGACAGCTTGCATGTGTCAGTTCTCCTGGGATTGAGCTCAGGTTATATGCTTGGTGGCAAGTGCTTTTTACCAACTGAGCCATTTTGTCAGCCCAATAAGTATCTGTGTTTTTTAATGTTGTTGTTGCTTTGTTTTGTTTTAATTTCTTCGTATATGAGGGTTGTATGTGGACTCATGCCATAGAGGGTATATGGAGATCGGAGGACAACTTATGGTAGTAAGTGTGTGGACCTGGATATTGAACTCTGTTGTCAGGCTTGGTGGCAAGTGGCTTTATCTGCTGAGACAGACACCTGCAGGCCCAACGTGCACTCCTTTAGAGGAGGTCTCTTCATTCCTCTTTTCTCCGCTCCTTCTTGAGCCTAGATTTCTCCTCCTATTATTTATTCTCTCTGCATGCCAGCCCTGCCTGTCCTTCTTCTGCCTAGCTATTGGCCATTCCTCTCTTTATTAGACCAATTAGGTAACTTAGGCAGGCGAGATGAAACAAGTGTAGCACATCTTTCCATAATTAAACAAAGGCTGTAGAAACAATTGTAACACACCTTAACACAGTAAAGTAAAATTCTGCAGCATAAATAAAAGTAACACACCTTTGCCTAGTTATAACAATGTTCCGCAATAGTCTCTCACTCAGCCTAATGCCTTGCTTGGAAACCCATCTCCCCAGTGTGTCTGACAGTCAACCGACCTATTTCTGTAACTGGGAAGTAACAAGAAGGTACCATCTCCTGTTGATTGGGTCTCCTATGGAAGAATATCTGATCTTTGGAAATTTGGGCTATAGTTTTGTTGTTGTTGTTGTTGTTGTTGTTATTGTTGTTTTCTGTCAAAATCTCACTGTGTGGTCCAGGCTGGCCTTGAATTCATGGGCCTCTTACCTCGGCCTTCTGACCACTGGTATTGTATCAATTTGTAGCTATTTTGAAGAAAACCCGCTGACCATTCTTTCACAGGTCACTTTGTGACTGTTCTCTGCTTTTCTTGCCTAAGTAGATAAAAGCAGAATTTCTGGGTCTAGAGTAACTCAGCAATAGCGTGTATGTGCATGCATGCTTGCGGGGGTGTGTGGACAGGTGTGTGTGTGTGTGTATGTTTTAAATTTATGTTTTTTTGAGACAGGGTTTCTCTGTAGCTTTGAAGCCTGTCCTGGAACTAGCTCTTGTAGACCAGGTTGGCCGCCTGCCTCTGCCTCCCGAGTGCTGGGTGGTGTGCGCCACCACTGCCGGGCTTGGCAGAGTATTTCTTTGCTTTTTGTTTTTTTTTTAAACTATAGTTCTCAGAAAAGAGACTAATTTTCATTATTAGATTATGGTGTCTGTGAGGGAAGGAGACATGCCTATGTCATCTTCTTAAAAACAACACTTGTATTTATTCTTAGGAAGTGTATGCACGTGCACTGTGTATTTTGACTTATCCATCTGTCCTCACAACCTCCAACTCTACTCAGAACCTACCGTCTCCCTCCCTCCCCACTCATATTCTCTTGTTGTCGATGTTGTCAGTAGGGTCTGGAGTTTAGTTAAAGCTGAACATGTATGGATGAGGTCACTCTATCTACTGGGACCTGGAAAACCTACCAGCAGCCACACATTCCCAAAGTGACTCTCCTTCCATTGGCTGTCCACCAGCAGCCAATGGATCCCCAGCTAAGGATGCTGTTTCTTAGGTCATAGTGGCTGTCCTAACAACAATCTGCATGAGCCCCCGTTGCTCCCCATCTTGGCCAATCACTAGTCTTTATTTGTATGTACATATGTGTCCGCATGTATGTTAACAATGTGTGAGTACCCTTGGAGGCCAGGACAGGTGTCAGATCCTCTGGAGCTACAGTTACAGGCAGTTATGACCCACCAGACCTGAGTGCTGGGAACCGAACCCCTAGCCTCTTCAAGAGCATCAGGCGCTCTTAACCATCAGTCTCTCTCCAGTCCCTGTCTTCAGTGTTTTATTTGGCCAGAACTCCCAGTGCCTCTGGCTCTGGGCCTTAGAAACCTGGAGGGACTTTGCTCTTCTTCGTGTGGGGTTCTGCTTCTTGCCTGGCATTAGTTATCTGTCTGAGGGTTTTCCTTACATGCCCTGTTCAGATGCTGGGAGGAGTAACTGCAGATGGAGGATTCAAATTCAGTTTTTCTGGCTCCATGCTTTTTTTTGGGTGGTTGATTGCTGTGAGGATTTTTCCCTCCTACCCAATTTGAAGAATATTGGAAAGGGAGGCCCCTGCGTGAGGGAGTGGTGCAGAATGGTCCTCAGAGAGCAGGGCTATGGGGATGGTGGTTCATACAAGAGCTGGAGTTTTGGCCAGTGAGTTAGAATGAGCTATGAGATGAGGTAAAGGAGAGCCAAGGACAAAAAAGAAAAACAGAAAAAAAGAAATCACAGACCAAAATATTGGCATTTTAAAAATGTATTTATTTTTCTGTCTTTGCCTTTGTTTTGCTGTTTTGTTTTGGGACAGGGTGTCTCTTTGTCGTCCATGCAGGCCTCGAACTTCTGATCTTCCTGCCTCAGTCTCTGGCTGAGATTACAGGCAGAAGATGTCTTAATTGACTTTATTCTGTAATTCTACAATGGGGCAACCCCTTATCTCATAAAATGGAGTGCATTCCAATGAGTTGAGCAGAAACCAAAAAGGTGACTCCCGGTGAGGCCACCAGGAAAACTGAACAATAGGTCAGCACTGGTGGGTTGGGAGCTGGCCAGTTCGGGTCACCTTTTTGTGGAAGAGTAAGGCAGGGTCGACTCATTAGCAGGTCAATTAAACTGACCCTTTGAGAAACGTCTCGGGTCAGTTCATCAGCTTTGTTTCAGCTCGGTGATATGGAACCTTAGTTTTGTTGTGGGGTATCCACCAGAGAAGGCTGCTCAGGCATGGGTTTAAACCAATAGGAAGTCTTCATTTGCCGGCCAGTGACTACCCTGGGTGTTTGGGATTCCAGGGTAGCTCTGAGCCCTCCTCAGAGCACAAAGCCATGTTCTAGGTTGGTACACTTGGTCAATAAGAACAGTGAGCAGTCAACAGGAACAGAGAGCCAGAGCAGAACTACAAAAGTCAGGTGAGGTTAGTACATTCAGAGACTTGCGCAGAACTATGAGCTTTGATGGATTAGGTCTCTGTTTTCACTTTGGCAGGTGGTACTGACTACCTCCTGAGTTTTATGACCTGAATGGTATTCCATCATGGAGTCAGCTGTGCTAAGCTCTGGGACCTGATACAATGTGACTGATTCTGTTTTGATTTTTAGCCTTTCTATTGGTACCTAGCTCTGGAGTTTGGTTCAAAACAGTGACTTCCCCTGTCCTGCCAGTTTTGCTCACCCTTCCTTCCTTCTTTTCTTCCTTCCTTCCTCCTCTTCCTCTTTTTTTTTTTAATTTTTATTTTTTTCTGAGACAGGGGTTCTCCGTAGCTTTTTTTGGTTCCTGTCCTGGAACTAGCTCTTGTAGACCAGGCTGGCCTCGAACTCCTCTTCCTCTTTTTTGACAAGGCATGACTATCCTTGGTATAATAGCGATCCTCTTGCTTTAGTCTCGGGAATCCTGGGACTACAGGTGTGCACACCAGACCCAGATCTTCCTATAATTTTCCTTTCTTTTTATCGTGTTCTTCTAAGACAGTCTTTTCTAGCCCAGACTAGACAGACTTGAACTCACTACATGGATGAAGATCACCTTGATTTACGGATCCTACTGCTTCCACCTCCCAAGTGCTGGTATCATAGGGCTATGTTACCACACCTGTCTCCCCAGGTTTCTGGTTTGTTTTGTTTTGTTTTGTTTTGTTTTAGAAATAGAAGATTTATTTCAGCTCACAATTTGAACTTACAGGCAATCATGGTTGGGAAGCTACAGCAATAGGATGGTGAGGTAGCTTGTAACATTGCCTCCACGATCAGGAAGCAGAGACCCATTGTCTAGGACATAATCTGTCCTCTGACGGAGGTCTCAGGTCATCCTGTTGCCTAAGCTTCAAGGACAGTCACTTCCAGAGCTAGTGTGCTGGTCACACTCATTGCCATTACAGTTCTGGTAGCCTCAATCATGTCCCCAGATGGGCTGTTGTACCTCCAGGAGCCAATTCTTCTCCCCAGGGAGCACCAGCCTCTGTATAGGAGATTGTACTCAGTGCTGCCACGGTTTGGGATATGGAGAAGGAACAGTGAGTGGAGCATCCATTGCTTTCGTCCTAACATGAGGACCAATGCAGCATAAGAAATAAAAAAGCCTGGGCTAGCTCGGTTGGTAGAGTGCTTGCCTAGCAGTCAGGAAATCCTGGGTTCAATCTCCAGCATCACATAAATTAAGTGAGTGCCTATAATCCCAGTGCTTGGAAGTGGAGGCAGGAGGATCAAAAGTTCAAGGCCATCCTGTACTGTAAATGAGCTAACAACCAAATAACAATAAAAGGAAGAAATGTGAAGAGTCAGGCTTGGCGGCAGCAGGAGGCAGATCCCTGGAAGTTCGAGGCCAGCCCGGTATACACAGTGAGTTCCAGGCCAGCCAGGGCTCTAAGTGTTACTGGCTCATGAAGGAGAAAATTGATCCAGGGCTATGGGGTTACCTGGAGCCTGGAACTCAAAACTTTTCATCTCACAGGATACTGTCCGATGAGAATCCAGAAACAGCTGTAGTTTCAATGGGGCAGCCTTGCTTTACCCCACAGACCTCTTCTAAGGCAAGATATGGACAACCATGGGTCTGGTTGGAATGTAAATCTTTGAAGCTGTCCTAGGGCAGGGCCCCTGAAGAGGACACAGAACAAAAGAGTCACAAGCAAAGCGACAGATAAATTCTTTGCAGGAGTGTGACAGTGGGACCCTATGCTACTTTCCTAGGCTACTTGCTTGCATTTTTCTGTAATAGGTCCCCAGACCTTAGCAGAACCGACTCCATGGTGGAAATACCAGTCAGACCATAAAAATCAGCATGTAGACAGCTTTATCTGCCAGAATGAAAACAGAGACCTAATCCATCAAAGTCCGTGGTTCTGGAAAAGTCTCTAATGGACTAACCTTGCCTTTTTGACTTCTGTCATTCTGCTTCTGGCTCACGGTTCTTGTTGGCTGAAGTATGTCAGTCTAGAACATGAGTTTTCTGCTCAAAACCTCATCCTGAGAAAGGCTTGGTGCTGTACTGGGATCTTAAATGCCCAGTGTAGTCACCAACCAGTTAACAAAGATTTTTTATTGGCTTAAACCCACGTCTGAGCAGCCTTCTCTGGTGGATACCCCACAACAGTTACTGTGGATCAACCCAGAACCTCAGGCAGGCTGAGACATTTGCCACTACTAAGCCGTATTTCCACCCGTCAATTTACTTTTTATTTTGTGGTTGGGTTCCATTAAGTCTCAGGCTGGCCTTGACTTCTCTCTTTAGCGCAGGAGGTACAGAGGGAGTCACTTCAGATTCTGTATTATAAAGATACACAAGAACTCCACACTGTAAAATGGACCACCCCACACAAGAAGCAGCTGGTCTGTTCTGAGTTCTCTGTTTGCCTGAGCCTGGACATCTACAGAATGAGGGAAGACAAAAGAGATGACAAGGAGAGGGACAGGAGGGCTACAAGAGCCTCAGTTTCCCTATCGATGAATGCTCAGTGAGGACTCAGGATTTCACTGGGCGCCTTCTCTCTCCTTTGCGAAACAGTGAAGGGTCTTTCTTACACAGGCTAGGGGAGAAGCTTCTTTAAGCGTGTATCTGCTGGGGTGTTAGAGCTGGTGAGAACACACCTTTAATTCCAGCATTTGGGAAGCAGAAGCAGATGGGCCTCTGAGTTCCGGTCTAGCCAGATCTACAGTGACTTCCAGGACAGCCAGGGCTACACAGAGAATGAGACCATGGGCTCAATCCAGCATTGAGGAGTGGGGAAGCCATAATGTCTTACGGAGGAGATGACCAAGGAAGATTCTTTGTGCTTTTCTTTCCCTCCTGCCTTGGGCCAAGTAGGTTGTGCAAAAGCAAGCTGACTTGTTCTGTTGTGTTAATGCTGTCATCTTTGTGGGATGGTGATAATGTTTCCCTGTCACCTGTCCTGTTGCTGTCATCTCATCATTATTAATATTATCTTCACCATTACACCCAACCCTTGGTAAAAGGCAGAGAAACAATTATTGCTATTGTGATTATTATGTGTTGCTGTGTTGGGGGTCGAACTCAGGATCTCATACAGACTGGGCAAAGATCTTCCTTCAAAGATCTATAACCTTATCCTTGGAGCTGCCTCTTCCTTCCCTCCTCCTCCTCCCTCTTCTTCAAATAGAGGCAGGGTCTCATATTAGTCCTGGCTGGCTTTGAATTCACTATGTAACCCAGGCTGGCCCTGAATTTCTGCCTCAGACTCCTCAGTGCTGAGATTACAAGCACACACCACCACAACTAGCTATTTTTTTCTGTTGGGATCATGATGGCTCCAAGTCAGAGATCCTCCTGCTCAGTCTCCTGGGTGCTGGGATTCCTCTTATCATAAGGAATCACTCTGTGGAGTTCATCCCTGTGAGGTAGAACTGGCTGAAGCTAAGGCCATCTGATGCCACTGGAATATCCTTTTTGTTTGTTTTTGTTTATTTTGAGACAGGATCTCACCATGTAGCAGTGCCTGCCTGGAACTTACTATGTAGACTAGGTTAGCTTCAAATTCAGAGAGATCCATCTGCCTCTGTTTCCCAGGTGCTGGCACTAAAGGCATGAGCACAGTTCAGTTGGGTGTGATGACACATGCCTTTAATCCCAGCACTGGGGAGGTAGGAGCAGGTGGATCTCTGTGAAGATTAACCTCGTCTATATACACAGTGAGTTCTGGGATAGCCAGAACTACATAGAGAGCCTTGTCTCAGAAAACAAACACCCCCCCAAACAAATAAATCCCAAAAATCCTAGAAATAAAATGAAGTGTATGAGTCTATAGTTCCCAGCACTTTCACAAGGCTGTGCAGCCCTCCTGGGGTCTCAGAATTCGTGTAACTGCCCACCCTGTAGATTTCTTCTCTCAAACCTGAGCCATTATTACTCCACTGCTAATATTGGCTTTCTCTGGACACTTGCTGTAAGTACAACATACGACATGTGGTCCTGCCCTCACTTCGCAGGTAGATTTATCTGCAGTGTATGCAGTAACACTTCATTTTTTACGGTTGAGTAACACCCTGCTTTGCCAATAAACACCATTTGTTTATCCAGGCATCAGCTGATGGCCAGGAGTTGCTTCCACCTCTAGGCTCTTGTGAGCAACGCTGCTGTGCATGTTTGGTGACATTTCTATGAGCACCTCTGTTTTCATTTCTCCAGGGTATATGCCCAGTTTTCTGTCCACATGTTCAGCAGGAAGATACTTTTGTACACTCAGGCCAAGATTCCTCTGAACATTCAGGGAACAAAACAGAGACACTGAACCTGTAAAACTGTACTCCACCTTCAAGGCCCACTTCATTTTTTGTTTTGTTTTGTTTTGTTTTGTGTTTTGAGACAGGGTTTCTCTGTAGCCTAAAGCCTGTCCTGGAACCAGCTCTGTAGACTAGGTTGGCCTCAAATTCACGGAGATCTGGCTGCTTCGGCCTCCCGAGTGCAAGGATTAAAGGTGTGAGTCACCATCGACTGGCCCACTTCATTGCTGTGAACACTCATTGTCTAGGTATGTGTTCTCTACCTGTTTTCAGGCACTGTGTTGTAAATAGCAGGGAACAACACAGAACATTCTCATCCTTTGAAGGCTGAAGATTCAATGTGGGCAATAAGGAATTAAATATGCTGATATAACTTCCTCCCTGAAGCTTTCCACAGCATCCCAAGAAAGGCTAAACTCTACTCTGGTATTCATTTATTTATTTGGTTATTTGTTTGAAAAACAGGGTCTCTTGCAACCCATGCTGGCCACAAATCATTATGGAGGTAAGTATAGCTTTGAACTTTCTTCTTCTTCTTCTTCTTCTTCTTCTTCTTCTTCTTCTTCTTCTTCTTCTTCTTCTTCTTCTTCTTCTTCTTCTTCTTCTTCTTCTTTTTGGTTTTTTCAAGACAGAGCTTCTCTGTAGCTGTAGACCAGGCTAGCCTCAAACTCACAGAGATCCACTTGCCTCTGCCCGCCGATTGCTGGGATTAAAGGCGTGCGCCACCATTGCCCAGCAGCTTCGGACTTGTGAAATCATTATTAAACAATGTGGTGTGTGATGGCATTAGTGTGGAGGTCAGAGGACAACTTTTTGGAATGTGTTCTCTCCGTCCTCTGCAGGTAGGTTTCAGGGGTCAAACTAAGGTCACCAGCACTTTTTACCATCTCAGCCATCTAACTGGTGCTGTGTTCTTGAACTTCCGATCTTTCTGCTTCTACCTCAGGAAGAAGCAGAAGACGTGGGCCACTATGTCAGATTTGTGTGGGGCCAGAGATGGAACCCAGGACTTCACACTTATTAGTCAAACACTCTACCACCTGAGATATTGGTCTTTTGAGACAGGGTCTCTCAGGCCGGTCTCCCAACTTCTCAAGTGTTGTTCCTTTTGCAGACTACAGCTCCCAGCACCCCCCTGGACTGGAAGCCGCAAAGGCACAGGGCATTTCTCCCAGATGCCCTTGCATTCCCCGTTAAAAGCGGGGGTCACCATGAGCCCCCCCCTTCCCCTCTCTCCTTTCGTCTCTGTACACCAGTCCCTTACTTGTTGTTACCCCTCCCCCATTAAAGTGCACCCACGTGGGACCGCCGCGTGTCCGTGTCTTCTTCCTAACCCTGCACCGCCCTGTGTCTCAGTGTACCGTCTCCACTCTCTAACCCCGCAGACAAGAAAGGCAGAAACAACAAGAACAAGAATAACACCGAGTACCAGACCTACATGCTCACACCATATTTGACCATTTATCATTGTTTTGCTTCGAAGGTAACTTCTCTACTAACACTGTGATAATGCATGTACAGCCCTCGGCAAATCTGAGGTTTTATTACAGAGGAAGGGTTTTTCTCTGTGTCCTCCCATTTGTGCCCACGTGAAGGATGACATATTGGCTTGCAGTCTGGCATCCCATGAGAGCAGGCAGTAATAGGGGAATATCTTAACGTTCTGACTTCGATGGAGCCTTTTCCGGCTCCATCAAGGTTACCCAAGCCAGAGGCTTTCGGGTTCTTGTCTCTCAGTTTTGAAGAATGAGATTCATGGATCACAGAAAGTGAGTTTTACAGGAGAGGTAGATGCAGTAGGAGCTGAAGGAGAAAAAAAAAAGCCAGCTTCTGGGCAGCAGAGGCCCGAGGGAGGGAGTGGGAGCCACTGCCTGGGAGTTAGTGGGGGTTTTGTGGATGGAGGAAGGGGGGGGATAAGCTGGTCAGTCCAGGTGTCAGAGGTCTTTGCACTTTGGGTCCAGGAAAGGGGTACGCTAAAAAGACATAGAGCCCCTTGGCATCTCCAGCCTTTGGTTGTGGTAAAACCAGGGACACCTCTGGTTTACACACTTCAAGTATCTCTAGCCTCAGGCAAGTACAAGGCTCTGGGCATGCCCAAGGACATTTTTTTTTTTTTTTTTTTTTTTTTTTTTGGTATTCAGCCAAGTAAGAGACTTCTTATTTGGGCTTTTTACCAAAACTAAACTGCCTAGCCAGTTTTCACCTGTTATCAGCAGCTGGGACAGTTTACCTTGGACCTCCCTTTCCCCGCAAGTTTCCTGAATTCCTCGGACATTCCACTCAACTGGGGTTCAGTAACCATACTTCCACTCCTGCCCCTCACTTGGAGCCCACCAGCAGAGCCTTGGAATCTACGTGACCCGTGGCTTTCTTATAGACACAGCCTGGCTATAAAACACCATGATGTCATGGGGGCCATTCCCATACTACAAGGTAGATCTAAGGACTGGAGAGATCTGAGGGTGCTTGAAGGCGTTTCTGGGGTGGGGGTGGGGCGATGCTATGACTTGTCACACCAAATAGACCAATTTCTTTATTGGCTAGCCTACCACACAGGGAGATGGGGGGGGTTCCTACGTGGGACTAGTGGCCTGGCAGGGGTTTGGAATTTCATAACACACGTGGTTTTGTTTGTTTGTTTGTTTTTTAACTTTGTATTGAACCTAGAGCCTTGTGCTTGATAGGAAAGAGCTCTACCACTAGGCTACTGCACCAGCCCAGTTCTAGTTTTAATTACCTTCCTTGGTCTGAGTATTCCTAAACCCAAGCACTAAGCCAGGATGCTCCGAGCTTCAGAATTTGAGGCCAGGAGGTTCCACTGGGACGCCAGACATTTCCAGACCTCTGGTCCCGCCGGGCCTTTCCGATGAATGCAGTAGGCGACGTCACTTCTTCCCCGGGCAGAGCTCCCGCGGGGGTCCCTGGAGAGCTTCTCTGGTCCAGTGGAGAGATCAGATAGTCCACCGGCTTCTTCCGGGAGCACCCCAGCTGTGCCTGGCGGACCGAGGATAAGCCGCTAGGAGTCCAGGGACGAAGGGGCGGAGCCGGTGACGGCGCGGGGGTGGGGGCGCGGCCGACGGGTCACGTGGTGAATCAGCCCAGCGGCGGGCGGAGCTGCCCGGGTACTTAGTGGAGCGCCCGAGAGGCCAGGTGCGGCTCGGTTCGGCTTGGCGGCTGCAGGCCGGGGCTGTAGCGCTGCGCTCGGTGAGTGTGCTCGGGGCGCAGTGGCTCCGCGACAGAAGTCACCTTAGCTGGGGGCGGGGGCAGGGGCGCGGGCGGCGCGCGGGCGGCGGGGACAGGGCCCCTCGTTTGCCCAGGGCGCAGGCGCGGTTCCTCCGCGGCCCTGGGTGCTGTGCACCGAGAATGGTCTTACCCGGCGGGGAGAGGGTTCCTGAATTCGGGCAATGTAGGCCAGCTGCACTGGCGGCCTGTACGCCCTTAGGGCCGGGCCTAGTGACCCCGCGCGGGTCGGCGTACCTCCTGTGGCCTTGGCGCACTCCAAGGGCGGAGCTGGGGACTTGGGGGAGCTCTGAGGGAGGAGCCCGCAGGGAAGGGTTCGGCCCTGGCCCTCTTGCCAACCCGCGGGCTCCGGGTCTCAGTGGTGCTCAGGGCGGGTATTGACCTGCATCTAGTCCAGGTTTGTGACTTATTCTAAAGAATCTGCCCCGGCAACTTACCACACAAGCCCACGCATTGCCTGGCACCCTAAAAGACCGGTCCTATGGAGAACAGGAACCTGGTGGGTGGCTGGGATGGAACCTGCACGAAGAGTTAAACCGAGAAACAGGAAGAGAAGCGGAGTGGAATAAAGGATAGGGGTGCTTAGGTATGCTCTCCCTTTCTCTAGACCTGGATGGCCAAGATGATGGGAATGTGGAGGGGTAGAGGAACATGCAGGACAATCTTTATCAGTCAGGACTCTGCTGGCGCCGAAGCGGCGTGGGGTAGGTCTGCACAGGCAGGGTGTTGGGCATGCTGCAGACCAGGCGATAGGTGAATTTGAGTGAGTCCCCTAGGGGCCTGCTTAACCCTTGGTGTCTGAGGAAGACTGATCTCCAGGTGCTCCTCTGGGAGGGCCGAGGAGTTCTATCCAGATTCAGAGGGGTAACGGGTGGAGAACGTTGCTGAAGGTACTCCCACCATCCCTCGAAGCCCTCAGCCCTCGAGGGAGAATTGCTCCTCATAGGTTCTGGCCACAGTGGCCTAAAGCTCCACAGCTCCCAGAAGCATACCAGAGCCAGGCAATCACAGCGCTTGGAAGGCTGAGACAGTAGGATCGCTGTGCACTGGAATCTAGCCTGGGCTACATAATGAATCCCAAGGCAATCTGACTACAGAGTGAGACTGTTTCACCTCCCAATCCTCCTTCCTCCCAAAGAGGAAAAAAGGCACCCTGGAGGAAATGACCCGTGCTCCTTTAAAAAGCATGCTTCCTGGGCCTGCAGGGACTGCTGGGGGCTGGGGGCAAAAGGTGGGCTCACGTTTGTGCTTCAGCAGCCCAGGGGGCCTCGGAGGCTTCCAGTACCCCTCTCGATGTTGACAATTTCAGACTAGTCAGGCTCTTGGCTCCAGTTTAGAACTGCCCCGTGGAGGTGCTGGGTTCATCAGTCTAGGCTGAGGTCCTTTGTGGTATGTATGGGTGGAAACCTTTAGGTGTCAGAGTCTCCTGTTGGCTAACTGATGGTCTGTTGTAAGGAAAATACTAGGTATGTGTGAGGTTGAACTGTATGCAATGGAACTTTTGAACATCAAAAAGGAAACCAGGGACTTCAGTGGTGGGGCCAGCTGGCAAAGGTGAGGTATATAAAAGTCTGTGTAGTCTTTGCTTGACTCACAGTCCGAATCCCTGGTCCCATCATCTCAGAACTCTCTTTGCTTAGCTAACAGTCCGTATCCCTGGTCCCAGCCTGGAGCTGAGCTGCCTAAGAAAGGGTGGAGGATCCATCTGGAGTCCTTTCGTGGCAGTAGTTTATATTCCGCCCTACATTGAGTGTGGTGGAAGTTCTGGGGGTGTAGCTCCGGCTGCAATGCTGGAACTGTCTGGTTTGTCTGAGGTGCTGAAATCCAACCCAGGGCTTTCTGTATGCTCAACATACTCTGCCCCTGGACTATACCATACCTAGCCAGCTTTAGCCCGTCTCCTCCTCCATCCCTCCCAGCTTTTTGAAGTCCTGTAGTTCAGGCAGGCCTTGAACTGGACAGTTCTGCCTCACCCTCCCCACATGCTAGGTCATAGACTTGAGCTGTCTTTCCTGGTTTAGTCTTTTTTTTTTTTTATTTTTTTTTTTGAGAATGGGTCTTATCACTCATGGTGTAGCCTTGGCTAGCTTGAAACTAGGTTTGTAGACCAGGATGGCCCAAGCATGACGGAGTGCACAAACTCAGAGATAAACCTGCCTCTGTCTCACCAGTGCTGAGATTAAAGGAATAGGCCACCGTTCCTAGAAGGCCCTTCATTTTTAGCTTCAAGGCTGAACTCCCCTTTCTGGAAACCTGATTCTCCCAGACTCAGGTTTGGGGTAGAGGTAGGATGCTTCCCTCTGAGGGGACATGTTTCATTGTGATCAGTTTGGCTCCTAGACTTGCTTTGTCTTGGTAGCTGTTCTTTTTCTTATTCTTCTTTTCTACTTCTGTGCTTGGAATACAATGTATCCAATCTGTACGGAACAATGTATACAGTTGTTCTATGTAATTTAATTGTACTATGTGTCTTTTTCACCCAGTTTATGAGATTTGCTAATGTTGATGCCTGCAGATTTAATGTTTATTTTAATTTGTTGGGGAGAGGGTGGCAGTGTGGCAAAGGTCTCATGTAGCCCAGCTCAAACTCAATATGTAGGTGAAGATTAGTTTGGAGTTTTTTATTCATTTTGTAGACCAGCCTGGCCTCGAACTCACAGAGATCCACCTGCCCCTGTCTCCCGAGTGCTGGGATTAAAGGCGTGTGCCACCATGCCCTATTGTTCCTCCTACTACCGCCCAAGTGCTGAGATCCCAGGTGTACACCTGTCATGCCCGGGAAATTCAGTTTGTTAGTCATTTTTTTGTTTGTCTATCTGAGACGAGGTCTTTCTGTGTAGTCCTGACTGTCCTGTAAACCAGGGTGGCCTCGAACTCACAGAGATCCACCGGCCTCTGCCTCCTGAGTGCTGGGATTAAAGGTGTGCGCCACCACACCTGATCTTGAATGTGTTGACCTGAAGGACAGTTAAAATTTCCTATTTCTATTTCTTTTCCTCCTACCTTTTTTCACTCTTGTTCCTAGTGGCACAGTAAATCCTCTTGGGCAAAGCAAAATAAGCTAAATTGCTGGATGGAGACCTGCACACATTTGTTCTGCTGGATAACGATGATAACCCTCCCTTCTGTGGCTCTGCCACCTTGCAGTTCAGGAGTTCCTGTTCCCATGTCCCAATTAGATCTTACCAGGCCCTAATTGTCAGTGTGATGGCTTTGGTCCGTGTGCCTTCATTGCTGTCGAAGTCTTGATTAGTGAAGCTCTCCCTGGTTTTGTGGTTGGTCACAGGTAGCACTTGTGCTAATGTTCATTTTGTTGTTGTTGTTGTTTTAAGTATTAGGATTTTAGCTCAATGTGGTAATGCACTATTTTAATCCCAATCCTCTGAGAGTTCAAGGCCAACCTGTATCTTTGTATCAAATTCTAGGTCAGTCAGGGCTACACAGTGACCCTGTCTCAAAAAATTAAAAAAAGTTTGGGTTTATATTTTATTTTTTTTTGAGACAGGATCTTATATAATGTAGCCCAGGTTAGCTTCAAAATTGATAGTAGCCAAGTATGACCATGAACTCAAGTTTTATTTCTTATGCCTGTGCCTTTCATGTGCTGAGCTTAACATACGGATGCCACCATGCATCTACAATTGTCTGAGTTCTTTAGGTCATAAACCTGGGTAGCTGAGCTTAGCTGCAATTAGTTGTAGTTTCTAAATAGGTCTGTGTGTATGTATGTTTGTATGTAGGTAGTGGGGGACAGATGTTGACACTCCACTTAATGAGGCAGGGCTACTTTTCCCCAGAGCTCACTGATTTGGCTAGTCTTGCTAGCCAGATTGCCGCAGGGATCCTTTTTCTCTGACTTCCAAATGCTGGGATTGCAAATGCAGGCCACCAGGTCTTCAGTGTTTACGTGGGCATTCGGGAGGCAAGCCCAGCTCCTCATGACTGTACAACAGTACTTTCCCCACTGAACCATCCTCCAAGGCCTAGTTTTTAAAATCCAGGAGGTGTGGGAGGTTGGGGGACTTTGCAGATGGGAAAGCAAAGTCACCTGCAAGTCTGTCACTGGGGGGGACGATGGTGGAAAGTGACCTGGAATTTGATCTCCAGAAGGTTATTCATGCCTACTCAGGTATAGCCATTCGGGGCTTGGCCATGGTCTCCCCTCATGCCTTAGTTTCCCTCATCCGTGAAATAGAAGCCTTCTACAAGACTGGAGGGCTCTTTCCAGAACTGTTTTGTAAAAGCTTAAGGCTGGGAAGGACCTGTGGGCTGTAATCTCTACTGTAACCTGTTTTTACTGGGCCAGTAACCCTACAGTCTAGCCAAGATAATACAGCTTTCCAGCAGGCAGGGAGGAAGAGAATGGGCCTGCTGAGTGCCAAGTTAGTGTCCACAGAACATAGAGAACACTTAGACAATCTGCTCTCACAGCAGAGTTGGCTGCTCTCTGACCCTCTGACCTGCTGATCTGGCCCAGGCAGGAGGTGCTCATCCAGAGAGTCACATGTCCTTCCTGCTTCCCTAAGGCAGGTAGTGCTGGCCAGCTTGTGCTGGTGGAAAACCGTTTCAGGATTCAAGCAGCCTGCCACTTGTTCTCAGCTTACTGATCCCCTCTGGGTTTGGGGCTATACTTTGTTTTGATAATCAAATAGTAGAATATACATCGGCATATAAAACTTTATTACAAATTGTGTGATGGTCATAACTTTTTTACTCCAATCAGGAGTCCTGGTAGGGAGGAGAGGTGTTGTGAGACAGCCTCATATTCGAGGCTGCCTCTGTAGTTCACAGTGTAGTTCACAGTGTAGCCGTATCCTGCCTCTTTGAGCTGCTGTTCTAGGCATGTCATTACCTCTGGTTTAATGTGATGCTGGGGACTGAACCCAGGATGCTAGCTAGCAAGGCAAGCACTCTGCCAGCTTGAGCTTATCCCTGGTCTCAAACTGTATACTTTTTAAGATGATAATTACCCCGGGACAGTGAGCATTGACTGTTGCATACATAGAGAGTCATGTAACCAGTTAGCAGAGACCTGGTGTTGTACCTGATGGCTCTGCTTGCTGGTGGCTGCCCCGAGCCTGGTACAGGGAGACACTGTCCAAAAGAATACCTCTGTCTATTACTTCTGTTTGCCTGGAGAGGAATTCTTTCTTCCTGGGGCCCCAAGAAAGGAGACGATGCCCAGCTCACAGACAGAGCGTTTCTGTTGCTCGTTTACATGTCTGCTTGGTCCTCCGCACAACCGGCCTGGAACTTAGTTTACCCTGCTGTCGAATTAGAGATCAAGAGAACATGATTCTCATTTACATCTCAAGATCTTTAAAAAGCCTTGTACTGTGTATGTTTTAGGCGCAGACTTGGGGAATACACTACCCCATATACCTGGGGAGCGTTTCTGCAGGTCTTGAACAGAGATGGAGAGCAAAAGCTTCTGGGAATGTTTACTGTCCAGTCAAATTGTCATATTTTCTACCAGCAATGAAATGTTTTTTCCTCCCAGGGCCTGTCCTAGTCAGGGTTGCTTTGCTGTGATGAGACACCGTGACCGAAAGCAAGCTGGGGAGGAAAGGGTTTGCTGGACTCCCGCTTCCACATCGTAGTCTCCATTAAAGGAGATCAGCACAGGAACTCAGACCAGAGCTGATGCAGAGGCCATGGAGGAGAGCTGCTTACTGGCTTGCTCCTCGTGGATTGCTCAGCCTGCTTTCTCATAGAACCTAGGACTACCAGCCTATATAGGTGCCCTATAGGTCTGCCCACAGTCTGATCTTATTATGGGGGCATATTCTCAATTGAACTGGTCTGAATTAGGTCGGTAGCGTCCCCTTCCAGATGTGCCTTGGGTAGAAGGTAGCTGTGCTGTGGATAGCCCCAGGCTGGTTTTTGGTCCAAGGGTCAGCCATGAATCAATCACACTTCCCTACTAGGAGCAAAGATGTGAAATCTGCAAGTCCACATCAAGGCTGTGATTCAGACTTCTCAAAAGGGGGAGTCTCTGGCCTCCTTCAGGTCTGCCCTGCACTCCTTTGAGATTAGGATGCCTGCTTCCACCGTACCTGTCCCAGCATGGGGAGCGACTGAGCAAACCAGTCAAAAGGAAACAGAAGCTTGCATGGTCTTGTTCTGTGGGTGGACTGAAGTGGTCAGAACTTGAGGAGCAGGTGCCCAAGCTGAGACAAGTTTGCTTTTATGGAAGAGAAACTCGTAAAATGCAGTGTTGAGGTTCCAGCAGGTCTCCCCATCCAGTTTTCTCACCTTCCTAGCGTGGAGCCCTTCTGCACATCTGTGACGGATGGTCACAGTGTGTGGCTATTGGCGAATGAAGACATTTCATGCTTCTGATCGCTTAGAGCTGGCGTGGAGAGGTCAGCCTGTACCACTGTCAGGGAGAGCAGAAGATCCCATGCCAGGATACGGCAGGTGGCCCATGGGTCTTTGAGATCTACATATTCTGTCTCCTTATAGCCTTTAGAATGTGATGTAGACTCTAGTCTGCTTGAGACTCTGTGCCTATCAAAGAAAGCTTTCTTTATCAAGCTTGTGTCCCCTCCCCCCAGTTTTTTAGGGTACCATTACATGATGCATCCTTCACCATGACATCCGTTTCTCTGTGGATGTTTATTCCACTTTTATTTATTTATTTATTTTTAAGTCCCAGGGGCTATATTTGTCTGAGCAAGGGCATTCAGCTAGTTTGGGAAATCGTTTTGCTGTTGATGGCATCACCAGTTCCCCAGCCGTTCTGTGCATGTGACAGTGTTGTGTAGAGATACAGCAATAATAGGACATTGAGACATCGATTGCTGTATAATTTAGAAAGGAAAGAAGGTGGAACTCAGGAGCAGCTGACCTGAGCTAGAAATAAATTATGCCCATAACCGCCCTCCATCTGTATACCTAGAAGAGGAGTCTGGTTAGCGGTAAATGTACTTGTCTGTTCCAACCCCTTTCTTTTGTGAAATAAAGACTTTCTGTTAACTTAAAAAAAAAATCACAGAATTGGGAAATAAAGGGAAGTGCTTGCTAAAGTAGGGGAAGTGAAAACCAGGGGCTATTTCAGGCAAAGACACGGAACCCGTGACAGGCTTACAGACAACTTAGCTTATCATTGTCACTACTGGCTGTGTCACGGAAGTTCCTATCCGATGTGATATCTAGGAAGACTGGCATTCTTGGGGAATCAGTGCACTAGATGGGAACAAAAGGCTTCATATACTTCAGGCGACAGTCTTGGGACCCTTGGTGTGGAATTCCTTTTGACAAGGCTTGTGGGTTTTCCTAAGGATGGAAGCTTGTTTTAAATCGGACTCCTGCCAAGTGGAGGAGTGGGTTTGGAACAAACTGGAATCAGCCAGCACAAGCTGGAAGGGAGAGTTGTGGGGGGAGGGTGGGGCATGTGCACTGATGCAGGGTCTCCCCCCCCCTCTGCTCCTCATGGAAACGTGGTGCTTATTCCCCACCTTGGAGGTGTAGAATCTGAGCCTCAGCGAAAGGCAGCGTTCAAGGGTGACAGCAGCAGAACCTGGACTCCTCAGCAGCTGGAGGCCAAGTGAGGAGCGGAGAATCTTGGTTTGGGAGGTGAAGTCTTTTTCCTGGGGTTCATTCTGGTGTGAGTTGGTCTGGACATTGAGTGGGGACAGCTGAGTCACTGAAGCCCCAGTACTTAGGTTTGCAGTCAGGCAGAGCCCTGATGGTAGAGAAAATAAAATCCAGAGGTCAGAGGCGGGCTGCAGAACCAATGGAAAATGAGTTTCCAGAAAGTGTCCTGGGAACCCTTGGGGGCATGAGAGTGCCTACCACCACAGAAACCAAAGACATCTTTTGTAACATTCAGGTTACCATGGAAATGCGCCTCTCTACTCGGCTTATATTTAACAGCTCAACAGATGCCACATCCCCAGAGGGTATCTCGGGACACTGTTACACTACACACAGTATAGTGAGAACCCAGGGGTGTCAGTTCAACATAGGGGAGCTTAACATACTTACCAGCTCCTTCGTTAGTCCAGACTCCCACCCTAGGGAGTGGGTACGCCAGTGTTTCTGTATCAGGCCTCCCGTCGTGAAAGAAAAGTTCAGATGCTGGGCTTTGGAGATGACTTAGCTGGGAAAGGGTTTGCACAAGGGTCTGAGTTTGATTCCCCAGGAGTGAGTAATGCCCCCAACCCGTGTGAACACCGGGAAGGCAGAAATCAGCTCACTGGGCAGCCAGCCCCACTTCTTTGGTAAGGTCCAGGTATTGAGAGACCCTATTTGGAAATAAGCTGGGTGGTCCCTGAGCAACAACACCGTGGTTGTCCTGGTCTCCAGAGACATGCACATATGTTATACTTGCATACGCTTGAACATGCATGCACACAGAAACACAAAAGGGGTAAGATGCCGAGTACAAGTCAGAGGGTGGTTTGGAGGTCATGTGATGGCTGACACATGGCCATGTGAGACAGGCTTTCCATGAGTCACTGGAGGTGGGGTCAGTAAGTGTTGGGTAAGTTGTACATATGTACGTGTGGCAATCCATTTCTCACTATTATAGAGATACTCAAAGCTGGGCATGTAAAGAAAGGGGGTTTATTAGAGCTCACTTTCTGGGGGTGGGGGCTGAAAGTTCAAGCTCACAGGTTTGGCATCTGTCCAGGGCCCCTTACTTTGGAGCACACCATAGTGCCAGTGCCATGGCAGGAATGCCTGTGTCAGGGAGCCCCTACATAGCTAGAAGGGAAAACAGAAATGAGGTGGGGGTCACACCAAGACCTCCCACCAAGCCCGACCTTTTGAGCCCACCTGCTTTAACTGAGAACCAAGTGCTGTGCACACGAACTTTCGCACTCATGCATCATAGCCGTACAAGACGGAAAAGGAGCCCTTGGGGTGCGGCCACTGCCTGTGTGTGCTTTCCTTAGGACAACACTATGTCTCTGCCCCTGACCTGCTCACTAGCAGACACGGCCCCTGTGTCCCCCAGTTATCTGCTGCTTCTTTCTCACCTAACTGTGGCGCTGGGGTGGTTTTACTTCATTTCTGCAGTGTGGTTTCCCTTAGCTAGTTCATTCTGGGTGGCTGTTTGAACCCTGTTTAGCTGCTTGCAGTGATTTCCCAGTTACTATGCCATTGGACTTTTGTATCACTTTCGGGCTTGTGTTCAAGTGTTCGGTGCTTGTGTCGGTGTGTTTTGGGGTCACTGTGTAGCAGGTAAATGTCTAATGTCCATATGCAGACGTCATGTGTATAGGTTCCAGTTGACGGGTCTAGGCTAGCTTCTCTTTTGCTCTCCCCCAGGAGAAGAAGCAACCTGCTTTGGCCTCTGAGACTGACAGCTTCTCGATTTTACCTATGCCTCCCTGAGACTGAACACGTTCATATCTGCCTTGGCCATTTGCACTTTTTCTGTGCTTGCTACATCCATTTTCCTATCCCATGTTTCTGATGTGAGAGTGTGTGGTGCTGCGGTTAGAATCCGGAGTCTCGTCTACGCTAAGCCCATGTTCTGTTCGGCTACATTTCAGCCCCGAGTCCTCTGACATTCAAGTCTTGTTTTATGGAGGACCCAAAGCCTTTAATGGGAGCACGGCTTTTCCCATATGTCTTGGTTGCTGTTTTTATTATGAAGACTTGTTTATTTGTTGTGCGTGTGCACATGGGGGTCAGAGGACAGCTTGTAAGAGTCAGATCTCTCCTTCATCGAGCAGGAAATTAAACTCAAGTCCCTGAGCTTGGCTGCAAGTCCCTTTACCTGCAGAGCCATCCCACCAGCATAACACTTTTAATTTTAACGTGCTGCCTAACTGGTTTTGTTTTATGCTAGTTTTAGGCTTTCCAGGGAGTTAGTTTTGTTTGGGCTTTTCGCTTGTTTTGTTTTGTGTATCTTAGTGTAGCCCAGGCTAGCCTTGAACCCTTGCTCCTCCTGTCTCAGCCTCCAGAGCCCTAGGGTTACAAGCACGCCTCACAAACCTGCTCAGGCTTACATGTTTTGATGTCGCCAGGTGTGCCTAGTTGGCCCTCCTTGTTTTCCCGGGATGGGCAGCCAGCTGTGCAAGCACATCTGTAGGAGTGTGTTGTCACTTCCTCTTTCCCTGGCCAACACACGCTTTTTCTCCATACCCAAGATGAGTTTTGAGTAATCTGACTTTTTTTTAAATGGAACTTTTCTGAGCTAATATCACCAGGCATTTTATAATATATCATGATGTCCAGAAGGCCTTCATGGGATCTTTTTCAGAATAGTCTTTCTGTCCATACACATTGTTCTTATGGCTGAGTTGTTGCTCAACACCCCCCCCCCCAACACACACACCAGACTTACCATCATTGTAACACATTGAGGATCCAACTCTGTTGCTTGAACTTAAATGAGAGTTTTTAGTTTTCCTTCAGTATGCTTTTATGCCTATGATCCAGCACTCAGAAAGCAGAGGCAGGCCAAACTAGGCTAAGTGAGATCCTGTCTTAACTTACCACTCCACCAAAAGTTCTCTAAGTGTGTAAGTCTGTGTTCCAGTGTCCTTACAACATGTGACCCTGATGTAGCGCACTTGCTTCTGTGAGTCCTACATTCGAGACAGGGTCCCAGCTCCACCCACACCTACTGTTGCTCCCTCTAGGCCCAGCCCTAGCTGTCAATACCCAGGAAAGACCTGGCCTTTAAAAGCTACTTGCTCAAGAGGGTGACTCATAGTTTGAGCAGGAAATGGCTGGTCTCCTGACTCTGAAACCAGTTCACAAGGTCCAGAGGCCAAGGTATTGATGTAATAAATTTTCCTTCTTAGGAGCCGGAAGCAAAGCCCTTGGTTTACAGGAAAAACCAGAGGGGCTCCTGAGAGCCTGGTGCCCCTGGCATATTCAGTATGGTTCCATAGTTCTCAGCAGTGAACACAGTCCAGCTTCTGTTGGCTTGAAATATGCCAGGAGTGGAGCTTGCAGAACTGGGGAGATGACTCAGGCCTGAAGTAGAAGAGAGAACTGGTTCCCAGAACCTCGTGTCCTTAGACCTGCACATGGTCACACATACATGCAGCAAAATCATTTCGAATGTTTTTAAGTGAGGCTATGAACATGACTCCTCTTAGTTTTCCTACCCATTGGCCCCCCCCCCCTTAGGACATACCCACACAGACTGACCCGTTTTTGTTTGTTTTGAGGCAGGTTGTAGCTACATGGTCCAGGCTGAAGTCTCACACCCCTGACTTCCTTAGTGCAAGGTTTACATCACATCCAGCTTCAGGATAGCTGTCCTTCTAGAGCACTGAAAGAATCTCTTAAGCTTAGTTGTTGATCAGGTGCAGACAGTTGTAAAATAGCCAGGAGGGGACATGCATACTGCCATGTGTTGTGTTGCAGGATCCCATCAAACCAGGCTTCGTATTGGGGCCATAAAGGCATCCAGGAGGCCTGAGCAGTGTCCTTGTGTAGAAATTGTTTTGATGCTATCTATGTCTTTTTTTAGGTGGGTGCAGATCTGGCTTCTAGAATGTGGTGGTCCCTGATCTCTCTCTCTTGCCTGCTGGCACTGGCGAGTGCCAACGACAGTCCTTCCTTCCACCCACTGTCTGATGACCTGATTAACTATATCAACAAACGAAATACAACATGGCAGGTGAGCAGTGTTGCCATTTCCCGTCTGTTTCTGTGGGTCCCTGCTTTGAATCACCTTGTGCACACTGCCTCTGAGGTGACTAACTGGCCGTAGGACAGTATTTTCTGGAAGTTGAAGCTTCCTCTGAGCTCCACGTTGTGTGCATGGGAGTATGCACATGTGTGAACACTTGTACATGGGCGTGTGTGGAGGGATAGTGAGCTCCCAAATCAGGTTGACCCTAGGAAAACTACCCTGGAAGGTGAGGCGGTTCCTTGGTTCCTTCATGCCATCACTTCCTCCAGTCTGGGCAGGTTCTCCTGTTAACAAACTACAGCAGAGTAGAGAAGACACGGCGGTCTGAGAGCAGTGCTGACCCTGAATCGCTCTGCCTGTTCCCGTAGCTCCCAGAATTGGGCAAGACCCTTGACCTATCATCCCGGGAAATCCCCCATGGGTGACTGTCCTGGTGTGACTCTCTTTCAGGCTGGAAGAAACTTCTACAATGTTGACATAAGCTACCTGAAGAAGCTGTGTGGTACCATCCTGGGTGGACCCAAGCTGCCTGAAAGGTGAGTGACTCCCCCCCACCCCCAGAGAAGACACTGCCCCTGCATATTGGCTTGTGAGCAGTAGTACTAGTGTTAGGGTGTAGGCAGAGGTAGAGAAAGCCTTCTCTGGATTCCCTAGGTGTGCTCTTCTGGGCTGCAGAGACTGCCTCAAAATCTGGATTTACTACCTTGTGGGCATACTCATGTAGAATTCTTCTTAGCAAGGATTAGGATGTCTGTCAAGGATGAGGTATTCAAGTGTTGGTACATGACAGTGATGATGTTATCTAACTCAGGTCAGGCTGTAGGCAAGGCACAGCTTAATATTTTAAAATTCCACATTAGGTGGGAAGAGATTAGAAGCATTTAGAATCAGGGCAATATTTGTACAGGATCACAGGACCATACTGCAGGACTTTGCTTGGCTCTCTCTTCTGATTTACAGCCACACAGCTGCACTGTGCCCTGAGGGGTCTTGCTATGGCCTTGAACTCATGATCTTCCTGCCAGACAATGCCCCTCTACTCTACATCCAGCCCCGACCTCAGTCCTGGGCATCAAATTGAGGACTTACACATGCTTGACTTGGCTGCAGACGTAGAGAGAATTGGAATGGTTTCTGTAGACAGCTGTACCATCTAGGGTAGGCACATAACACCCTCGTGCATTGCTAAATGCCTGTTCAAGGAAAATAAAATGAATCCCAGGGCTGAAGAGATGGCTCGGTGCTTAAGAATACTTGTTGCTCTTGCAGAGGACTTGGGTTCAGTTCCTAGCACCTATATGGTGGCTCAGACACATCTGTAGCTGCAGTTCTAGGGGATCTGGTATCTTCTGACACACGAAGTGCACAGACATCTATGCAGGCAAACCACTCGTACACTAAATAAATAAATCTAAAAGAAAAGACTAAGGTACAGGTGAACCTGCACCCCTCCACTATACCAGCCTTAATAAACCTGAAGGATTAGTGTTGCTGAAGTGGTTTGAATGAGGCCTGATGGGGTATGTTTGTAACTCCAATATTCACTAAGGAGTTCAGGCTAGCCTGGGCTACATAGTCAGACCCTGTCTGAGAGGGGGGGGCGGAGGGAGGGAGGGACGGAGGGAGAGAGAGCAAGCAACCTGTATCCCACAGGTAGAATGTTTGAAAAACACCCATTAAATAAGCATAGGAAAGGGTGTGTACACAGTGCTGAGTCTGGCTGGACAGCATAAAGTGGCAAAGCACACCTGCCTGTGTCTCGCCACCTCTCTAGGATGGACAGTCCATCCAGGGACAGCCGCTCTTTACCTGTCCTCTCAGGGATAGGGGAGCAAATTGTGCTTTGTAACAGAGTCCTTCTTTGCCCCAGAGTTGGGTTCGCTGAGGACATGGATCTACCTGAAAACTTCGATGCACGGGAACAGTGGCCCAACTGCCCAACTATCAAACAGATTAGAGACCAGGGCTCCTGCGGCTCTTGCTGGGTAAGACCCTGCTGGTGGGGCCGGCTTCCTGAAGTCTGGTTGGGATGTGATGGGGTATCTAGGGAGGGACCAGATGGGGCGAGCCATATTGGAGTCAGTTTCTTTCCGTCGCTACGGTTTCTGATCCTTGTGGTTGGGAATTGCTGCAGGGATGAAGTGGATGATGGACATACAGTGGGGTCCTGAGATCGAGGTCCAGGAACAGGCTGTGGAGCCATGTTCCTCAGTAAACACATCTGCTCTGATGCAGTACAGCTTCATGGGTGTTCCGTCTGTGAGCTAGTCTGTGGTTTTTGAATGACAGAAAATGCAACCCTCTTAACTAAGTATGTAGTCCAGTGGCATTAAATATGCTCCCAGTGTTGGGTGGCCATCTCTGCTGCCCATCCACACGGTCTTTTCATCTGTCCCAAATGGACCACTTTGGTCCTACTGACTCCCTGTCACCATCCTGTGCCTGTGGGGGCTTCCATCTGCTCTCTGTTGGAATCTGCTCCTTGTGAGCCAAGTCCTCAGCCAGGCTTGGATTGGTCTCTTTAATGCTAAGTGTGAACCTCACCTGACGTTGAAAGGGTCTTACCATTCAGAAGGCTCCGTATACTTCAGGCGACAATCTTGGGACCCTCAGTGTGGAATTCCTGTTGACCAGGCTTATGGGTGGATGTTCCTAAGGGTGCAGGCTTGTTTTAATTCAGACTCCTGCCAAGTGGAAGCTGAGAGTAGGTTTGGAACAAACTGGAACCAGCCAGCACAAGGTGGAAGGGAGAGTTAGGGGAGAAGGTGGAGCACGTCCAGGACTCTCCTTGCTTTAGTTAAGACGGGCTCCTCACCAGGTGGGACTTCCTATTCCTACAGGCATTCGGGGCAGTGGAAGCCATGTCTGACCGAATCTGCATCCACACCAATGGCCATGTCAACGTGGAGGTGTCTGCTCAGGACCTGCTCACCTGCTGTGGTTTCCAGTGTGGGGACGGGTAATTATTGGACACCTCTTCCTGGAGACCCTTAGCCCCTTCCTCCTTTGTACTGAGTAACTCAGGGCTCCCTGGGGAGGGGAAAGCTGTTTTGTGGCTGGGACAGAGGGAGACATGGGAGTCTGCAGGCAGACTTGTTACAGCTGCCGCTGTTGAGCTTCTCGGGACATAGAGTGCTGGCAGAATGTGATCTCCAAAAGTTTCGCTTACTTTCTGTTCCCTGTCTGGCTCTTGTCCCACTTGTCCCCCATCACTTCCCTTACCCCTCAACTCAGAGAAGTATACCAGTCTACTCTATAAGGATGACAGATCCCAGCTGGGGAGTAGGGTCTCACTAAACTCAGTCTGTAACTCAAGCGCTCACCAGGGTCCCCTGGCCCTTAGCCTGTAGCAGTGGTGCAGCTTAGACATTCCTGAAAGTTCCAAAAGGAATGTGTATGGGCCTCACCCCAATAGTGTGAGAGCAGCAAGGTAGTCCCACCTCTCCCCAGACAGAGCCCGTTCTTCCATATTCTGCCCAGTGCGTTGGAGCTGCAAAGGACACCAGACCTCATTTTGCAAACAGTCCAGTCGCCCCTGCCTCCGCCCCAAGTAGACATATTAAACCAGGGGCATAATCCTGTATCTGCCTGCTGCCTGTTTCCATCTTAGCTGAACATATGTTCATTGTGGCCATAACTCCTTTTTGTTGTTGTTGTTGGGTTTTGGGTTTTTTTTTTTGTTTTGTTTTTTGTTTTTTCTAGACAGGGTTTCTCTGTAGCTTTGGAGCCTGTCCTGGAACTCACTCCATAGACCAGGCTGGCCTCGAACTCACAGAGATCCGCCTGCCTCTGCCTCCCGAGTGCTGGGATTAAAGGCGTGCGCCATCACCGCCTGGAGGCCATAACTCTTTAGAGTCCAACGGGTGGCAATAGAGCCAGCATGAATCTTTGTTTCTTCATGATGTAAGGCATAGGAGAGTCATTCTTACCGTAGATCTCAGCAACCTAAATTTATGATTTACTTTTTTCTCATTAAGTTCAGCACTTGGGCCTTTTCACATGAAGAAGGCATTTCCAGCTTCCGTGTGGCATGCCTGAGCTGCCAGAATCGCCACTCTTAGAATTGACCGTCAAGGATTACTTAAACCCACACCACAGCCTCACAGCCGTTGTTGGCTTTTTACTCGTCACTCTGGGGGCCACCACCTAGCTCCCAAATAAATATATGGAGACTTATTCTTACTTCCGGATGCCTGGCCTTAGCTTGGCTTGTTTCTAGTCAGCTTTGCTAACTTAAATTATCCCATTTACCTTTCTCTATTCTAATTCTTTCTTTCCTTCTTACTCCGTAGCTGGCTGTGTTGCTGGGTGGCTGACCCCTGGCATCCTCTTCTCCTTCTCCTTTTCTCGCTCCTCCTAATCATTTTCTCTGCCTGGCAGCCCCACCTGTCATTTCTCTCCTGCCTAGCTGTTGAAGGTTCAGCTCTTTGTTAGACCAGTCAGGTATTTTAGACAAAGTAACAAAGCTTTCCAGCTTTAAACAAATGTAACAAAAGAATGCAACATATCTTTGCATCATTAAATATTCCACGTATAAATGTACATCTTTAACAAATATTCCATAACACACAGCTGTGGATTTGATAACCAAGATAGCTTTTAGTTGACTAGAGATAAAAGCTTATACAGCATGGATACTCCGGACAGGGATGATTGATGTTCTATGCTGAATGGACCAGGGGGTGTGAGATTTTATCATGCTACTCAGAACAGTGTGCAAGTTAAAATTGAGAAATTAATTCTGGAATTTTCCACTTAATATGTTTGGACTTTAGTTGAAAGTATAACTAAAACCTCAGAAATCAAACTATCCAGGTGTAGTGGTACATGCCTTTAATTTCAGCACTTGGGAGTAAGTGCCAGGACAGCCAGGACTTCATAGAGAGACCCTGTCTCAAAGAAAGGAGAGAGAGA